>NC_134536.1:113731225-114042944 GCF_050624435.1 Tenrec ecaudatus
GGGTGGGGGAAGCTATCGAAATCCTGTTTATAAATTAAAATATTTCCACACCTCCCTCATAAAAAAAGAAACCTAAAATGATTAATTAGCTTTGTGCTTCAAAATTCAAATCCAGTGCCATCAAGCCAATTCCTAAAGGACAGAATAGAAATGTCCTGGTGAGTTTCCAAGACTATAAATTTTTTCGGGACCAAAACACCTCTTTTCTGTCAAAGCAGCTGGTAGTTTCAAACCACTGACCTTGCAGATAGCAACCCACCATGTAACCCACCGAGGATCCTGCTTTGAGCTTAACTACATTATTAAACATTGGATAATATAGTTCATTGAATTTCGTGTAATTGGACAACCGTCATTTACAGTACAAAATAGGAAACTCCTATAGTTTGGAGTAGTCTAATCAATGCCATTGTTTTAGAGGGGGAAAAAAACTAGCTTTATCTCTGAGATTACGGCAAACTTCGCAAATTAAACTTTGCTTGAAACTTTACAGTATAAAATCTCACCAAATGTGATATATATCATTCCAGAGGCCACTGTTAGCAAACTGATCCTGTCGTAATACAATCCCAGATAAATGTTTGAGGCTTCACAAATGTGCACGGAGCAGTCAGCCAGCCTCCCTCGTCTCTCTCCCCGGGAGCAGCGGTGGGCCTGCAGTTAGGAGCCCAATGCTGAGCGGACGGCACCACCGGGGCTCCTCTACCAGACCAGACCAGGCTCAAGTTAAGCCACGCTGCAGGAGAGGGCTTCGAAAGTTCCTGACAAATACAACCACTGATGGTGAAACATCTCCACAAACGTGTGAAAGCTCCTGAAAGACTGAATTTAAAATATGATCATATATTTTTAAGCTGACTTCCACAACGTATCAGTAATCCATGCACTGTGTCAGTCAAATAAACCTTTTAGAGAAGATAAACTCTTAAGACCAAAGCTGATGAATAATTTAGCAATTTCCTTATTATCTTGGGATAACAGATTCTCACTTCATAAGCCTACACTAACAAAATATAAGGCTTGAGAAAGCACAGAAGGCAGGAAAGGACAGCAGAGAAAGATGAAGAGAAACGGTAACAAGGCCGAAGTGAGAGCAGCGATGGCAGGACGGTAGGAGGAAGGTGGGAGCAGGAAGGGAGGAAGGCAGGAGGATGCACAACAGAAAATGTTTTGACAAAGGATGATGGCAACGTATGTACAAATGTGTTTGATACGAGTGATATATGGATGGTTATAAAAGCTGTAAGAGTCCTCAATAACTTTATGTGATAAATAAATTCTTTTGTATGTGTGTATATTCCCCGGGGTGGGGGTGAGAATGCTGTTACATTGTGGTGACGGCAATCAATCTCACAACACAAAATGAGCATGAACCATTCAATGGAAAACCAATCTGCTCCAGAAACTGTCACTGAAATCACAAATAAATGCTTTTGTAAACACATACACATTTCTTGGCCAAAATGAATATGGGGAAAAAACACACATAAATAAAACGAAAAGCAACTAAGCCTTCTCCCTCTGGGTGGCACTATTGACTTCCAGGAAACTACCTTAGCCCTGACTGGCCTACACATTTCATCCTCTAAAAACATAAACAATTCAAGTATATGGCCAAATGCTTCTCATAAATACAACCTTTTTCCTGGAAAAAAATGCATTAAAAACTTGTTTCCTAATAAAATCCCTTACAATTTTGACTCTCAAATAAAGAATCTCACCCATAATGGTAAAGCATATTTCCACAAGTATTGTAATAGGATCTCTTATCTATTTTTTAAGTGAGCAACTTTTCACAAATAATTCACTGCAACTCTGTCCAACTCATTAAAGGTCCAATCAGGTTTTACTGATCTTTCTCCCACAGGGGGGTCCGTTTACACTTTTAAAATATGGGGTGCCTGGTTTCTTTTCCTCTAACCGTGGGGGGGGGGAGAGATTTATTGTGAGTCACAAATCGCCTGCTCTTCCAGGAAAGTACTTGGGAAGAGAATGTCAAGAGAAGCAACTCCAGGAATTCATACCAGACCTTGAAGGCAACAGGGACAGGAGAGCGATGAGCTATGCACAGAATACCAGCCCACGTGCCACTGGTCCCTCTGTTCGTCTGCACAGTCCTGTGCTCGCAGCAGCAGTTCACAAACCAAGGGTGCAAATGGGACTGGGAGAGCATACATGTATACTTACGACTGGCAATACGCAAGGCGCAAAATAAAGTGAGAAATGTGGTCTTTTCTTCGTGGTTCATATTCTTCTCTGGTTTCCTTAAAAATAATGACACGGGAAAAATGCATGAGGATGGTAAGAAGTATATAGAGATACTGAAAGAGTATAACTCAATGATCAATTAAAAACCTTAAAAGCACAAATTTTCTAATACACTTTCTGTGACAATACCTTTTAACTTAAGTTAGAAGTGAAGTCAAATGAAGAAAGCAAAGAACTGAGAAATCTTAACAAAAGTTCCTGACTTTGAGCCTAATTACTACCTACCCTTCCTCCCCTAACTTTCTTATTCTGTCGAAGCCCAGGATACTCAACATTTCAACTACAAGAGGCTTCAAGAAGTTCAAGGAAAAATATAATTAAAAGATGGTGGATTTTTTTCATGAACTTTTGTCAAGCCCCTTTGTACTTCTCACAAAAAAAAAGTCTCCTCAACATATTTCATTTCAACCACCAGGAAAAATCTGAATTCCAACTTAATCTACAGCTCCAGTCTGAAGTACTATTCCCAAAATATTGGGTACTTTTAGATTAAAACTACATAGGTCTTTAAGACCCCAGATGCTATATCTTTTAATAGCTGGGCACCATCAGCTTTCTTCACCTCATTTGCTTATACACCCATTTTGACTTCATTGATTGAGTCAGGAAGGTGAGCATCAGACTGCAGGGTTATTAGAACAAAGCGTTCTTGTGTTGAGGGAGTATTTAAGTAGAGACCCAATGTCCACCTGTTACCTTAATACTAACTTCTAAATATATGTATATAGATCTATTTCCCTGTCATTTCATATAAATATATTTACATATGTGCATGTCTATATTCATACCTCTGAAAATGTCTTTTGCCTCCTAGTTCTTTCCTCTATTTCTTTTTACTTTCCTCCCATCACACTATCATGTTCGACCTTCATTCGACTCTCAGTAATTTCTCTCAGCTACACTGCAGAAACCCCACCAGGCATTCTACACCCTCCTCGCCATTGATTTTAGATCTCTTGTTGCTCCCTTGTCTCAGAATTTGTTGGTTCCCCCCTCCTTTTCCCCCACCTCCTCCTCTCCCATGCTCCCCAGAGCTGTCGGGGGTGTTGTCTTCTCCTCGGGATTGTTTATCCTGCCTATCTTATATGGACAGGCATGAGGGAAAGGAAGGAAGGAAGGAAGGAACCTATAAATAGTTCCAGGTCTGTCTGTTGATGCTTATGAATGCTTTCCAATTGGATCTGGGGAAGTGCCAACCCCTGCCCACTGATTCCAAAGTCTATTTTCAGGATTCCTTGGGGACTCCCTTGCTTTGGTCCTCTTGCTTCTCTGTTGCTCTCCCTTCGTATTTTGCCTTGATGTACACTCTCTGAGCAAATCTTCAAGCTAACTTCCTTCTTCTCTGGATCTTCCTATTCAGCTTATAAATATGCCTAAATATCTTCTGCCATATATATTTTCTCTTTATCCTACAACTTCCTCTAGCTACTTCCCTGTTTCATCCATCTTTTTTACTGAATATAATAAAAGTATACATACTTCATATCCATCTGTTCGTGTTCCTCAAAAAAACATGCCATTGATGTGACTTTTGTTCCAATCCACAAGAGCCCACCCAGCTGCTAAATCCGATGGGCCCTATACAACTTATATTGCATCATCTATCCTACGCTTCTGGAAATGGAGACAGAACACCCACATTCAAATCCTGGCTTTACTTTATCATTTATTATGCGCTTCAGCAAGTTACCTAGCCTATCAATAACTCAGTCTCCTTTCCATAAAATGGGTATGATAATGCTGATCTGGATGACATGGGCTAATGTACACAAAGTTCTTAAATCAGAGCTAGTTCATAGCACATCATAAAGGTTAGCTAAAACTATTATTGTTGTTGCATTATGTACACTCTAGCTGTAGTAAAATGAGTTCCTTTCCGTAGCCTTTTGCCTTAATTCTTGGGAAACATATCTTGAGAGAGTTTTGCCTTTGGCCTTAGTTTTCTATCCCAGAGAAGCCTTCTTGCTTTCGTCCACATTACTGCCATTTCCTTGACAAACAGTAAGTGGATTTTTTATCGAGCCCTGGGCTACTGCCTGCCATGTTATTAGTATGCACCTTGCGGAGATTGCCCAATTAGCTATGCAAACGAAGGGACTACACCTGACTATGGAAATTATGGGTTTGGCATACGGCGAGGCGTTTAATAAGGGGACTAGTCAGTTCTTCGCCTTGTTGGAAAGGACTTGCCTTGAAATTGACCACAGTGCTTATAGGAGCATAACGTTTGTGAAAAACATTCATTATATTGGAATTCTAGGTTCCACAAACTCTTTGAAGCCCCCTTAAATCTGCCCCAACCCCACCCGGACAGAGAGAAGAAAGCAGCAGAAAGGCGAGAGGGCCAAAGAGGGAAGCAGCAAAAAGAGGGACAGTTTGTGGGACACAGCAGGGAGACCAAAGGCAGAGCAGTGTGCCTCCAGGGGCCGGAGCGCTCGAGAGGAGGCCTGCCTGGCCGTAAGCCAGGGTGCACAGCAGCGGGAAGGGCTGGCCTGCCTAGACGGCTAGAACAGCTGCCCTGCACGAAGAAGGGGCCAAGGTGTTCTCCACTTCGAGCGAGCCTTCCAGACTCTTCCATATGCTTCCTGGCCCAAGCCTTAAGTTGTCCCCTATTACTTCCTCAAGAAAAGTACTAAACTCTGAGTATGGGCTGTGAGTTCTGTGTAGTCGCTGCAATGAAACACCAGCCAGAAGAGAAACAGAGTGCTGTAGGGCAGACAAGACCGCTCGTGTCACAATTGGTAAAAAGGCTTTAGAGTGAAGCTAAGTGCGGCCTCTACCTCATCAGGACCAGCTTTGGGCTCATCTTGATCCTCATCCCCGCTGAATGAGCTGCGTCTGACACTACGCCTGTCATCTTACACCAGCAGTCCTTTGGTACCCAGCACACGGTTATCCTGGCTCATCAGCTCTCAGGCAGCTCCTTTCCCATCTTCTTCCCAGGCTCCTCCAATTCCATGTGAAAGAATCACCTCTTTCAGAAGAATTAATGCCAGACTAGACCCCAGGTGTTGGAAGCCTTATTCTGCTCCATTTTTCCTTGACTTCTCCCTTGAATCTACCCTCACACTGCCCTCCCACCTCTGCACACCTGTGATTTGCTCCAATATCCCACAGAAACTTAGGAAACTGGAAGACACTGTCTCACGCGGCTGTGGGTGCTGTTACATCCCAAATCCAAAGTGCAGGCAGAGGAGAGCACTGGCAGGGTCCAGAGCCAGAAACCAAAAATGTCCAGAAGTCAAAGGACGTTTCTTACTTCCATCAAAGTTTGGTCAGGCAAAAGAGACTGCAAAAAGGCAGGCTTTGATAGGGATGTGGTTTTTATCTTTTAGCCCACCATAATCACTGCCACCGCCAAAAAAAAAGCCCCAGTAATCTAAGGGTCTAAGACGCACCCCCACCCTAATCCTGTAACAGAGAACTTCTACCAAAATGGGATCGTAACCACAAGTACAAGGGCTAGAACCACAACACATCACACTATGGATTGTGGCAAATGAGAATAAGGCAGCAAGGGCCATACTGAGTAATCCACTGCATCTCACTACTTCACTTTAAATAATATTCTTTACATCTTGTCCTCTATCAACTTCTTTTCTCACGCAAATTCTTCTGCAGAGTGCTCTGATTTATTCCCAATGCTTCCAACTTTCCCCTACATGTATACTTCCAGTGGAGAGCTGTCTAAGTACAGACCTAGACACCCAATTGGCCACTGAGCACCTCCAACTGCTTCTCCTCAAGTTGTTGTTGTTGTCAGGCGCCATCAAGTCAGCTCCAATCGTAATGACCCTACGGACCACAGGACAGAACACCGTCTGGTCCGGTGCCAGCCTCACCATTGCTGTTGCAGCCACTGCGAGAATCCACCTTGTTTTCTTCTCTTTCGCTGCCCTTCGGCTTTCCCAAGCATGATGTCCTTTTCCAGGAAACGGTCTCCTGACAATGTGTCCAAAGTACCTGAAATGAAATCTCTCCATCCTCACTTCTGAGGAGCGTTCTGGCCGTACTTCTTCCAAGACGGATTGGTTTGTTCTTCTGGCAGTCCATGGTACTTTCGATCTTCTTCACCAGCACCATGATTCACATGAATCAATTAATTTTTCACCTTTCTTATTCAATGTCCAGCTTCCACATGCATATGAGACCACTGAAAATACTAGGGCCAGGGTCAGGCCCGCCTAAGTCTTCGAAGTGACATCCTTGATCTTTAACACTTTAAAGAGGTCTTGGCAGCAGATCTGCCAAATGCAATGTGTGATTTCATTTCCTGACCGCTGCTTCCATGGGCATTGGACCCAAGAAAGATGAAGTCCTTCATAGCAACAATCCTTTCTCCTCTTATCATGATGGCTATTAATCCAGTTGTGAGGATTTTGACAGGAGCTGCAATTCATATTGAAGGCTGCAATCCTTGGCCTTCATTAGTCGGTGCTTCAAGTTCTCCTTACTCTCAGCAAGCAAGGTGGTGGTATCTGCATAACACAGGTTGTTGAAAAGCCTTCCCTCAGTCCTGATGCCTTAATGTTCCTCAGAGTTCAGCTTCTCCAATTATTTGCTCAGCATACAGATCGAATAAGTCTCAGGAGAAGGCACAACCCCCGCTGCCTACCTTTCTTAATTTTAAACCATGCAGTATTCCCTTGTGTTGTTTGGACAACTGCTTCTTGATCCATGCGCAGGCTCTGCATCCACGCAATTAAAAGTACAACTAAGAGCAGAGTTCCCATTCTTCCCAATGCTATCCACAATTCATGATCTAGAGTCGAATGTCTTGCGTAGTCAATAATTAACAATGAAGCATCTTACTGGTATTCTCTGCTTTGTGCCAAGCTCCATCTGACGTCAGCAAGCCCCATCTGACGTCTGAATCCAGTCAGAACGTCGAGTAGCTCGTCGTTGATGTACTGTTACAATCATTAATGAATGATCTTCATCAAAAATTTACTTGTATGTGATTTTGATATATGCAAATCAAAATATCACCACAATCCACCTAGTCCCCGTAACTAGTAACTTGGGTGTCATTCATAACACTTTCTCATTCTATTCTTCTTGGTATCAGTTGCTAATGTCTTTGCATTACATCTTATGTCTTCACTACGTCTTCACGACACTTTCTCATTCTATTCTTCTTGGTTTCAGTTGCTGATGTCTTTGCATTATATCTTATTATCTCTTCACTACGTCTTCACCTCTGCATTTAGTTCTGACTCCCATCTTTGCTCTAATTCTATCTCCCTCCTACCAGTCATGACCCCTTCAATCTATTCATGGTTATCATCTCCCTAAAATAAACATCTGATCACATCTATCACGCTGCAGTTCTAGTACTAGTTTGTCAAAGAGGCCTTCCCACACCGCAATAATCTGAGTTGAGGCAGTCAATCACGCGGGGTACCATGTCTGAACTCCTCTGGTTCCCCTACAACTGAGAGGCAGGGGGGCAGGCAGGTCTGCACCCTCCAGTCTTCTCTGCCACCAACTCTCCTCCCATGGCACTCTCTTTCTTCGCTGGGTTTTATAGTGCATTGCAGGGCCACGCAGACCTCACAGACAACACTCACAACTAGGGGAGTTCATCTCCCTGCCATCGAGTCAATTCTGACTCGTCAAGACCTTCCAGGACAGTCAGAGGGCCCCTGTGGGATTCCATGACTGGAACTATAGAAGCAGTTTCAGGCTACTAACCTCAAAGCGTGCAGCCCAATGTTAACTCGCTACACCCCAGGGCTTCCACACCTCAAATCAAGCTCACTGCCCGGGAGTCAGTTCCAACTCACAGCCACCCTACATAGGGGACTGCAGAACTGCCCCTGTGAAGTGCTATAACTCTTCACCAAAATCAAAAACCTCGTCTTCCTCCCACAGAGCTGGCTGGTGGTTTTGAACTGCCGACCTTGAGTTTGCAGCCCAACTTGTAACCACTACACCAGCAGGTCTCCAGGGCTCCTATAGGGAAGTTAATAGGTTACCACACATCAGGATCAGAAAACAATAAGGCTACAGTCACTGAGCCAGCGCAACACCTCTCCTCAGCCAGCATCCACATCTGTCTGTTCCTCAGCCTCTCAGCCATGCAGGGCATGAGCCTCTGTCTCCATTAGACAGGAAGTCTGCCCATCCCTGTCTCACAGTCCGGAGCTTTGGCATTGCTCATCTTGCTCCGTTCCTGTCTCCACATCACAATCTGTGATACCCCGGGTCTCGGCCTCCGCCACTGCAGACAGAAAGCAGGAATGTGCTCTTCCATAAAACTCAAAACTCACCACCGTTGAGTCAACTCGTACTCATAGTGATCCTGTAACTAGCAGGGGTCCTCAAACTTTTTAAACAGGAGGCCACTTCACTCTGTCTCCGACCCATTGGAGGGCCGGACTATAGTTAAAAAAATTTTTAAAAACTATGAACAAATTCCTGTGCAAACTGCACACATCTTATTTTGAAGTAAAAAGACAAATGGGGCAAAAACACCCGGCAGGCCAGATAAATGTCCTGGGTGGGCCACATGTGCCCGCGGGCCGTAGTTTGAGGACCCCTGCAAGGAGAACTGTCCCTGTGAGTCTCCGAGGCTGTAACTCCTCTCTGTCCCAGATGGCGCTTCGACACAGAAAAAGGACTACAGAGGGGTGGTTCTTGTCTTGTAGCAGAACACAGCCCCCAGGAAAACCAGAGTGCTACTTGGTGCTGACTACATTTCAACTGGGTAATTAGGAAGGTAGGTCAAAAAATATTGCTACTGGGGTTCCAGTTCATAAATGCGTAGATGTATCCCAATAAACGTGTTCTAGCAGCTCTCCAATCTGTCGATGGCTGCACACAAGTTCTCTCACTAATAGACCTGTCTTAGTGTCTTAGGGCAGTCTTCCAAAAAAAAAAAAGGATACTAAAAAATGTATTGTCCTGTGTTTGGCTAGTTCAAATCACTGATCTTTCCATCAGTCTCTTAAGCAACAGCAAAGCTAAAGAAGACTTTATGGAACAAATCACAACCAAGGACAAGTCTTGGATTTACTAATATGATCCAAGGGTAATGAGCAATCAAAACAATGCTTCCAAGAGGTTCTGGAGAGCCAGTTAAATGTAAGCCAAGAGGCAGCTCAGTAGGTTAGGGTGACCACTTTGGAGGAGTCCAAAGGGTAAGCTTCATAGACTTCTCCAAGGACAAAGGGTGGTCAGGGGGCTTATGATGAAGTGTTAAGAAGCTGAAGGCTACATTGGTAAAGACATGGCTAGGAAGCTGTGAGCAAGGAAAAGGCCCTTCGTAACAAAATACCTGCTCCTCCTTCAAGAACACTGAAAGCTTCCTGGGAAAACCTTATCCCATCCAGCCTACAGCCTTGATCTTTCCCCTAAAACTTCTATTTGTCCTCACACTCAAAGAACACAATTCGAATACCTCATGGATGTCAAAACTGCCGCTTTGAGAGGGTACAAAGGGAAGAGCCCAGAATTTTCTGGGAGCGGATTAAAGCGATGGGAAATCTATATCTCTAGATGGAGGATATGCCAAGAAACAATAGCTCCACATTTTGATATTTTTGTTGACTGAAGATTTCTTCGATTTTGTGGTAATTCACTTCCGTGCTCCTGGAGCACACTCTAATACAAGCATTCTTCATTCTTTATTGTTCTGTGTGATTTTGCCCCGGGCACATTAAGTACAATCTGAAGGCGATTTTGGTTGTCTCAACTATGAGGAGAATGTTACTGGTGCTAAAAGGCAGCACCATGGATGTTACTAAGAATTCTACAATGCACAGGACGGCTTCCGCAAGGCCCCGTTAATGTCCACAGTGCTAAGGCTGAGGAACACTACTGTATTTTTATCATCGGACTACATGTCAGTCGCCCCTAGGGACTGTAGATTCTGTCAGGTCATCTATGCTACGTTACTCTTTATAAAATGTCTGTGTCTAATACAAGACTTTTCCTCAGTAGGTACTCAATTCATAAGCATGTACAAACAGAAGGACTTACACCACCCCTCTTCCCATTTTACTCACTCGGTAAGAAAACTTGAGCTTTCGAAGTTCGTGCTCTAACTTGCTCTGGTATTCTTGCGATCCTTTCATGTGGCTCAAACCAAGATTTTCAACTGTTTTTAATACTGAAACAAGGGAAATCGTGTCTCAGTGCAAGATAATGAAAAGGACAAAAGGCCCAAGCCAATAAGATCTCGGACCCCTTAGTAGTTCCACAATTGCTTATTTGTAAAGGACACTGTGAGTTTTATTATCTGCAAGTATGTTACATAAATTGAATGTTTACATAATTTGATCTCAATCCACCTGCAGAAAATATGGGTCCCACAACATCGGGAATGAGCTAATACTGGGGATTCTCAAACACAAAGAGAAATAGCAGATCATCACTGCAATACTGAGCTACTGCTGATAAGGGGAAAAGATACCCTTCTAGTGTACCAGGGTAAGAAAAGATTAAGCTGCATACATCCTTCACGTGGAGTAGTCTATTAAAGGTCTGCTTCACTTACTCAGTAGAAATACGCACACACAAGAATAACATCCTTCCTGTTCTCAACCAGAGAGGAGGGCACATCAGTGAAGACCTGACGTCAGCCAATCATCCAAAGAGCAGTTCTGAATAGGCACAGCACACCAGTCAAAAGTTCCTTTATAAAGAGCCTCGGCCATTCCTCCCCCAATGAATTCCACTTCCATCATCAGTAGGACAGGCACTTTTTAACCCAAGAATGAAACTTTTCTAAATTGCTTCCATACATGAACTCATGTCCCAAACCAAATTATCTTTTCCTCGATCCTGCTCCTTCTCTTGCCTACCCCCTTTCAATGAGCAGACTCTCAATCCTCCAGATCAGGAGCAGAAACTTCAGCCAGCCCTGCATCTGCACTCTCACTCTTCACGTGCAAACTGGCATCAAGCAAAACCCATAAACACCCCAAGCCCACTGCTAAGTCCATTTCAACCTCTAGCAACCGTAGAGGGCAAAGTAGAACCCATACTTGGGGGTTCTGAGGCTGTACATTTTTAGGAAGCCAAATTACCTCATCTTTCTCCCATGGAGGAACAGGTAGTGTTGAACCACTGTCCTTTCCATTAGCTGCCCAAATGCTTAACTCACTGCACCCCTAGGAGTCCTGAGAGCTAGTACAATGAAACCAAACTCACTGCCAATTCACAACAACCTGCAGGACAGGGTAGAACTGCCCCCGGGGAGTTTCCAAAACTGTTAACTACTGACAGAGTAGAAAGCTGGCTGGTGGATTCAAAATGCTGACCTTGCAGATTGAAGCCCAATGTGTAACCACTATGCCAGCAGGACTCCCGGCTCCCCTCAGTATCTCTACCTCTCTCCCTTCCTACCACTGCCATTGCCACTACCTCAGTTCAGCTACTTACCATCTCACTGCTTGAGAGTCAAACTCAAGTGGGCACTTTTCAATGGCCATTTCAATTGCTCTGAAGCATCGGAGACCATTAAACTTCCTTCTAAAAACGCTTCCATCCCATGCCTTCACTCTTTTATTCAATAAAAAGATACTGAAATATCCCTCTCTCTAGACTTGCACTTCACATCCTGCTAGATGTAAGAATGACTGAGAGCAGCTCGCCTCTCTTTGCAGTCGACCAGCAAGGATATACGGGGGCATTAAACCGAAAGAGTGTGCTAGCATTTCCGCCTCAGTTCATCCCTAGCTCATCCTTTCACCCATCAACAGGATCAGTAGATACCCAGGACAGCTGCCACATCCATCTTACACCTCAGTCTGACACAGGAGCATGGCTCAAGGTGCTTGTCATTACTCCACTTCTCTATCTACTCTGAACTTATCAAATAGGACACTCTCTTTCATGCCTCTGAGCCTTTGTACAAGCTATTATCTCAATTTGGAAAAACCTGTAATTTCCTCTCTGTTGGGGAATTGCTACTCATCCTTCAAGGTCCAGTTCACACTTCACCTTCTCTAAGAAGCATGTTTAGTCAATCTATGTCTGTCATCCCTACCTCTGCCCTTCTAGCACGACTATTTATCTCTACTGGAGCACTGAACAGTCTGAATTATGATTATTTTGGAACTCTCACAGGAGCATCATAGCTTCAATGAAATGGGAATTACATTATTCACCTCAAAATCTCTGCTATCTAAATCTTGGTGACACTCGAGAAACACACGTTGCACAAATCAATGCACGAATAGCAAACCTTAGTGTCTTTTAATGAATTGTTGAAAGTGGGTAGAGAGCAGGGAAGAATCTTCACTCATTCCCGCAAAGCCTAAGTGAGCTTCTCAAGAAAATATGAATTCTAAGTTAAATATCACTCACGTTTCACTCTGTCAATAGCCAAGCTTTCAAACTCTATCAAAGATATGTTTTCAGACGGTGGCTCGAGGTAAAACTGAAGGCTATGAGGGTAGGTGGCACTTCTCTGGTCACCTATCAATCTCATCTTCGTCCGCCTTCCAGAAAACTGCATCTTGCTTACCTTGGAAAGAAACGTATAGAAAGTTAAAATGCTGGAAAGTGGAGTGGAAAAGAAAACAATAACAAAATCTCACACGAACTGACCAGAGATCGGAAGTTGACGGGCACGCACAAAATGGTCACTCTAGTTATGCCTGGATGGTGCTTTCCTGTAGTTCCCTGGTTTTTCTATGATACCACTGCCACTTGACTATTTTGTCACGGGGTGAATGGGAAGTAGGACGAGTTTCATCCTGGTGACCCTAACTTGCCGCAACATGTCACGTGCTAGTTTGTGCCAGGTCACGACCCTTAGAGGTGTCACCGCCCTCCAAACTCGTTGCCATTGGACTTGGAGTCCATTCCAACCCATAGAGAGCCTGCAGGTCAGAGCAGATCTGCCCCTGAAGTGTAAATACTTTAGTAGAAAGCCTCGTCTTTCTCCCGTGGAGTGGCTGTTGGTTTTGAACTGCTGACCTCCAGATTAGCAGCCCAGAGCATAATTCACCACGCCACCAGAGCTCCTTGACATCGCCCTAGATCCTCGCAAAAGGAGACTTTACATGGGATGCATTCCTGAACGCCTGAGGAAGGGGCGTCTGTTCTAGATAGAAAAGAGATTAAATGAACTGCGTCCAGTTACTCCCAGTCTTCCGACAGCGATAAAGAGAACTTTCGGAAAAGAAGAAGAAAAACCTGTTAGGGAGCCCCCACAAGTTCTTGTTGGTACCCTCGGAGAAGCCATTTCCTGCCCCGTGCCAGGTGCCCGCGCCCGCGCCCCAACCCAGCAACACCCCAACCCCGACCAGCCTTTCGAGGCGCCGCCCGCAAGGTCCTCTCCCCGGCCTCCGCTAGCAGCTCGGAGTCGGGGCTCTCTCCGTCCGACAGGCCGTCCTTACCGGGCACACCAGCGAGGGCGAGAAGCACAAGCACTGACACCCAGCCCTGGTGGCGGGAGATTTCATAAGGAGCCGGAAGCGGAAGCAGTCGCTCCCGACAAGGCCCGCCCACAAAGGGCCAGCCCGCCCGCCAGCGCGGCTGCGCATGCGCCCCCGGGGAGTGTCTGGAGGCCGCGGCTGTAACCCTGCAGCATTGCTGGCTGTCTCCCACCCCATAGGGAACAGGCTCACCCAGAGCGACCCCCGTGGGTTTCCGAGACGGGTACTCTGTACGGGAGTGGAACGCGCAGCCTTTGTCCGGGAGCTGCTGGTGCTTTTGAACTGCCGACCCTGCGGGTCACAGCCCAGCACTGAACCACTACACCACCGAGGCTCTAAACGTAAAACGTTTTAAATAGCAGTGAACTGAGGTGTTCCTCGTGGTTTGGCGGGAGGGCGGGGAGGGTGTCGGGGCTCCAGGTTTTAAGGAGTATATCATATATGTGGAAAGGCCTTGGTGGTGTAGTGGGTTACTCCTTGAGCGGCTACCTGCTAGGGCCGCAGTTCGAACCCACCATCCGCTCCGCGGGAGAAAGATGAGGCTTCCTGCTCCCATCAAGCGTTACAGTCTCCGATTCCTGAGTTGTAGGGTCGGAATCAACTGGATGGCTGTGAGTTTGGTTTGGGACGTCTGTATGGAGTGCCAGAATGCTACAGAGGAAAACTTATACAGGCCCAAGGATGAGCTAACGTAACTTCTTTGGGGGACGCTGGCAACCAAGGTTTATATAAACTGAAAGAAATGTGTTTAACTTTCACCCTAGGGTGTGAGTAGAGGAAGAAAGCACATTTATCAAACTACTTTTTAGTATACAGCTCACCAGGGCTTTCTTTTTCCCGTGTAATCTGCCAGTTCTAGAAAGTAGTTCATTTTACCCCTATTTTGCAGTTGAGAAAACTGAAGCTAAACACTGATTATTAGTTTGCCCCTCGGTGTTCAATACATGTTTGTTTTTGTTTCTATTGGACAACAACAAAACCTCACTACTATAGAGTCAATTCTGACTAATGGCGAGGCGATAGAGCAATGGCTCTCAAACTGTGGGTCGCGACCCCTTTGGGGGTTAGCACGACCCTTTCACAGGAGTTGTTCTATTCATAACAGCACCAAAATGACAGTTATGAAGAAGCAACCGAAATAATTGTATGATTGGGGAGGTCACCACAACATGAGCTGCATTAAAGGGTCATGGCATAAGGAACGTTGGGATCCACTGAGGCACCGTAGAACTGCCCCCTGTGGGTTTATGAGATCCTAACTTTTTATGGGAGTGGAAAGTCCTGTCTTTTCCTCTTATGTTGAACAACAAGCAGCAAATTGGCAGATCCAGGTTCAGAACTTTTTATTTTCCCCCCGAAAGCCTTGCACATAATAAGCACCTAATAAAGTAGTTGTGGAGTGGGCGAATGCATACAGCAGAAATCATTCCTAGGTCTACAAAATTGGGAGATAGTAGATTTTCAGAAGAGATAGGATTGAAAACATGAGAAGCCTTAGGGAGAAACTGGATTCTCCCAAAATGTTCCTGATATACTGCCTCAGAAAATTGCTCTTCCAGCTCCCTTGCTTCCATCTTTGGCATTTCAAAATCTGAAAATCAACCTCACTGCTGGCTCTGTAGGAGCCTTGGTGACTGAGTGACTACATGTCGGGCTGCTCACCTCCAGGTCTCCGGGAGAAAGATGCTGAAACCCACTGGGACAGTTCTACCTTGTCCTATAGGTACGTTGCTATGAGTTGGAATCAACTTGAATGGCAATGAGTTTGGGGGGCTTTTTAATGACCTCTAGGAATCAGAATTGACCCTATGGCAGTAGTTTAGGTTTTTGTTTTGTCTCACTAAAGATTTAGAGTTGAGGAGCACTTAGCAAAGTTGGTATCGTTAGAATTCTGTAGTATATTGCCGTAATATTCAGTTCTACAGTACCGTATGAACAGGGACCAAATTAGGTGATGCTGCTCTGCATAGAACCTGTTCTAAGTTATTTACATATCAGTTCATAATTGTCAGAGGTATTGTGTTGTTGTTGTTAGGTGCCCTCTAGCCGGTTCTTACTGATAACGACCCTATGTACAACAGAACAAAACACTGCTTGCCCTGTACCATATTGGAGTTCATCAATGCAGCCACTGTGCCACTCCATCTTGTCGAAGGTCTTCCTCTATTTTACTAAATATGATGTCCTTCTCCAGGACTGGTCTCTCCTGACCTCTCCGAAGTATGTGAGACAAGTCTTACCATCCTTGCCTTTAAGGAACATTCTGGCTGGCCTTCTTCCAAGACAGACCTGTTTGTTCTTTGGGCAGTTCATGGTACTTTCACTATATTTGCCAGACCATAATTCAAGTACGTAGACTTGTCTTCTGTCTACTTTATTCAATATCCAACTTTTACATGCATAGGAGGCAATTGAAAATATCACGGCTTGGGTCAGGCACAACTTCATCCTCAAAGTTACATCCTTGTTTTTCAACACTTTAAGAAGGCCTTGTGAAGCGCATGTACCCAATACAAAATCATGTGAGGTAGATTATCTTATTAAAACGAGTTTACAGATTTTTTTCAACTGCTAAGAAAACAGAAAAGTTAAGTAACATTTAAAGGTCACATAATTCGCAGCAGAACTAGATTTAAAGCCAGAAAGACTACTCCCAAGGTTCACAATGTTACCCATCAGCCTTTATAATTCCATTACTATAACAGCCAAAGCTCCTCTTCATTCCTTCCTACCTGTATCAGAACGTAAATAGCATGGACTAGTCTAAAGAAAACAACTGAAAGCATGTGAGCTGCCTGTAGAAACCTGGACACAGACCTTAGAAAATGTAGATGAATATGTATCTGATCTCTGGATAGAGCCAAAGCCAAAGCAGTGGAGTGAATTCCAACCAGAGCAGCCCATTAGGTAGGTCCAAACCAGCAACTCCTGGGTTGGCAGCCGACCACTTCACCAAGGTTCCTTGAACTCTGGGTAGAGATAGAATTGAAAAGAATGATTTACAAAGAAAACATATCTAAAGATTGAACTATAAAACCTTAAAAATATACACCTAAAATAAAAGATTACTACATAGTCATCATGTACAAAAAGGTAACCATAAATGTGGTCTCTGAATGATTAACACTGTCAAGGTATGAAGAACTTATCTACATTCACTAGGGGAAAAAGTCCTAAATAATTTAAAGGTGACAAAAAAAACAAACAAGAACAGATGGCTTGGGGGAAGAAAGACTTTAAGTATAAAATTTTTAAAATGCTTATAACCACCAGCTAGGAAATCTTCTTTGTAAAATTCGCAAATATTTTACCATGGCAACAGGTATTTGAGCACAGTGCAATGTGATGGGCTCAAAGGGGAATTACTGACAGCGGTGTGGCACCATGTGGCATTGTGTATTGTTTACGTGTATATATGAGTTCATACAGATTGACCAAGTCTGTTTACCCTATTCTGTTCATAAATGGACACACAATTTTGTGTTCTGTGTTAGCCACTGCCAATGTTGTAAAAGTGACTGGGAACACTATCAAGAACATCGCAAAAATGATGACAAATTAGTACTGCGGGACACTATATTTGAAAAATATTTGCCACAAAAAATGTTTAGGATACTATTAGGCAGAATACATAAAAATGCAGATATACTATAATCCCAATTTTGTAAAAAATGTTACCTAATGGACAAGAGTAATTGTCTTTTTCTGATAAATAATAAATAATCCTTGCATAATTTTTTCATGTCAAAAAGAATGAAATGGCAAGTGGTACTATGACTTTCACTGGGAGCATATTGCTTCAGTAAATAAAATGGTAGGGTTAGTGAGACCCAAGGAAAGAGTTTGCTGTTGACTGCCATCAAGTTGGTTCCAACTCATAGTTATGTTTGAGCCCGTCATTGCAGCCACTGTGTCAATACGGTATCTCTCGTTACGGCCTTCCTACTTTTGACTGACTCTTCACTTGATCAAATATGGCATATTTCCCCAGGGACTGGTTCCTCCAGAGAGCATGTCCAAAGTATCCATCATCCCTGCTAAGGCGCATTCTGGCTATACATCTTCCAGGACAAACACACTTGTTCTTCTGGCACTCTATGAAACTTTCAATAATCTTTGCCAACACCATAATACAAATGTACCCATTCTTCTCCCGGCTTCCCTATTTGTTGCCTAGCTTTCCTATGCATTTGAAAATATCAAGGCTTGAATAGAGCACACCCTAGTGCTCGAAGTTATATCTTTGCTCTTTAACACTTTAAAGCATCGGATTTACCCAATGTTTGATTACTTCGGCTGCTTCTCTGACAATTGATTGCGGATCCAAGTACAATACATTCTTGCCAGCTGATGATCTTTTCTCCATTCACCATGATGTTGTCTATCGGTTCAGTTTCGAGGAGTTTTTCGTTCTACATTGTGTTGCGATCTATACTGAAGGCTGTGGTCTTTGATCTTCATCGTGAGTGCTTCAGTCCTCTTCCCTCCCAGCAGTCACCTGCGTCTTGCAGATTGTTACTAAGTCTTCCCCAATTCTCCCTGTTGTCTTCTTCTTCATATAGTCCAGCTTCATGAATTATTGTTCATTATAAAAATGAAATAACTATGGTGAAAGGATACAACCCTGATGCGTACCTTTTCCGATTTTAAACCATACAGTGTTTCTTTGTTCTGTTTGAATGACTGCCTCTTGATCCATTTACGGATTCCATATGAGAAAATAAAGTCTTCTGAAATGACCATGATTTGCAATGTTTTCCATAACTTATGATTCACAAAGTTGAATGACTTTACATAATCAATAAATCAAAGTAAGCAACTTTCTCTGCTCTTAATTACGATCCATTAGATGTCAACAGTGATATCTCTCATTCCACCCTCTCTTGTAAAGCCAGCTTGAATTTCTGGTAGCTCCTTGTTAATATGCTGCTGCAACTGCTTTTTATTTATCTTCAGCAAAATTTTACCTGCATATGATATTAATGATATTCTTTGATAATTTCTGCATTCTGTTGGGAGTGTCGGATTTTACCCTTTTGACGTTACAACTCGTGGATTGAATTTCATTTCTTCACTTCTTTCATTTTGAGAAATGTTGATCAACTTTTGGTTTTCTATCATTATAGTGCTTTGCTTTGTCTTCTTGGAGTCTCCTTGGAAGTTTTCTGTTCTGTTCTGTTCCTTCATTTCTTCCACTTGCTTTAACTGCGCTGCATTCGAGAGCGAGTTTGGGGTTGCACCTGATATCCACTTCCGTCTTTACTTTAGTTGTTTTCCTTCCTGTGTTTTTAACCGCCTTTGGCTTTTCCCAGGCACGATGCCCCTGATGTCACCACACAGCTCATGAAGTCTTCAGTCACTAGTATTCGGTGCACCGACTCTGTTCTTGATATGTTCTCGAAATTTGTATGGGTTATCCTCATGGTCACGTTTTGGCTTTCATGGACTTGTTTTCATTTCTTTCCACTGCAATCTGAACTTGCATATGAGCAGTTGATTTCCTGGGCCACATGTGGCCCCCCGCCTTGTTTTAGCTGATGATCTTGCATTCGCTATCATCTCCTGCCACAGATGGAGTTGATGGTGATCCTGTGTACTCCATCTGGAGAACTCCACATGTCACTTAGAGTGCTGAAAAATGGGTATTTGTGGTAAATGAATCCTTGGTCTTCCAAACGGCTATCATGAGATTCATAGCGTTGCTTCTGTCTAAGGCCATATTTTTATGAATCCTTAGTACATTTTTATCTATTTCAGAATGAAGAAATTGGTAAAGTTCTTTAAGTTCTTCATGACTCGCTTTAGTGGCTGCTATATAAGTTAGAATAATGTGTAGATGTAGAGACTTATTCTCTCACAGACAGCATTGTACTTCAAGCCAGAAACTGAAGTGGGGTCTCTTTTTCAGTCACGTGTCAGGCACTCTCCTTGTTCAGTCAAACGAAGAGGATGTTTGCAGTCATCACCACAATCAGCGCAGAGCATCCCCCTCTGCCTCTGCTCCTTGTTTGTAGTAACTCCCCCTCTGCCCCCAGCCTCCCCTGCCATGCCCTCCCTAATTACTTATCCAGTTACGGTCTCTATGGATTTACCTATATGGATTTCATATACAGAAAGTAATACAAAGCAAAAATAAGAAACAATCACTACCAAGCACACACACACAATTACAAAACAAAACAACAATGGGAAAGAAAGTACAAAATATTGAAACTGAAGCAACTCTAAAATGGATCAAAGCCGAAACAACATGAAAATGGGTCAAAGAGGAGATCAAGTGATAAGATGTTACATTGTAACCTCATAGGAGCCCTGGTTGCTTAGTGGTTACCCACTGGACTGCAAATCGCAAGGTCTGAAGTTAGAAACCAGCAGCAGCTCGAAGGGAGAAAGGGCTTTCTACTCCTATTAAGAGTTAACAGTCTCGAGGAGCTAATATCAAGGGCTCAAGTAGAAAGAAAATGATGATGTTTTGAAAATGATGATGGCAATATATGTACAAATGTGTTTGATACAACTGATGTATAGATTGTTATAAGAGCTGTAAGAGCCCCCAATAAAATTATTTATTGATTTTTAAAAAGAAGAGTTACAGTCTCAGAAACTCGCAGGGGCAGTCCTACTACCCTATCCCGCAGGGTTGCTGTGAATGTGCACTGACTTGTAGAGAGTTTGTTAGTGGACCTCTGACATGATTAACTTTACCCTGCTCTCTGCGGATTACAAGGCTGTTCCCATCCTGGGCTGTGATCAGAGAGGAGTCACCTGATGCTTCATCTATGTGGGGACCCTGCAAATGGATGTGGGGCTTCCAGAGCCTTCTTTTTTAATCATTTTATTGGGATTCATACAGCTCTTTTCACAATCCATATATATATCCATTGTGTCCAGCACATTTATACATTTGTTGCCATTATCATTTTCAAGACATGTTCTTTCTTACTTGAGCCCTTGGTATCAGCTCTTCATTTTCCCCTCCCGCCCCCACAGAGCCTTCTTTTAATGATCAACGGGACTCCCTCCCATTTGAATCTGTCGTTCCCAGTAAAGCCTAGGTGTGTCCAATTCTCGGCCACCACTATGTCAGCTCCCTGACGTCTATCTAGAGAATTGATCTTTATTCATTCTGTTTCATTTTTATGGCTTCTAATTTTCCTAGATTCATATTTTGTACATTCCATATTGTGATTACTAATAGGTAGTGCATCTGTTCCTTTTCATTTTGTATCAGGCCACATCAGCAAACGAGGGTCCTGGAAGTTTTGCTACATTGTCATCAAGGTCAGCTCTATTTTCAGGAGGCAGTGCCTCCTAAGTTGGACTTGGAGTACTTTTTAACCCGAGGGCCTCATCCTAGAGCCCTCCGTAGGGTGCTGTTCTCCTGCTTCTCCTAAGATTTCCAGTGGCTAATAATTCTTCAGAGCGGACAGCCTGTGTGTTTTTCCTAGTCTGTCTTAGTCTGAAAGCACCACAAAGACCTGTGGGCATCTACCACGTGAGTGGCAGGCTGGCATATTGTGGTAGTTTGCATGCTGCTTCGATGCTGAAAGTTCTGCCACCAATATCTTAAATATCAACACTGTCACTCAAGGTCAGTGAAAGACAGGCCTTTTCATTTCACCACCCTTCGCGATGATCCTTTCCAGGAATACAAGGGAGCAGCACTCTGTCACTCCTTTTCTCATTCAGGTTTACCACTCCTCGGCCTCCCTTCTTCTTTCTAGGCACAGATCTTGTCTATTAGCTTCATCACTTTAGGTGTAAGGAAGGCCTTTTTTTATTCAACTTTCTTGACTTGGTCCTCCACCTGGTCTTAAATTGGCTTGCCTTTCACCTAAATGTCAATGACTCTTTCTCTACACAACTTTGTATCAAATATGTCTTTGGATACATAAAGAAGTTATAACTCCGGGCCATTGATTCAAGTCCAACTCATAGCTACACAGTAAGACAGGGGGAAATCTCCCCTGGGGCTTTCTGAGATTACAAATTTTTACAGGAACAGAAAGCCTCATCTTTCTGCCACAGAACAAATAGTGGTTTAGAACTGCTGACCTGTGGTTGTCATGAGGGTCCCTGTTTAAAGCAATTATAGTCTACCACAAGCATGAAAATGCTTGTCAGTGGCAACTCAAACAATGGTAGTGGTGTAGAATAATATGAAAGCATTCGATTTTTTTTTAATTTCTAGCTGGACAATGAATAAGAACAAAGAAGCATTGAAGCATTTGAATTGTGGTGCTGGCAAATAATTTTGAATATACTATGAACTTCCTGAAGAATAACCAAATCTGTCCTGGAAAATGTATGGCCAGAATTCTTTTTAGAAGGGGGGTTGGTAAGACTTCTCATCTCTTGTATTTGGGGCATAGCAAAAATTATAAGAATGTCCAGATCCAGGACATTTTGCATTCTGTTGTGCCCATAGGGCCACTGTGAGTCAGAACCAGCCCCCTGGCACTAACAACAATGGTTTATTAGTTCACACACATATTGGAAGGCCTTCCACAGCATGATCCTCAGCTTTGGTGACTATTGCCTCTCTGTCCTACCTCTACTGGATGCTTTGAACTACCAGCTCTTCCCCTAGAACATTCGGCACTTCCTTACCTTTCTGGTGAACTCTGCAGTTCAAGGACCCTGCCTCTATTCCTCCTGTTAGAATCCTGCCACTTCATCCGTTTCTGTGTGAAAAGCTCCCTTCCCTCCTATCCTTTGCTCATCCTACCCTTACTGAATCTCTTTACACTCCCAAGGCCCTTTGTAACAATCATAATTCTTGGCCCACTTCTATCCCTCTGTTCCAGAGGCTCTCAGTAATCTTTTGGGAACCTGGACCGCTGGGTTCTCCTCAGAAAAATGTCCCACACATCACAGTTGTACATTATTTCAAATCCATGTGCCACTGGTTTAAAATACCAACACTATTACGTTTCATGCTCTTTTTAACTGTCCTTTTTGTTTGCCTCTGTGGTCCCTAAAGTGCTACCATGGGATCTTCCGAATTAAATGATGGAATAAGTGATGCTATTTTATGACCAACTCAGAAATAGAAAAACATGTTCCTGTTTAACGTTAGCAATATTTTATTAAGTCTGTCAAACAGGAGCTGCCTTTTCATCATAATTTAAAAGCCATTTTAACAGGGAACCAAACTGCCTATGTCTGTCAGTGTTTTATTTTTTTCTAATGCCACAGCCTGGGACACTGCCTTGCTGTGAAGGGTGCTTTATGTACCCAGAGGCAATTACAACATGAATCTGTACATTACAGCCTCAATAATGCACAGTAATGTTATGCCATTTCAGTCATCATTTTTGGTAAATGACTATAAACTCTTTCATATATTCATATCATATCACAAATATATCAACACAATACTCAGCCCTGGCAAATGAGATGTGTGTAAATTGTGAACCTTGACTTCTCTATTCGGGTGGTGGGTGGAGGGAGACACATAGAAACACGTATCTTTTACTTCCTCTGAACCGTAAGTGTCTTTAACAGCAGATCCTGTTGTATCATCTGTCTTTGGAATCCATGGGAACTCAATTAATATTTATCACACTGAATTTGATGTAAATTGTGGAAAATGTATGGAAAAACAAATAAACATCACTGTGTTAAGCTTCACATTAGCAAATGGTTTGAATCAAGTATGACTCCAACCTGGAAACCTTCAAATCCTCATCTGAAAACTTTAAACACATTTCTGCAGAATCAACTTGGCTCCCCAGCTGATCCTGAAATAAAGCATAGAGTCCCTTCTCTGACGGAATTTCTATGAATCATCACTGCTTAATTCACTGCCTGCCCTGAGCCATACCCAGCTACAGACAGCCTGCCCATTAGCTCCAGGAGTTCCACTCTGCAGTACGTCATGCACAGCTGAAGTTTTAGTTGCCATGGTTGGCAAATCAAAGACAGTGTTCCTTCCTCCCCTAAGCAGGGTGTGCCCTCTTAGATCAAAAAGGTGTGGAAAGTTTTCTTACCAACTGAGCATGCTATAAACTCTAGATCCTGCCAATTCTACTTGCCAGCCACTGAATGTGTTGAGCATAAGGCATTCCAAGTAGGAAAGTTGACCGTAAAAGCTGATACACAGTTAGATGACTTCTGGCCCACTACCTTTTCCATTTCACTTCCTGTCTGGGGCGTGGTTCGGAGAGAAAGCTAAAGAAAGCCACTCATTTTTCCCCTTTGCTTTATATTGCTTTTATTAGTCTAGCATCAAGGAACAAGAGAAAAAGAAGAAAAGCCAAGGAGCTAATCAAGATCATCTTAAAGAGTGGTTCAGAAGAATAGATTTCTCTCCTAGATATCAACATTCTTTGATATGTCCATTCAAAATTATCAATTAAGTATCAGGTACTGTTCTATATGCTAAGAATAGGAAAGTGATCCAATGGCCAAAAATCTCTCCGTCATCAACCTATATCTCTACTCCTCATTTATCAACTCTCTTATCATCAGATATTTCTCATTTATGACAACAGTAAAATAATTTATTATCTACTTTGTACATTAACAATGGATGTCTGGTACCAAAGTGCAAGGCCAGAGTAACACTGACTGTGATTAAAGTTATGTGTTTAATTTGGGTGGGTCAATTCTGTTATCTGGCAGTTTTGTAATGATGTGATCATCCTCCATATTGTGACCTGATCCTCCATTTTCCCACAATGCAAATTTTCACATAAGACCTGGTCTTTGGTGCATAAGCAAATGTGGCGAAGAAAGCTGGTGGTGCCCAGCTATCAAAAGATATAGCGTCTGGGGTCTTAAAGGCTTGAAGATAAACAAGCAATCATCTAGATGAGAAGCAACAAAGCCCACATGGAGGAAGCACACCAGCCTGTGCAATCACGAGGTGGGTCGAAGGGATCAGGGCATCATCAGAAGAAAAAATCAAATCATTGTGAATAAGGGGGAGGGAAGAGTGGGGACCCAAAGCCCATCTGTAGACAACAAGACATCTCCTTACAGAAAGGTCTTGGAGAGGAAACGAGCCAGTCAGGGTGCAGTGTAGCGACAATGAAACATACAGCTTTCCTCTAGTTCTTAAATGCTTCTTTCCCCGCCCCCCCCCCCACTATCATGATCCCAAATCTACCTTACAAATTCAGCTAGACTAGAGGATATACATCCATACAGATGGAAGCTGGAAACACAGGGAGCCCAGGATGGATGATCCCTTCAGGACCAGTGGTAAGAGTGGCAATACTGGGAGGGTGGATGGAAGGTGGAGTAGAAATGGGGAACCAATTACAAGGACCTACATATAACCTCCTCCCTGGGGGGCTGACAACAGAAAAGTGGGTGAAGTGTAAGAATGATAAAATAATAATAATTTATAAACTATCAAGGGTTCATGGGGGTTGGGGGGGGGGCTGGAAATGAGGAGCTTTTACCAAGGTCTCAAGTAGAAAGCAAATGTTTTGAGAATGATGATGCCAATAAATATACAGATGTGCTTGACACATGGATGGATGGATGGATTGTGATAAGAATTTTATGAGCCTCCAATAAAATGAATTTTTTTTAAAAAGACCTGGTCTTTGGAACCTAACCATGTTGATCCATGAGGAGTAGGTGTATTCTATTTGGAGAGAGAGAGAGAATAGACAAGATAAATGTGTACAATGCTATATAAGATAAACAACAGAAAAAAACTCAATAAAGAGGAAACAATGGTGTTGGGGGGCCATATATTTTAAATGGGTAACCAGGGAAGTCAGGTTAAGAATATGGCTATAAAGTAAGAATCAGAAAAGAAGTACAGTTCTTGTTTTGTGTATCTTTAGGGGGGAACATGTCCACTTACATCACTCTCAACCTGCTCACCCCTCTCTGCTTCTGACCATTTAGCCAGCATCTCCTGTCTGTTACCTCCAGATAAGTTCAGCCAACTGGGAGGCCCAAAAGGAAATCAGAAAGAGGAAAGGGAGCAAGGTCAACGAATTTAGTCTGCTATCTACACTCCAACAAGGTTGTTGTGAGTTTTCTCGGTCTTCAGACCTGCCTGGAGGCTCGTCAGGTGGACAGATGACTTTGAATGAGCGTCTCACTCTGGGTAAGTCCGGTAACAATACCTCCCCCTGTACCTTTCCAGCCTGTGTGGTATCTTATTCCCACCATGTTGTAAATAGTTTCTATGAAGAACAAACACCAAAAAATCAAAACAATAATAACAACCCCCTAGCAACCCCCCAATAAGCATCTTGGATTAACTTATTTTGAGTACACCATCTTTTTCTTGCTGGGTCCTTACCTGATACACTATAATTGAGTCTATTTATGTAAAGGAAATGATGACCCACTGACCCTTGAATGATGCCGGAAGTAGTCACTGCCCACCACCCACCCTCCTTGTACAGTTAAAAGTCAGCATATGAACGTTGGCCTCCTCCAACACTCAAATACTAATAGCCGAAGGTTGACTGGAAGGCCTGATCACCTAAATAGTCGGTTAGTACAGATTTTGAATATTATATGTATTATATACTGCATTCACATAAGAATTGCATTTCAGTGTGAAATCAAAAAGGTGTTTGCAAAAGTACAAAGTTTCCAAGCCTGCTGCTGTCACTGCAGCGCCGACTTCCCACATCTCCGTTCCTGTTTTGTTTTGTTTTCCCATTTATCTTGATACGGCAGGCCTTCATCGAGGATACATGTCAAGCAATTAACCTTTCTCTCGCCAAGTTACGGCTTCTCTCTGCTGCATCGCTAGTGGGCTTCCTGTGAGTCTCATGGTATCACGAAAGGTTCATGGTGTTCCATGGAACACGAAAAATATGCGGGAGCGGAGAGCTCGCACTTTCTCCCGGGGACTGCAGTTGTCTGGGGGGCAACATGTTCACACAGAGATCGCTCGTGTCACCCTCTTGAGGGGTGCTGTGAGTCGGAATTGATTCCGGCAGTGGGTTAGATTTTGTTGGACCCAATTTGGGGATTGGATTCTGTTCAGACATAGTTTCTGAAGAGATGCTCCCATGTTGTCTTTTATCTCTGCCTATTTTGGCGAAGTCCTTTGATGAGCAAAGGTTTTCATTTTGATGAGCTCAGTCTTCTGCCATTTGTCCTTCGGTTAGCCCATTAGATAACACACACTGGACAGCTTCGTCCAACAATTTGATGGGTTGCTGCTCACCTTTGGGTCCTTGATCTAGTTTTTGTGTGTTTTCATGTCTGTTGTGAAGCATGAGTAGCTCATTCGTGTTTCCCTCCCTGCTCCTGGACCGAACGTATTCTCTTTAACTGTCTGCTGAACTGAATTGAACTCTTCTGCATTTCCACCTAGTTCCAGATGGCTGTCGCATACTTGACGATGAAATCCTTTGAAGACCATGTGTTTTCACTCCAGAGTTTGGCCTGCCCATTGAAATTCGTGATCAAAATATTTTCTCCCAGTTGGCTGATTGGGGCAACTGAAGTAGGTGTAAATATGGTTCTATTGCAATGCCAAGAGATGATTCCAACTTGACTAACTGATTATCATGCCCAAAAGTTATCATTCTCAGCTAGAAAAAAATGCTTTTCATGTTTCCGAAAACTGAAGTTAAAAAAAGCAATCTGTCTTCCTCTGACCAAGCACGTCAGGGTCTATGTCAAGGGCTGTCAAAGGTACAGTGAGAAAATGGACCTTCCTAAACTGTGTTTCTTATGAACTCCCCAATGGACTAGTGTGGCAATTCGCACACCCATCTGGAATCATTTCTTCAGTATCTTATCTGTTTCAAATAACAACAAACAACAAAGTGGCCCATCAGTCGGGATCATCTGCCAAAAAATGTGATTGATCTGGAAGGAGCATAATTTCCTTCCTATGAGATTACATATCTTAGGGCTGCCCTGCCCCAACAGATACCAGGCGGTGGACCTCCAAATCCAGGTACTCCAGCCTCCTGCACAGGGATCGTCTCCTGTCTTTTCCCACTCAAGCCACCTCCTCGTCAGCCAACCCATACACATGCCCAGACCACATGAGCAATGCTTAGAAACAAGCTCACCTGTCTCCAGAGTACAGTAATGGGGGAATTAGCTTGTTTTGCACTTTTGCCAGTGGAGTAATCAGAGCAGCTGCTTCCCTGGAAACTCTGCTAACTGACCTTAACTGTGGGAATTTTCTGTCTGCTATGTAAGGTTAATCCAGTCTATTTTATATTACATGAAACCCAGATTTTTCCAATTTCCTAATAATAATGGTGCTTGTCATCGGCAGAGCAATTGATAGCTTTCAAAATAATTTTATTTATATGATGTAACTCAAGATTTCTCAAGCCAGTTGAATCTCTAGGGTCCCTTCATTCTATTACAATTTCCATTTTTGCCTTCTATTTTTTTAATAAACTTCAAGCATTTCATAAAAACCATACCCTGGCTCAGAAGCAACAAAGCCCAGACGGTGCCAAAGGGATCAGTTATCAGGCATCAAAGAACAAACAATCATATCATTGTGTACTCACCTCCCCGATATGATTGTTGAAGACAAATGGGTGCATAAGCAAATGTGGTGAAGAAAGCTGACGGTGCCGGGCTATCAAAAGATATAGCATCTCTGGTCTTAAAGGCTTGAAGGTAAACAAGCAGCCATTTAGCTCAGAAGCAACAAAGCCCACGTGGAAGAAGCACACCAGCCCGAATGATCACAAGGTGTTGAAGGGATAAGTTATAAAGCATCAAAGAACAAAAAATCAAATCATTGTGAATCAGGGGGAGTGTGGAGCGGGGATCCAAAGCCCATCTGTAGGCAACTGGACATCCCCCTGACTAAAGGGTCATGGGGAGGAGAAGAGCCAGTCAGGGTGCAGTGTAGCAACGATTAAAAATACAACTTTCCTCTAGTTCTTAAATGCTTCCTCCCCTCCTCCATCATGATCCCAATTCTACCTTACAAATCTGGCTAGACCAAAGGATGTACATTGGTACAGATAGGAACTGGAAACACAGGGAATCCAGGACAGATGACTCCTTCAGGATCAGTGGTTAGAGTGGCGATATCGGGAGGGTGGACTGAGAGTGGAGTGGAAAGGGGGAACCCATTACAGGGATCTACATATAACCTCCTCCCTGGGGAATGGACAACAGAAAAATGGGTGAAGGGAGATGCCGGACGGTGTAAGACATGACAAAATAATAATCTATAAAGAAACTAAAGGCTTATTCATGAGACATTCTTACAATTGCATGTTATGACAGCAAAGGTTCACAGCAAAGAGACCCTTGGTCCAATAGATGCATTCCACTCCAGACTCTTCTTTCTATGTTTTAACTTGTGTGTGTGTGTGTGTGAAAATGTTTACAGAGCAAGCTGATTTTCCAATCAACAATCTATCTGCATTTTACTTGGTGATATTGACAGTAGTCCCCACAATGTAACAGCATTCTTCCTATTTTCTCCCTGTGTTTACTGTTTCCCTTTGTCCTTCTTTCTTACCCCATCCTGCCTTCTGAGCTTTGTTTCTGTGCAAACACTGCCCTTCTGAGCTCATGGCTAATTGGTTGTGTGATTGAGGCGAAGGGTAAATTAAAGAGACAAACACAAGGCAGAGCACGCAAGGGCTCATCACTCTCATGTTGACTGGAACCAGAATGAGACTGGAATGTAGTCTCTCGCAGGCTTATATCATCAGGCATACAAGCCACGGTAAGCACATATGTAACAGGAAAGAGTTGTGTTAGAGGCATACACATAACACAAGGGGAGTGAGCTATCGGAGTACACACAATAGGAAGGGAGGCACTAGAGGCATACATGTGACAGGAAGGTTCAAACGTAACAAAATGTGTGGGCCCTAGGATCAACATGGCAGCTAACCTTGGTCGTCTCTGAGTTGGCTTGACCTTAGGTGTCTGAGCTCTTCTCCAGGGAAACTATCTATGATTCTTTTTTAAATCATTTTATTGGGGGCTTGTACAACTCTTATCACAATCCACACATACATCCATTGTGTCAAGCACACGTGTACATCTGTTGCCATCATCATTCTCAAAACATTTGCTTTATTCTTGAGCCCTTGGTATCAGCTCCTAATTTTTCCCCATACCTCTCCCTCCTCTCTCCCTCATGAACCCTTGATAATTTATAAATTATTATTTTGTCATGTCTTACACTGTCCAACATCTCCCTTCACCCACTTTTCTGTTGTCCGTCCCCCAGATTGGAGGTTATATGTAGATCCTTGTTATTGTTTCCCCCTTTCCAACCCACCCTCCCTCCACCCTCCCAGTATAGCCACTGTCACCACTGGTCCTGAAGGGATCATCTGTCCTGGATTCCACGTGTTTCTGGTTCCTATCTGTAACAGTGAGCATCCTCTGGTCTAGCCAGATTTTCAAGGTAGAATCGGGATCGTGCTAGTGGGGGAAGAGGGGGAGAAGTATTTAAGAACCAGAAGAAAGTTGTATGTTTCATCATTGCTACACTGCATCCTAACTGGCTCGTCTCCTCCCCACAACCCTTCTGTAAGGGGATGTTCAGTTTCCTACAGATGGATCTTGGGTCCCCACTCCACACTCCCCCTGATTCACAATGATTTGATTTTTTTGTTCTTTGATGCCTGCTACCTGATCCCATAATGGAGTGGGCTGTACTCAGGGTTAGATGGTCTGATTGTTTCTGATGGCAGAGAACCTTTAGGCACATAACCTTCAAGCAGTTAGCTTTCAAGACTATAGTGAGCAACCATGTGTTTGCAAACAGCACCTTAAATTTGGCATTATTATGGGGGGGGGCATTGAGGGGAATGACTTTTACTTCAGAGAATTCTATTGGAATACATCTCAAACTTAAGAACGTGAAGGTCTCCCCCCATGGGAGCCCCGACCTCCCAGATTCCTTAGTGCATCAGAGTTGAGAGTTTGTCCGCAGTGCTGTTTCCCACAGGGGTGTGTACCTTTCAGTGTTATTGTTCACTATAATGGCTTGTCTATCATTCGGCTGAAAATTGAGCTATGTCGGGATGAGTTCAATTTCTCTCTAGAAGGACATCGAATGGTTATTGTCTTGAGGATTCCACCAGTTTTTATCAGACATGTATTGTTTTATTTTTTTTAATGATTTTGAGTTATGTTCCACATTTTTCTCCCATTCTGCCCAGGACCTGTTATTGAACTCCTTTCTTGAAGGTTAGCCATGGGAGCCAGGCACTCTCTAATTCTTCTGGTCTCAGGATTGTGAAGGCTTGCGACTCATTAGATGTTCAGTAGTGTTTTAATGACTATGCAAAGACATTCAACAGAGTGTGGATCATTATAAACAACTGATGATATTATGAAGAATGGGAATTCTAGAACAGTTTATTATGCTCATATGGAACCTATACAGGACCAAGGGGCAGTCATTCAAAAAAGAACAAGGGAATACAACATGGCTCAAAATGAGGTGTGTGTCAGGGCTGTATCCTTTCACTATACTAATTTATTTAATCTGTATACTGAGTAAATAATCCAAGAAGTTGGACTACATGAAGAAGGACAAGGCATAAAGATTAGAGGAAGCCTATCAACAACCTACGATGTTCAGATGGCATGCGGCACAAACTTGCCTGCTAGCAGCAAAGAAGACTTGAAGCATTTGGTGTCGAAAATCAAAGCTACAGCCGTTAGGATATATTACACCGGAATATAAAGAAAACCAAAATCCTCACGACTTACTCAACAGACAGCATCATGATAAACAGAGAAAAGATTGAAGTTCACGATTCATTTTGCTTGGATTCACAATCGATGCGCATGGAAGCGTCTGTCAAGATATCCCATGATATATTGTACTGCGTAAATCTCTTTCATAAGAGCTCCTTAAAAAGTTGAAGGGCAAGAAATCACTTGGAGGCTGAGGCATTGCCTGATTCTAGTCATGGCATTTTCTATCACCTCATATGCATATCAAATCATGAATAAGTAAAACCACAGAAGAATTCCCAGTTTTGAATTATGGTGTGGGGGAAGAATATTGAAAATACTATGGACTTCCAAAAGAAGAAACAAATCTGCATTGGAAGAAGGATAGCCAGAAGGTTCCAGAGAGGCAAGAATGGCAAGATTTAGTCTCGCATACTTTGGACATGTCAGGAGGGACCAGTCCCTGGAGAAGGACATCATGATTGGTAAAGGAATTGAAGGAGTAAAATAGAGGGAGAAAGATGAGGCTATGTCCATTCAATATATCCTACTTTTTCAGCACCAGAAATTAAAAGGGCTGTGCTTCATAACTGGGAGCTCTGGTAGTGTCGTGGTTACTTGCTTTGCTACAATCTGAAAGGTCAGCAGTTCAGAACCACCAGCTGTTCCTCGGGAGAAAGACAGGGCTCTCTACTTCTGTTTAGAGCTCCGTCCAGTCTCACAAGCTCACAGGGGCAGTTCTACCCTGTCCTGTACGGTCGCTGTGAATTCGTATCTACTCCATGGCAGTGAGTTTGTTTTGGTTTTCATCCCAGTCTGATATCAAGCATTTCTCCAACATCCCTGGTTTCTTTTATGGGCAAACAGAACTTAGAAAACAATGTCTAGATGTTGATTACTTTCACTGGTATATGCTGCCACTGATTGAAAGCCCTCTCTGTGCATAGGAAACAGACAGATATACATGTGTCTGTACCATATATATGTACCACCTTTGAGTCTATCAATCTACTTCTCGATAGCTGATCTTCAGTATTCAATGAGCCCATACCTTTTCAGATTTCCTGCTTGCTAAACATTACTGGAACCCCCAAAATACTTGCAGCGTTTTCTCAATCATTCACACACTCAGAAATGAAAATTATGAGTCACCCAACTGGTCAGTCCCAGCTGAGGATCCACCAGTTGAATATCCTTATTTCAAGTCTCATACCATAAGCATGTCCTGCTTGTGGTGTATTTCTTGTGATATTATTTACGTATCTGTTCTTATTGGTAATTTTGCCTTTCAAAATGGCTCTCTAGTGGAGTGCTAAGTGCTACCTAGTGGCCCAAAGTGCAAAAAGACTATGAAGTAGTAAGGAAGGACATTCCCCGGTGCAACTTTCCTGGCCCTTTTCTCACCAATGTAGTTTTTACTTTTCTTAAAACATGTTCATGGTAAGCACCCATTCATCCTGTGTCCTTCAAGAACCTCTCGCATGATCCCCCCTGCAAGATCCTCCTCCGCGAAAACAAGTGCCTTAATCTTCTGAGCTGGCCTCTCGGCCTTGGAGTCCTTGTCTTCCCCAAAATGCTCGATCCATCTTAAAATTGTTATTTTCTGGGGACAGCCTTCCTGTAAACTTGTCACAAAACTTCCGATGATTTGGGAAGATATTCGCGTGAGTTTTGTTAGATATTGGATTAGCCCTGACCTCAAAGTTTATTTATTCCACACTATAGAAAATATCCTTTTTGGTTGTTTCATTTTATAAGACACAATAACAAGACTAACACAATTGTATTGTGGAGAGGGTTTGTCTCCACACACTAATCACAAAGACAGCTGGGTTTGTAATAAACCAGTACATGGATGAACTAGACCCTAATAACAGGACTTTTCTTGCTCACACACATCTGTGAGCTCACAGTTACAAATGATACTTCTACTGCCATAAGATTCATTCTATCTTCTTCTACTTGTTAAAAAAAATTCTTATTCCTTTCCGCACCAGTGTATATTTGGTTTTCATGACCCAAAGACTTTCTTTGTCTTTTAACACCGTACTTAGTTTGCTCAGTCTTACAATTCACATAAAGCAGACTTAAAATTCCTAATCCATACCCCTGTAAAAAATAAGCTTACCAGGATACAGTACAGTATTAGGGTACAAATCTCTTTGTGTAATGGTGTCTTATGTGCAGTCTCTATGTGTGTAGCTCTTTCCAGCCACAAAATATGTAGTCAAATTGTTATCCTGCAAAATTGCTTAGGTTACTTCTTTTCTTTACACTTTTCAGTGAAGTTATTTTTCCTTTGCAAAACAATTGAGTTGGCTTGTTGTGTTACTATTCCATATGGGGGTCCTCCTACCCCAACCCCACTCCCGTCCTTTTGATTGTATTCATTTATTGAATGTATCAATCACTAACAATGATTCTCAAAGACTGAGAAGTATCACACCCTCTCATTCCTTCTATCCTATTCTTTCTCACCTATTCTTTCCATCTGAATTTAGAGATGAATTCTGAGTTTTTCCATTGAATTTAGAATTTTAATTTTAGTGTTGGAGAGAATGGCAGAGTAACTGAAAGAAGAGGCAATAGCCAATTTTGTAAATGAGTTATTGAGTGACAGTGGGCCTATTTCATGAGTGATCAAACAATTGGCAATTAAGATTTGGCACCAAGGAGAAATTTCAATCTGGGAGAGAAATAGGCCCTGCTTTAAGAAAAATTGTTATTTTTTTCTATCCTTCAACCTATGCATTTTCTTCTTAATTTCCCCAAATGTGCCAAAATTTATCAATAAGGATAATGATTATAATTTCAACTCATTCAATTTATACTTTCTTCAAACATCTTTATAATAAGCCAAGAACTAAACTTGCAATCAACCAAAACTCTAACTTGATTTTTCTCATGTCAAATACTTATATTGACAGAAGACAGATTTAGGACTTTTTCTGTAGAATTAGATACTTTCAATCCAAAATATAGACTAATGTGGACTGATTCATTTCTAAATAAAATAATGGTTTGTTTTTGGTTAAACCTCTGTGCTCTGGATCATATATTTTCCATCTGTGTGGCTTTTATAAAATCCAATCTTGCTGATAAAAAAAAATTACCTGGCCTTAGTATGTAGAAGAATTTAGTATTTAGAAGTAATTATTGGTACCAAAAATATTGGCAGAGTTTTTCACAACAGCTGAAAAAAAAACCCCAAACACCTGAGTATATAACTTATGGAAAAGTTTTAAAATTTAAATTTAACTGTTTTTTTAAAAAGAATACTAAGCCATCTTATTTTTGTAATTATAAAAGAAATATTTTATTCAAAAAATAGTGAATGTAAAAATATGACAAAGAAAGTAAAATTCCCAATAATTCTAAGTAACAGCTGTTAAGTGACAGAATATGTGTTTGTAAGTTTTGTCAAATTGACTTCTGGAAAGTTTGAACTAATTCATTAGAACTTAATTTTAGAAATGTTTTAATTTGTATAAGTTCTTAATACTAAATATTTGTTTTCATTGTGTTAATTATAATTGTTTGCATATGAAAAAGTGAGACTGTGGGTGTGGGATTAGTGGAGAAAGAAACTTATTTTCTCCTTGGTATGCTTTGGTGTCATTTGAACTAGACACGTACACAAAAAGATACATGTGAACTATAGAGCTGAAAACAATTTAAAAATCCAAATACAGACTACATCTAACTGTTAACAATACACATGTTAACAGTTTGATTTAACAGTTTGATTAATAGCTTTGGGGTCTCTACAGCATGTAGGCACATCTGCCAAAAGCTAAAACTCAAGACTAAACTTGGAAATATTTCAGCGTGGTGCGGCTGGTTTGTCTTATCTGACATCCAAACATTTCAAGGAAAATAATTTTACCCACAGGCTTTTTAATGTCCATTAGCTGGGACGCTTTTCCAAACAAAGCTCTTACTTTCAGACTCTATTTATGTTCCGGAGTTTTTGCCCTTCAGAGAAAGTGTGGCCTATGTCCCTTTTAATTCTCGTGAAGCCAACTACAATGGTTCTGTATAAACAGGGTAACCATGTAATTTATTGTCAAAAAAACAACGCACTTTGAGAGTTGGAAGAGCGAATGAGCAGTAATAATTATGCTGTGGCAGAATAGGTAAACCAGACCATCTTGCCAACACAGACTTGTAAAGGCTTTTCAGCTACTGTGATTTTATGAGTTCTTTTTATTTCAATAAACATGTATTAAACAGTAACCAGGCAGTCCTACAGGAGCCAGAAATAGTATCAGAAATAACATTGGCTCTCAAGTTGTCACCAGTGACAATAAATGACAGCAAAGCAAAAAAATGTCAGACGTCTCTATGGGATAAGTGAATGCTATGATCTTTGCAAGGCTGTATGGGACAAATGCTGGATAAGTGATGCAGACTACCAGTACAGTGAAAGTAGAACTGACTTTGGCCCCAGAGAATGAGTAGAATGAGTAGTCATAGTTGGACAAATATCAGGAAAGGAAGTTTTTTCCTAACAAAATTAGAAGAAAGCTAAGAAAAATAGCCCGATTGGAATGTATACTAATTTTACATGCAGCTGTCAACATTCCCCTCTCCTTCTTTGTAGGAAGAAACTCTGGATGCCACAGATTAAGTGCTCAGATGCTACTGAGAGCTCAAAGGGTCAAACTCACCAGCAGTTCTGTGGAAGAAGAGACCTGGAGATGTGCCCCTGTGAAGATGTGCAGCCAAGGAAGCCCTGTGGGAAAGGTGGCTATCAACCTCAGGGTCGCTAGGCATCTGATTCGACTCGACAGCACTCAACAGCACTTGGTATGAGGCCTGTTTCTAAATGGGACTTTCCTCTAAGGGAGCAGTTCCGCCCTGGTCCATAGCTCCTAGCGGCACTGAGCATTAAGCTGGGCAAACCCTCCATCACATGGCTGTGCACAGCAGCCCCTGCCATATGCAGCAGTATTTAGCACATAGTAAGGGCAGGGTAGCTCTCTGTAATATTCATTGGCTTTCAACATCAATGAAATAGAGCTGGTAACGTCCACTCAACCCTGAAGTAAACTCAGCTAATATGTAATTTTGAGGTTATTCAAGGTCTTTCAGATAGGAAGTGATGATATAAACAAAGTAACAATTTAGAAAGAGTGCAATTATTTAGTTAGCACATCGGTGTGAAGTAAAATGCCCTCCCCATCCTAAAAATAAAATGATCACAGGAGAGTGAAAGTACTAAGAGTTGACACCTACCTGATGAGATCACCAGGTAGGAAATGGCCTCAGGCACCAGTGTGCCAATATTGCTCTTTTTTTTTTAACATTTTATTAAGGACTCATGCAACTCTTATCACAATCCATACATACATCAATTGTATAAAGCACATCTGTACATGCTTTGCCCTAATCATTTTCAAAGCATTTGCTCTCCACTTCCAATATTGCTATTTTAACCCACTCCCCTGCTAACGACAACAAGTATTATCAGATACATTTTCTTAATGTATTATAAACTTTCACATCTGTCATCTACTTTAACTCATTGTACTCAAATGAAATGAAACAGTATTAACTTTAAAGTTGAGGCAAAGAAGTTATAGGATTCTCCAAAGTCACAAAGCTTCTATAAAATTGAGACTAAACCAAAAAACTCTAACTTAGTGCTCATATTTGGTACTTACAACTCTGCTTATGGAGAGGTTATTCCTTGATGACCTCAATGTTAATTTTGTATTGATATAATATAATATTAAGCCATAGCTGGTGTAGGGACCAAACAGAGAAAAACATGGAGACTGAGAGAAGGTAAGTCAAGGACATATGTCAAAATAATAAATATCATTCTTTTTTATTGAGAGGTCAGCAAGTAGTTATATGTACAGACCCATAAGTTGAAAGGCCCCCCTTTGCAGGCCTGCTGCACGCTGCCTCTCCCAAAGGTGTGAGGAGTCATGAACCAGGTCCTTGCAGGTCCACTATACACCACTTAGCCCGGAACCACAGGGAATCATAGACTAGGTCCTTGCAAGCCCATATGCCAAGTGTCCAGGCCCCGGGACCTCAGATAGGTGCTGCCTGGGTCTATCCCAACTTGGGGATCATCCCTGCCCCATCCCTTCCCAGCCCACACAGCAAGTGGAACAGTGGAGAGTATATCCTTGGTCCAGAGGGCATCCTTCCCCCAAATCTTGCCTAGCTCCAGAACCCAAGGGACTAGCAACCCAGTTCTGGGAGCTCCCAAGCTCATGCCAGTCACACCACCTAAGAGCCAAACAGGGCCACCACCTGTCCATTGGTCCCCTATAGCCCTAACACTGTACTGGGAGCTATCCACCAGTCAAAATGAGTTCCTCACAGTTGTCCCTACCAGTGCTCACAACCTCTCATCCCTGTTGATCACTGAGTTTCTGTGACATCTGCCTACACAGCAGCCTGACCCACCTCCATAGTAGGCCACAGGCAGCCCTTGAAAATACTGTTGCCAGTCACACTGAGAAAGAATGCCCGGCCTCTTAGTCTCCCAGAAATATGGTGCCCAGCTTTTCAAAATCATCATGTAAACAACAGCATACCACATCACTCTCAACAAGTAAACAACAAAGACAACCCACCACAGCAGAGCTAACAATGCTCATAGAAGAATCTGACATGGATCTGCCACAAAAAGAAAGTTTCAGAAGCATGCTTAGAGTAATACAGGAGATGAGGGAAACTACACAGACTAGAGATGAAGGCCATGATAGAGGGGATGAAGTGCATGCACCAAAGGGAAATAAAGAAGCTAATGGATGAATTAGCAGAAACTGCACACAAGATTATGGATTTCACAAACAGACTAGAGGAGGCTGAGAACCATATCATTGATCTCGAAGACAATAAGGCAGACCTCAGCAAATGAGAAAGATACTCAAACAAGAAAATAAAAGAGGCTGAAGAAAACCTGAGATCAATGACAGATGCTATGAAGAGGAACAACATCTGAATTATTGGCCTACCGGAACAAGACACAGTGAAGAAGTAGACAGCTAAACTAACAAGGGAATTCCTGGAAGAAAACTTCCCCACCTTAATGAATGAGAATCAATCACTCACACAAGAAGCAGAGAGGACACCAATTAAACTAAACCCTAGGAAGAGCTCACCAAGGCATATATTAGTTAAACTGTCCAACTTCAAGGAAAAGGAGAAAATCCTAACAGCAGCAAGAGAAAGGAAGACAGTCACATACAATGGCTCTCAGGTAGATCTATCAACAAAAAAAAAACCATGAAGAGGAGGAGAGAGTGGAGTAACATCTTCCAAAAGCTGAAAGAAAAAAACACCTCCCCTAGAATCCCTTACTCTGCCAAATTATCTATTAAGATAGAAGGAAAGATAAGGGTCTTCCAGGACAAGGAAAAATTTAAATACCCTGCAGACGCCCAACCGTGTGGAAGATCCTTGCCAACTCACTATGGCCAGAAGACCAACTTCCATCAAGCACAAAGAGGAGAACATCGTATAGCCCAACTCCAACCAGAAGCCAGTGAGCCAATACCAATCACCAAGATAAGAAGGCCTCCGAGGGAAAAGAAGGCAATAAAGAAGTCCCTCACAAAGTCATGGCACAGTGATAAGAAGGGTGATAAGAAAACACCCAAAACAAAAGGCATGAGATGTCAGCAATGAATCTACAGATCATGACAATTCTAAATGCAATGGACTTAACTCCTACACTAAAATAACAAGGCTTTCAGACTGGTTTGGAACACATAATCCATCGATCTGTTGCCTGCAGGAAACACATATTAAGCGCACAGACAAAAACCAAGTAAGAATAAAAGGCTGGCAGAAGATATACCAAGAAAACAGCTACTCAAGAAAAGAAGGAGTCGCAATCCTAATCTCAGACAAAATTGATCTAAAGGTTCAAACCATAAAAAGAGGTAAGCAGGAGCAATATATAATGCCCAAAGGATCACTTTACCAGGAACCAGTGAGCATAATAAATATATATGCACCAAATGAGAGACCCATGAAACTTGTCAAACAAATTATTCAAAACATGAAAAATATATCACAGATTCAACAATTATAGTAGGTGACTTTAATACACTGCTTTCAGAGAAAGATCATTGGGAAGGAAGCTCAGCAAAGAGTATATAGAGCTAAACACTGCAATTAGGCAATTAGATCTGATAAACATATTTAGAGCTTTCCATCCAAATGCAAAAAAAATCACAATCTTCTCAAATTCACATGGTTCATTTTCAAAAATAAACCTCATGCTGGGACACAAGTCAAGCCTGAGTAAATTCAAACACATAGAGATTACACAGACATCCTCAGATCACCATGCCATAAAGCTGGAGATCAATCAAAGGAAAACCAGAAAAGCAAGGCCAGACAATTGGAGGATGAATAATGACCTTCTGCGACACGAGTGGGTACTGACCCAGATTAGAAAGGAGATCAGAAAGTTTCTAGAAGCTAATGGGAATACAACGTATCAAAACCTATAGGATACAGTGAAAATCGTCATCAGAGGTAGCTTGATAGCAATAAGAGCACATATGAAAAAGGAAGAGAGACTTATGATGGATACAGTCTCGCAAAACTTCCAGCAACCATAACAAAGTCAACAGAACAATTTTTCGAAAAGCAATAATAAAAACCAGGGCAGAGCTGAAGCACTGGGAAAACAAAAGGATGATGCAGAAGATTAATGCAGCAAAAAGCTGGTTCTTTGAAAGGATCAAAGCAGTCAGCAAATCACAAAAGACGTACAGCATGAGTCCCCTGAGGTAAGTGTAATCAGCATGGTAGGTATAGAAGAGAAGCTGTCTATATCACAACATTTGGGTTGAGATACAGGGAGTCAGGAGGAGGTTAGACCAAACCCAAGGAAGTACATCTTGGTCCAAAACAAAAATGGGTAAATGAGGGAGGGGAGAGGGAGAAAAGAGGGGGGTGGGCGTAAGTGAAATGATGACGGAGGGAGCAGGGCACTAACCAATCCAGGGGGAGAGTACTGGTCTTGTGAGAATTGGGAGTGGGTATGCAGACCCTCCCACAGTGCAACAAACCATGAACAACATGGCCACATGGAAAAATACACAAAAAAAGAGAGCTACAAGTCTGGCTCCAACCAGAGCCAAACTGACCACCCCCTACCTTTGATGAGGGTGTGACAGAAAATGGCACTGAACCTCCAGGTTGGGAAGAGGGCCAGCATGCCACACCCACATGGAAGCAGGCTGGGAGAGAGGAAGAGAAGAGAGAGCCGGACTGTACCCCACGCTAGCACACCAACCTGGAGGATGACGTCCCTACAGAGAGATAATGGAACACAGAGAGGACTGGGCAGTTGATAGCTTGTGTCATGGTGTCCCCTTACTGGAGCAGACTGAGACAAAGGATATTTCTGGCGTGACATGGTGGGGAGGTAGTGCGGTCTGAACCCCCCACAGTGGAGCAAACCAAGAAGGGAGCATTCCAGACCAGCAGCTAGAGCAAAGCAGAGCTACGAAGCCCCTGAGGAGTCCCCAAGGTGGGGCTCCAGCCCAGTAGGGGCAGCTACTGGACAGTCTTGAAGGCCAGCAAACAGACTCAGGATTTTTGTATTGAATTTTTTTGTTCTTTTCTTTTCTCCCTTTTCTTTCTTCTTGTTTCTTCTCCTTTTCTCTTTTCAATCTTTCTTTCTTTTTAAAACAATCAGCTTGGGCTATGTCATGGTCAGTATGCCTACCTATATAGGATCAGCATAGGAGAGAGCAGCTGGACCAATAGTCCTGGGGAGACCTGGGAGGTGAGGGTGGTTGGGGAAGGGGAAGGTGAGCAGGCAGTGCCATAGAAAGGGAAACAACTGGGGTGTTGGAGTCAATAACAAGGAGGAAATAGGGATCCAAGGCAGGCGTGTGAGTGAAGGTGGGGAGTTGTTGGAGCAACAGCAAACTATCTAAGAGGCAGAAATAAGGGGAAAGTGGCAGTGGGGCAGGAGGAAGGTAAAAAGAAAAAGAAGAAGGACTGAGGAAGCAAAGCAATGGATAGAGGTATGAACATAGTGGTGTACATATGTAAGAAAATTAATCCACAAAAAAGAGATATTGGTATATATATATATATATATATATATATATATATATATATATATATATACACTAAGGTACAGGATGGACTTTGGGCCTCTGCTCATACCCTCCCTCAATACAAGAATACTTTGTTCTAGCAAATCGGCAATCTGAGATGTTCACCCTCTGACACAATTGCTGGAGACAAAAGAGTACATAAGCAAATGTGGTGAAGAAGGCAGATGGTGCCCAGCTATTAAAAGATATAGGGTCAGGGGTCTTAAAGGCTTGAAGTTACACAAGCTGCCATTTATCAGAGAAGCAACAAGTCCACATGGAAGAAGCACACCACTGATGAGATCATGAGGAGTCATAGGGACTGGGTAATAGGCATTAGCAGACACATAACAAACAAACAAAAACATATTTTTGAGAATGATGGGGCTTGGAGCAGAGATTCAAAGCCCATCTGTAGAAAATTGAACAATCTCCTCACAGAGGCCCCACTGGGAGGGGATTAGCCATGTGGGTGCAGTAAAGCATCGATGAAACACACTATATTCCTCTGGTTCCTTAAGGATTCCTCACCCCCCACTACCATGACCCCAGGGCTGCTTCCCAGTTCAGACTAGACCAGAACATGTACACAGGTGTAGGTAAGAAATGGGAGCCCATGATACACAGATTCCAAGAACAGTAATGGAAATAGTGATACCAGAAGGGTACGGGGAAGAAGGGAAGAGGAAGGGAGAAAGGGGGAACAGATCACAATGATCAACACATAACCATACACCCCTCTATAGGGAAGAACAAAAGAAAACATGGGGGAAGAGACAGCACTTGATATGAGATATGAAAACAATGCAATGTACAATCTATCAAGGGGTTATGAGGGTGGGGGCGGGAGGGAACGGGGGGGGGGGAAGAGGAGCTGATACCAAGGGCTCAATAGAAAGTAAATGTCTAGAAAAGAATGAAGGCAACATTTGTATAAATTCACCTGATGCAAGCCATGTATGGATTGTGACAAAAGTTGTAAGAGTCAAAAAAAAAAATAGAAAATCCCTGAAGAAGAGAAGAACGGGCACTCTTAACCAGGGTCACAAAATCAACAAAGACAGAGGTGAATTGTTGATCATTTTGTAAAAGTGCTATCTCAGAGTACTGATGGGAGAAGGTGGTTGTGTTAGTCTGGGTAGACTAGAGAAACAGATTCATAAACACACATATGTGGATAAGAGATAGTGTTATAGAAAGGGTAATTGTACATTAAGAAAGCCTCCCAACCCAGTCCAATACAAGCTCATAAGTCTAATATCAACCCATATGTCTCATACCCATCTATAAAGTCCTCTTCAGACTCACAAAACACATGCAATGACACCAAATGCAGGATTATCACCAGCCAGTGTGTAGAAAATCTTTGGATCCAGTGGTGTAAGCATCTCAGTGCTTGCAGAGGTCTCCATGTGGTTTCTTCAGCTAAGGGCACTAGAGTAGCTCCATGTGTCTTGTCAGTAGAGTGTCTTCCAGGAGTGAGCCCAGAGAGAAGTGTCTCTCACCTCCAAGGAAGAAATACAGGATTTCCCAGAATTCTCAGGAGAAGGCCATGCCCACACAGAGGCTTCATTGGCTATGATCTGATTGCCAGATTAAACCCCACCCCTATGCTCTTCTTAATCCTCAAATTGACAAACAGTTATAATACTACCACAGTGGTGAAGAAAGCTGATGGTGATCGGCTATCAAAAGATATAGCGTCTGGGGTCTTAAAGGCTTGAAGATAAACAAACGGCCATCTAGCTCAGAAGCAAAGCCCACATGGAAGGACACACCAGCCTGTGTGATCACTTGGTTCTGAAGGGATCAGTTATCAGGCATCAAAGAACAAAAAATCATATCATTGGGTGCACACCTCCATGATACGATCGCTGAGGATAAACAGGTGCATAAGCAAATGTGGGGAAGAAAGCTCATGGTGCACGGCTATCAAAAGACATAGTGTCTGGGGTCTTAAAGGCTTGAAGGTAAATAAGCGGCCATCTGGCAACAAAGCCCACATGGAAGATGCATACCAGCCTGTGCGATCACGAGGTGTCGAAGGGATCAGGTATAAGGCATCATCAGAAAAAAAAATCTTACCATAGTGAATGAAGGGGGAAGTGCAGAGTGGAGACCCAAAGCCCATATGTTGGCCACTGGAGATCCCCTTACAGATGGGTCTAGGGGAGGAGATGAGTCAGTCAGGGTACAACATAGCACCGATGAAGAATACAGCTTTCCATCAATTCCTAAATGCTTCCCCCCCCCCCCCAACTATCATGATCCGAATTCTACCTTGTAAGTCTGGATAGAGCAGAGGATGTACACTGGTGCAGATAGGAGCTAGAGGCACAGGGAATCCAGGGTGGATGATACCTTCAGGACCAGGGGTGTGAGTGGTGATACTGTGAGGGTTGAGGGAGAGTGGGTTGGAAAGATTTCAAGGATCTACATGTGACCTCCTCCCTGGGGAATGGACAACAGAAAAGGGGGTGAAGGGAGACACCAGACAGAGCAAAATATGACAAAATAATAATTTATAAATTATCAAGGGCTCATGAGGGAGAGGGGAGCAGGGAAGGAGGGGGAAAAAAGAGGACCTGATGCAGAGCACTTAAGTGGAGAGCAAATGCTTTGAAAATGATGAGGGCAAAGAATGTACAGATGTGCTTTACACAATTGATGTACGTATGGATTGTGATAAGAGTTGTATGGGTCCCTAATAAAATGTTTTTAAGAAAATACTACCACAGTGGTGAAGGAACAAACAAAGACCAAGCGCTGTCTATAAAGCTATATTTAAGGCAAATGTGTTGAAGTTGTAAAATTAGAATCAAAATGGAGGCAGACTACAGTGATAGTAATACCAATAAAATGAAGGAAGAAAACAAGGCGAATATTTAGTGATGGTCAGAGGAGCTGAGAACCTTGGAAAAGAGACCCCCACATATTTATGCCTGAGAGAATGTTGGAAAGTTACAGAAGTACGGGCACTTATTGGGAAACCCAGTCATAATTCAGCTAAGAGATGAGACATAATGAAATATTTAGGATAGAGTTAGAAATACCCAACAGAATGTACACATACTAAGTGATGTTAGCTGAAGCTGTGGGACTGGGTGACTACATCTAAAGGCAAATGTAGAAATGTAGAAATAAAGAAATATTTTTTAACCAACAGCAAGACACTACGTACTGTGGAACAAATAAAAAATGTTGAAGGTACAGTCTAATTCTCAAGAATGTACTACATCATAAGACAGACAGACCTACCCTGCAGAACATGAGAATGGCCCAGAGGGCCATTGTGATGAATGTTTAGAGATGGAAGGGATCACCTCTGGTTGGGAAAAGGAATGTTCTAGGACTGAGCCTTGGGGAGAGTTTGTTTCCATCATTAGCTATGACTTAATGTTTTCCTTGGATGATCTGTGAGGGACAAGTGATTTAACCCAGAACTTTAGACCAGACCATAAATCATTTCACATCATGGTCAATGCCAGTAAAAATTGGATCCGACTATGGATTTAAACTGGCCAAGATCACAGAGAAACTTAGTTTTATGAGATTATAAAAAAATAAATATAAGGAGAAACACCTGTTGTTCACTTAACAAAATTTGGACAATGAGAATCCATTGGCACTGGTGTTCCTACAGGCACGCTAAGCCCACTCCGCGTTCCATACAAAGAATTTGCTTTCTTCAGTTCTATACATGGGCTACTAGACTGCTAGGGAATTATCTCATGAGAGGGAAGTCTTGTATTCTCACAAATCTGAGATTTTGGACAGAGGGCTGGGCTTCTGGAAAGATGGCAACGTGCATACATTACACCTTGCTTCACTGCCAACTCAGCAGCACCACCCCTATTGAGGCCTGGAGCTATTGGGCCTGAGTGGGTTAGAGAACGATTGTTCTGGGGTTGTCCTCATATAAAAACAAAAAAACAAAACGGGCAGAATTTCTTCCCATAGGCCAACAGAACTTCATGCCCATACCAAGATGAACAATAATGCCCAAAGCAAGAGCCTCCATAATAGCAAAAAATTTGAAACCACCTCCAAATCGACTAGTAGAAAAATGAATTAATTAGGTGTGAGATAGTTATACAATGGAATATCATACTACACATGGAAATGACAAGAAAGAGGTGAGAGCTCATTAGAATATGCTATCATTTATGGTGCCCCGCTGTTAAAAGATACAGCGTCTGGGGTCCTAAAGGCTTGAAGTTAAACAAGCAGTCTTCCAGCAAATAAGCAACAAGGCACATGGAAGAAGCACACTGCCAGTGTGATTATGAGGCATCATTGGGACCGGATAACAGGCATCAGAAGGCACATAACAAACAAATATACAGAAACATATTATTGAGAATGGGGGGGGGGGGTTGGAGCAGAAACCCAAAGCCAATCTGTAGACAGTGGAACATTTCTCCACATAGGGGCCACAGGGAAGGAATGAGTCAACCAGGATGCAGTAAAGCGTCGATGAAACACACAATATTCCTCTGGTTCCTTGAGGCTTCCTCACCCCCCACTACCATGACCCCAGTGCTGCTTCTCCATTCAGACTAGACCGGAGCATGTACACAATTCCAATATAGATATGAGATGGGATCTCACGTCACACAGAATCCAGGATCAGGAGTGAGAATAGTGATAACAGAAAGGTTAGGTGGATGGGGTGGAGAGGATGGGAGAAAGGAGGAATTAATCACAATGATTGACACATAACCATACACCCACCTCCAGGATGAAGAATAACAGAAAACATGGGGAAAGGGAGACAGCAGTCGATGTGAGATATTAAAATAATAATTTATTATCTATCAAGGGGTTATGAGGGTTGGGGGGAGGGAGGGAAAAAAAGAGGAGCTGATACCAAAGGCTCAATAGAAAGTAAATGTCTAGAAAAGAATGATGGCAACATGTATACAAACATGCTTGATGCAATCGATATATGGATTGTAATAAGAGTTGTAAGAACCCCCAATAAAATGATCTTTTAATAAAAAAGAAAATCATATCATTCATGAAAAGCTAAAAAAACTATAAAATATACTATGTTGAAATATATAAAATATATTTTTGAAAAATAAAGAAAGGATAACAATTACTTTTAAGGAAGAGAAAATGTGTGGAAAGTGCATATACGGGCTTTAATTAAACCCATGATATTTTAATTTGTGTTTTTTTCCTGGAAGATTTAGTTTAATAAATATATTTATTAACATTTTTATTGGCATGTAATTCATGTACCATATAATTCAATGGTTTAAATATATCAGAGTTACATAATCTTCACACATTTTAACTATTAAGTTGAATGGTTGGTAGAAACATGATCATGAAACTCTAATTCATAGTTTTTTGCATGACTCAGATATAAGAAGGATAAAAAGGAGGAAAAGGTGGAGAAAGACGAAGGTGAAGATTGGAAAGAGGAAGACCCTCCTGGAAAGGTCAGTGATAGCAACTGACAGCTCAATAAATTCTCGGAGTTGGGTAATTGTGGGTAAGCGGTCACTGCCACAGGGACTCGGCACAAAGAGAGAAGACGGAAGGGCTAGAGCTGAGGTTAAAATGTGGGGCTGCTGGAAAACAGGGAAGAATTAGAAGGCATCTCACAAATGGGGTAGATTCACTCATTCTCCCAAAATGTAGTAATTAATTACATGGACTCTACATTGTTTTTGGATCTGGGAGTGAGCACACAGCCCCAAGTCTACTGCCGCGAAGAAGCCAGCGTGTCTGACAGGCGCATTCCTGTCCAGTTTGTCTGTTTGAGAACTTCCAGGGAAGGATAAAGATCTATTCGCTATAAAAATACTCATTGGACACTTGGTATCTGTCACCCACTGCTGAAGGCAGGGCATGCGAAAGACCTCACACCCTGTGTGTGCACTCAGACAGATGCCGTCCCATGTGTCGGAGGAAGGCACAGGGTACCTCTGGGAGCTGATGGTGCCGCAGGTGTAGGTGGGGGGAGATGTTGGTCATCTGTTTTTGTTTGGAAATAAAGGGGCTTCATGAGAGCCATATTCAGACCCAGAATGTCTGACCCTCTGAGTTCAGAGTCAAAGTTAGTTCAACTGTGTGGGTTAAAGATTCTGTCAGTAGAACATGTATCAAAGGTTAGTTAGGTCTCTGGAGAGTCTATTATCCAGGATCTTGCCTTTGTGTTTGCCTTGCTTGTATCAGCCTGTCACTGCTAGAAATTCACTCCATTATCCCAATACGTATCATTATCAATCACGAGGTATTTTTGAAATGTATTTTATAAATACTTTATAATCTAACCTGTAACTTGAATGCTTTGACCTAAAATGTCTTTCTGGGAAAGCACATCAATATTCATGGCATTCTAATGGAAACAATATAATATATAAAATATGGACACTAGGTGTTTTGTCCTTCCTATTGTTCAAGACAGAGAGCATACAGTGGGGGAAAGAGGCTTGTCCAGGATGGAGTGGCTTCAGCAGGGAAAGAGTCCCGGAAGGGTCTGGAAAGGCTGTTAATCATTTGTTGTTGCTGCTGTTAGGTGGCATCAAATTGGTTCTGACCCATAGCGACCCCACAGATGACAGATGAAGCACTGCCCGGTTCTACGCCATCCTCACAATTGTTCTTATGCTTTAGCCCATTGCTGCAGCCACCGTGTCAATTCACCTCCTTAAGGACCTCCGTCTCTTTGCTGCCCCTCCACTTTACCAAGCTTGATGCCCATCTCCAGGGACTGCTCTCTCTTGACAACAAGACCAAAGTACAAGAGATGACGTCTCACCATCCTTGCCTCTAATGAGCACTCCGGCTGTACTTCTCCCAAGACAGATTTGGTTGTCCTTTTAAAAGTCCATGATATTTTCAATATTCTTCACCAGCACTCAAATCTAAACACATCAATTCTTCTTGTCTCCTTTATTCAGTGTCCAACTTTCATGTGCATAAGAGGAAATTGAAAATACATGGTTTGATATTTTAGTGCTCAAAGTAACATCAAAGCCCAGCAGTTGGGAAGCTAAAAAGGGCCTCGCGGTTATGAGCAAAGATTAGATTCGCCATCTTTTTCAATCATCGGTGCTCTGAAACACTTTAAAATTGCCCCACTCCTCCTCACTACATGGCTATTATATAGGTACAAGGAAGAAAAAAAGAAGATTGCCTGTATTTACTCTTCAATTATTATGATTATTGTATGCCAGCAATGTGCCAGGCATGATGCTAGGCAGAAAGAGCATGCCGGTTAAAGACAGTCAATGTGGCAGCACACCTTGTTCATTGTGCTGCTCAAAGGACGATAATTCTGGTCTATGGAACCTCAAGCCTAACTCATCTAAAGCCGGACACTAGAGCTTTCAAAACCACCTTCAAAGTGGTTTTAAATTCTCCTTCAGAGTCCTTGCTTGGGAGGGGCTTGAGTTTGTAAAGGTTTTACAGGAAAGGAACCAGGTTCGGTAGCTGGAAAATCCTACTACTTGCTAGTCTTTTGTTTTGTTTTCAGTTCTGGAAACTGCATACCATAGTTCTGAGAAAAGGAATTCGCTTTGCCCCTTGTCCACCCCTAGGGCAGTTTGCTTCTAAATGTAGGGATTAGGGCTCACAATTTTGGAAGATTATTTCAGCATTAGAACAGGGAAATATTTATTGGCCGGGAACTGCAGAGGCCTTGAGAGAATTTCCTGGGGGCACTTTTTAAATCTTGTGCCTTACATAATCTGAAAATGTTAAATCTTGTGTCTCACATAATCGTAGTTTTGCTGTCTGGCTTCAGTAATTGGCATTTCATTCTGCGTGGCTTTCCCTCACCCCACATCTTTTATTTATCAGTTTTATTGGCATATAATTCAAATAGCATACAATTCAATAGTTCAGTCACATCAAGAAAAGTTGTACAATCATCACCACTATCAGTTGTAGAACATTTTCTTCCTTCTTGTACTCGTCAACTTTAGCACCCCAAATCTTTGACGGAATTATTGATTCACATCTTATCTAGTCTGCAGATGACAGTGAAAGGTTATGTATAAATATCAAAAAGGAACTGCCTTAACATTGGTAGTGGCCAAAGCTCTAAAACTATACTGAAAATCCCCATAGTTTTCCAAATTCTAGTTATTAAAATGATAATTCTTGTAAAAAAAACTAATCGGAATAAAACATTAAATGCAATTGACTTTCCTGACAACAATGTTAACCTTAGCTCTGAGGTAGTACTTATTTCAACTTATGCTTGCATGTCTTGATATCAAGTGATAGCAATATGAAGGTCACTCCCTATTTGAAATGGAATCTCAACTCATATAGTATTTTCTCCTTTTTGAGTCTAACATAGAAGATGCTTCCATTCTTCGGGGCAGAGTTCTGTGCAGTAATTTGAGCACCACCTAGCGGCCATTGTGGCTTCACATCTGAGATGAAGGAAGCGGACAACTTTAATGCAACCCGACCTTGTGCGTTTTCTTTGTCTGGATTTCATTTTAGGAGTCCTGGAGTCATAGTGGCTATGTATTGAGCTGCTAACAGCAAGGTCAGCAGTTCTAAACCACCAGCTACTACAAGGGAGAAAAAACGAGGCTACCTACTCACTACAAAAGTTGGTCTTGACTTCGGGGAAGGTGGCAAGGAAGGAGAATATGCTACTTAGACCTCTCAGGGAGAATCAGAGAGCAACCAGTAAGGAGGCCAAGGAGGGAAACCTAGACGCAGGGTCTAGATCCTCGGCGCTGTGGGGTTCAGCTCAGACTCCCCGTTCCGATTCCAAGCACGAGAACACAGGTCAACCCAGCTGTGGCCTCCCTTTCCCCTGCCAGTGAAAGCCCATCTCCGGGGCTAGCTGCAGTCCGTGCCCCTAGCCTAGCAGGCAAGCACAGGGAACTTGGAACTCATACTCGGATTCCGAGCACTGCTGCAACTACGGAGACTCCCACCCAGATTCTTGCAACCACGCCCAGATCCCCCTTCCCCCGTGCCTCCCTCGCTGCTCTGGACAGGTGCCTGCACCCAGGCTGCGTCCAGGTCCTGCCCGCACGGTGTCAGAGATCAACATGCTCAGCATCACCCTTGCTGCCTGAAAGAGCCACCCATGCTGCCCTCCAAAGAGATAACGCTGGCTGTCTGGGAAGAGATCCAGTCCTAGTGAGATAGAGACGCCGCTCGAATCCACAATGCAGCGGGCTCCAGGTGTTCTTAGTTTCATTCTTACTAACCTCTGAAGAAGACAAGCTCCCCCAAAATGCCACGCAGACCACCCACATCAGCAACCACTACAAGAAAGCAAGAGAAGCAAAACGCAATGTCTGAGGCGGACCTGAACCTAACGGGGAACGGAGAAGAAGCAGACTTTGAGGCACCACAGAAAGAAATCTTCAGAACGCTGCTGATATATAGAGGATATGAGAGAATCAATCGAGAAAAAAAGATGAAATCATAGAGAGGATAGAGTCCACTTACCAAAGGGAAATGCAAGGGTTCAGGGAGGATATTATGCAAAGTGAAATTAGCCAAGCACAAAAGGACAAGTAGAGCATGAGTCCACTGAGGTAAACTGAACCAGCAGAACGGGTGTAGTGGAAAGTGTACACAAGACACAGTACCTGGGCCGAGGATCTGATACTCTGGCATGATCCAGACCAAACCAAATGATGCAAACGCCATTAAAAAAACAAAGAAAAAGGATGCAGATAGCACCTATGCTGAACAAGATCCTTCCTCCCTCTCACATGCCTTTAAAATCCCCAGAGGGGTGGGGGAAGAAAAAAGGTGGCAACAGGGGACGAGGGCACTAATCCATCCCAGGGGAGGGTATTATTTATGTTACGCGGGAAAGGGAGAGAGTTAGACCTCTTGTGCCAACCCTTGAGGGTGACATCCCTGTGCAGAGAAGCTTGTTCACAGAGAGGACTACAGGGCCAACCTCAGCTTGAGAAATGATGTCCCCTCTCTAGATGACAGCACTACAGAGGACAGCACTGAAGATACAGCTCAGGGAGGGCAGCGGTCTGCCCTGCCCACGTGGGGGCAAACCAAGAGCGAAGTGCAACAGACCAGCCATGGGAGCAGAACCATTAAGACCCAGAGGAATCGGGAGTGTAGACTTCTGACTGACTGGGGAGGAGGGTGAAGCAGGGCAGTGCTTGGCCCCTCATCTGAACTGGTTGGGGTTACTTACAAGGGGGTCACACTGAAAGTCTAAAGATGTCATTGGTGGGGGAGATGGGGGGGGGACAACACTAGACTGCTGGGGTCTTAAAGGCCTGAAGGTAAATAAGTGGCCATCTAGCTCAGAATCAACAAAGCCCACACGGAAGAAGCACACCAGCCTATGCGATCACGAGGTGTCGAAGGGATCAGGTATAAGGCATCATCAGAAAAAAAAATCTTACCATAGTGAATAAAGAGGGAAGTGCAGAGTGGAGACCCAAAGCCCCTTTGTCGGCCACTGGACATCCCCTCGCAGAGGGGTCTAAGGGAGGAGATGAGTCAGTCAGGGTGCGATGTAGCACCGATGAAGAATACAGCTTTCCTCCATTTCCTAAATGCTTCCTCCCCCCAAACTATCATGATCCGAACTTTACCTTGCAAGTCTGGATAGAGCAGAGGTTGTACACTGGTGCATATGGGAGCTGGAGGCACAGGGAACCCAGAGTGGATAATACCTTCAGGACAAGGGCTGTGAGGGGCGATACTGGGAGAGTAGAGGGTGAGTGGGTTGGAAAGAGGGAACCAATTACAAGGATCTACATGTGGCCTCCTCCCTGGGAGACAGACAACAAAAAAGGGGGTGACGGGAGATGTTGGACAGGGCAAGATATAACAAAATAATCATTTATAAATTATCAAGAGTTAATGAGGGAGGGGAAAGCAGGGAGGGAGGGGGGAAAAAAGAGGACCTGATGCATAGGGCTTAAGTTGAGAGCAAATGTTTTGAGAATGATGAGGGCAAAGAATGTACACATGTGCTTTACACAATTGATGTATGTATGGATTATGATAAGAGTTGTATGAGCTCCTAATAAAATGTTAAATAAAAAAAGAGGATTGGACTGATGGATTATAACAAGACCTGCTCGCTATTTAACAGAGAGATACCCAGCTACTCTCGGTCAGTTAGGCTTGGAACTATTTTATGGTATTTTTGTTTCTTCCCCTTCTGGTGTCCATCTATATAAGACAGGCAGGATAAGCAATCCCAAGCATAAAGCAAAGGGACCAACGGTTCCAAGGTGGATGGGGAATGGGAGGGGAGACGTGGAGGGAAGTGAACGGTGAGCCAATAAGAACAGGAAAAGGGGAATAGCAAGGGTTCTAAAGTTGATGGAGCGGAGGGTGTAGTGTTCCTGGTCATATGTGATCAATTGAAATGTATCTGAAAGGAATTACTGAGAGGTGAAAGATGGGTAAACATGATAGTGTTTATATATATTAAAATATATATATAATAGGTGTATTTGTCTATGTATTTATATAAATGTAAACACAACAAGGAAGTAGATGGACTTTGGGCCACTACTTAAAACTTACCTCAGTACAAGAGTTGTTTGTTCCAATAATGTGGCAGTGTGTGATACTCACCTTCCTGACATGATCGCTCAAGGCAAAATGGATGCATAAGCCAATTTGAAGAAAACTGATGGTGCCCAGCTATTGAAAGATATAGCATCTGGGGTCTTAAAGGCTTGAAGTTAGATAGGCAGCCATCTAACAGGGAAGCAACAAAGCCCACATGTAAGAAGCACACCAGCCTGTGTGATCATAAGATGTTGACAGGTATAGATATCAGAAGTTTTAAAAAAAAGCAATAAATTTGATGTGAAGTAGCGTGGACAAAGCGGAGACCCCAAGTCCACCTGTAAGATAATTGGACAGTCCCTCACAGCAGGGATGATAAATCCAGGGCACAGTACAGCACTGATGACACACATAACTATCCGCTAGTTCTTCAATATTTCCTCCCCTCACTATTATGGTTCCAGTTTACCTCATTAATCTTGTTAGACCTGTGTATGTTCACTTGTAAAATTAAGAGCATTCAATGCATGAAAACCAAGAGAGAGAACCCTTCAGACGCAGTAGTGGGAGTAATGATTTCCTGAAGGAATGGGAAGAGACGGAAGGGAAGAGCAGGAAAGGGAACGAATAGCAATGATGACTGTATAATCCCACTCTAGGGGAATGAGCCACAGAATTACAGGTGCATGGATGCATTGACTGATATAGATGATGCATATATATATATGATTTCTAAATTATCAGGGGTTTGTGAGCGGGAGGGAGGGGTGGCAGGGAGGTAGGAAAAAAAAATGAGAAGCTGATACCAAGGGCTCAAGTAGAAAGAAAAGGCTTTGAAAAGAATGATGGCACAAATGTACAAATGTGCTTGACACGATGGATGCAGTCATGTATTGTGATGGGCGTTGTATGAACCCCCACTAAAATGATTTAAATATATAGGAACACTTACACCCTGTCTAATAGGATCATTATGAATTGGAAGCTACCGGATGGCAATGAAAACCCAAAATCCTAACTCACGGCCATGGACTCAATTCTGAGTCCATGTTGTTGCAACCTTGTTGACAAAGAGGAATGGCCCCTCTGGGTTTCTGCAGCTGTAAATCACTATAGGAGTAGAAAGCCTCGTCTTTCTCCTGCTGAGCCGCTGGTGGTTTCAAACTGCTGACCTTGTGGTTAACAGCCTAATTGGCAACACACTATACTCCATTTATTTACAACCTTTTGTTTCACTACTTCACCACTTTGATTATTTCTCATCACCTCTGGTTGCCTAAACAGTTACTGCTTGAAACCATATAGTCCAGTCTAGTTAAAGAGAGATTCTTATAATGGATGTTTTAAATAATCAATAAAACTGTTTTTATTATTACTGAGTCAAGATTTATAATCGAGTAATGCTCTTTAAAATAAACAAGAACCTGTCAGGTTTCCATTTGTTAAGTTAAGGGAAATAGTGTGAGATTAGCATGTGTGATAGTTACACAGTATCATGTCACGTTGATAAAGAAATGAAGGGATGGACTTTAGCCTGTCGATCAGGTCTCAACCTGATTGTGCCTCCTTGTGGTGTGGCCTAATCATTAGAATTCTGGGAACTTCCTCTATTTCTCTCCTGGGAGGCAGACCACACTCTCTGCTTCATCTTCCTCTTGAGGAGTCACTTCAGGGCCCTTGCCAGCACTAAGATGCTTCCACTGCCACTGGATGCACAAGACTTTTCCTTCCATGGCCTGTGATCTTCCTGCATTCAGCAGCACTGTGAGTGGCTATTTTGGGTCTGAAGAGGAATTTATGGACTAGTTTTAGACTTATGGGCTGATATCGGACTTGTGGACTTGATGTGGACTGGACTGGAATGTTTTCTTAATATACAATTATTCTTTGATATAAAGCTCTCTCTTATGCAGTCTAGGGTGTCTCTGGATTTGTTTCTCTAGTCACCCCAGACTAACACAGCATGTGACTTTTTGCGGGGGGCACATTATGGAATAGTTAACTGCAGAAAGTTTAAAGGTCACCTGGTCCTCTGCTGTGGTATAGGAATCCCTTTTCCCCTTTCTAAGTAGTCAGTCTGTTTCTGCTTAAACACTTCCTGAGAGACAGAGAGAGAGAATAAGTATGTCTGAAAGAAGAAAAGAGAAATGGGCTCCAACACCAGAGAAATGTAAATCCTAATCTTTGAACTTGGAGTTGATTAGCTCGTGGCCCTGATGAATAACAAAACCATTGAAACCAAATTTTTCTTTTCTTTTTTTGAATCCATTTCTTTTTCATGTATAGTATGGGTTAGGAGTTTGAGGAAAAGTAAATATTTCAATCCACATACTGCTAACAGAATGAACTGGGGGTGGGGGTGGGGAGGTAAGGATCCCTGGTGGTGCTAGCTGGTAAGTGTTGGACCGACAAGCACAGTACGGGTGGCTCAAACTCACTAGCTGCTTCTTGGTAGAAAGATCAGGTGATTTCTCCCATGAGACGCACAGCTTTGGAAATCTTAGAAAGGTCTCCAAGAGTTGGAATCAACTTGGCAGTAGTGGGTTGGTTTTTCTGTTTGGTGGTGGTGGTTGTGGTGGGCATTGTGGTCGAGGTCCATGAGCAGATCCCACTCATTGCAACCCTGTGTACAACAGAACAAAACACAGCCCCGTCTTGCCCCGTCCTCGCGATCATTGCTTCATCTGGGCTCACTGTTGAAGCTACTGTGCCAGTCCATTTTCTGGGGGGTCTTCCTCTGTTATGCCGCCCCTCTACTTTACCGAGCAGAATGTGAGCTCCAGGGACCAGTCCCTCCTCATAACACAATCCAAAGTATATGAGATGAAATGTCATTTTCCTTGCTTTTAAGAGACATTCTGGCTGCACTTCTTCCAAGAGAAATGTATTCATTCCTCCGGAAGTCAATGGCATATTCAACATTCTTCACCGACAACATCATTCAAAGGCATCAATTCTTTCCAGTCTTTCTCATCCACGGTCTAACTTTTGCAGACATATGAAGCCACTCAAAATACCAGGGCTTGGGAGAGGCACATTTCTATCCTTAAAGTAATACCTCTGCTTTTTAACACTTTAAAAAAGGAACTTTACAACAGATTTTTCCAATGCATTATAGCCTTTGTTTTCTTGATTGCTACTGCCATAAACATTTATTGTGGAGCCAAGTGTGTTAGACCACATTGACTAGAGAAACAATCCAGAGACACACAGATATATAGAAGAAAGAGCTTTATATCAAAGACTAATCGTATATTAAGAAAACATCCCAGCCTAGTCCACTCAAGTCTATAAGTCTAATAATAGCCCATAAGTCCAATATTAGTCCATATATTCCTCTTCAGACTCCACAAAACATACAATGATGAAAAATGCAGGAAGATCACAGGCCAGTGGATGCAAAGTCTTGTGGATCCAGTGGTGGTGGAAGCATGTCCAGGGCTCTCCCAGGTCTCAATGTGGTTCCATGTAGCTTGTCAACAGGAAGGCGAAGTAGAGAGAGTGTGTGGTTTGCCTCCAGAGAAAACGTAAGAAGGAGGCTGGCCTCAGAAAGCCATTTATCTCAGTTGCCCTCTAATCAAGCTCTGACCTGATTGACAGGCTCAACTCTGCCCACATGCTCCTATCGGAGCCAAGTTAGCACAGAAAACCTAACTATCGTACTGTGTTCACCTGGGTACATTAGAGAAACAAATTCTCAGAAATTCATATGTATAAGAGAGAGTTTTATCTAAAGGGTAAGTGTACATTAAGAAAGCATCCCAGCTGATGCCAGGGGCTCAGGTGGAGAGTGGGTGTTTTGAGAATGATGATGGCAGCATATGTACTAATGTGCTGGACACAAATAATGTATGTATGTATTGTAAAAGGAGTGTATGAGCCCCTTAGAAAATGATTTATTTTTAAAAAGCATCCCAGCCAGTGCTGCCCAAGCCCATAAGTCCAACATTAGCCCATATGTCCAACACTAATCCAGGTCTTCCTCCTCCATCTAACAAAACACACACAGTGACGCTGACTGCAGGAGGAAAGCCAAATCAGTGAATGTGTAAGCATCTCAGCACTGGCAGGGGTCTCCACATGGCTGCTCTAGAACCCAGGGCTACATGGGGTAGGTCCATGTGGCTTCTCCTTGGGGAATGTCTTGAAAGAAGTGAGCCTTGCCAGCTGGAGCAGGGAACTGCTAAGGCAGGTGTACCCTGGTCTGACCATCACAAAGCAAGAGACAAGAGAACTAGAAAGGCGAGGCTCACTGAGATATGTATCCCTCCACCCTTCAATTAACCCCACACATGTTTATCAGCCAGTTTGGCACAATAAACTTTAACTATCTCACACACAAAGAAAGCCTTGACAACGTCAATCTTTTCTTCATTTACCATATTATCCCTTATTGGTCTAATTATTAGGATTTTCCTTTTCTTGAAAGTATAACTCATACTTCAGTAGTCTTTGATCTTGGTCAGTAAATGTTTCAAGTTCTTTTCACTTCTAACAAATCAGGCTCTGTCATCTATATATTGTAGGTTCTTCATGAGTCTCCCTCAAATCCTGTTTCATTCTCGTTCACATAGCACAGTTTCTCTATTTGCTCAATATAAAAAGATTAAATAAGTTTGATGAAAAGATACAACCCTGAAGCACACCTTTCCTGATTTAAAATCACGTAGCGGCCCATTGTTCTGTTCAAATGACTACGTCTTGGTCTATGTACAGGCTTCACGTGAGTTCATCAAAGTGTTCGGAAATTCCCATCCCCCAAAATGTTATCCGTAATTTGTTACAATAAACTTAGTTTAATGACTTTTCATAGACAATAAAACCCAGATAATAGCCTTTTGGTATTCTCTGCTTTGAGCTAAGATCCCTCTGACATCACCAGTAATATCCTTCATTCCTCTTCTGAATCTGGCTTCAATTTCTTGTCATTCCCTGATAATGTATCATTCTAACCATTTTTGAGATATTTAGCAAAAGTTTCCTTGTAAAAAAAGTTTACTTTTAGAAGATATTAATGATTTTGTTGGATAAATGTTGGAGCACCTTTTTTAGGATGGGCACAAACATGGATCGCTTCCAGTCAACTGGCCAAAGCTAAACGTGAACATGTGTTGCCCTGCGCATGGCAGCCCATTCTACTCTGAGGTCATCTGACAGTGGCTTCTATTTGCCTCCTTGAGTTTTCTACCCAGTGACTCTTTTTATCTGAATTTTTCTTTCCTGGCCAATTTTTGAATTATATAAAGACCATAAGCTTCTAACCGCCCCCTTTGTGTTCTGTGATCCTACTGCTCAACTTAAATTTTCCCGTCTCCAGGTTTGGTTCCTGCAGTTCTCTCAACCAATCATCACAGCAGTGTTTCTCGGTGCTTTCTCATGCAATAGCACGCATGCTGACTAATGCTCATAGGAACAGTCAGCCAGGGCTTGGAGGGCCTCCTGGGGGGCTGGCCCACTTGCCCACTGGGGTAACCTGCTTATTAGTGCATCCCTTAATGACATTCCTTTCTTTCATGTCTTCCATCCCCCCACTCTGATCAGATTTCCTAGAATTCTCTCTGAAGTTATTTACCTGCCTATCACATTACAGTAAATAATGAGTACTCAAAAAAAGCAAAATGGTAATAAAAGTAACAGTGAAGCAAAGTGATCCATTATGCATCAATCTCAGCTCCAAACTACATATCAACTAATTGAGCCACATCTTATTTAATTGATGTAGATAATTGCTTAAAAACTATAGTTCACTTGGCAAGTGGAGGCACTGCATTAGTTTTCAGAGCATTTTCAGACTTATATCGACATTTGCCTTTTGTTTAGTCCTGTGACTGCCCAAATTGAGCCCAACCAGGAACAAAGAGAAGTTATGGCCATATTTCTACATAGATAGCCCCAGCGAACTGGAAGATGGGGACAGGCGATCAGATAATTCTACAACAGTAAATTACTCACCTTACCCCCACTAGCAATAGATGAAGAACATGTTTGGGAGGAGTTATTCAAACTTAACTATCTGTTCTATGTGTAACTAACCTCAGACTTGGTCTTAAGCAAATGGTCTTTCCCATAAGCAACTGCTGCTGCACAGCCTGCCAAGCTCATTATTTGATGAGGTAAAGCTGAAGACTCCAATATTTTTAGAGCTAACATTGTTGACCTTTTAGTCAAATTAGTTCTTAATTCTTTATTCTCTTTGTTTTAAAGTTTCTTTCTAGATTCAGAGCTGGAATTTGCACCGAAGTTGTAAATGAAGAGCTGGTCAAGTGTTTATGGTGAGCTGCTTAACTACGTGTATGCCCACACGAAGCTTCTATTTTGTTCTATGTAGTATTATTAATCCTTTAGCGATCCTATAAGGACCACTTACTTATAAAAATCCATATTCCAGCTACTTGATATTTAATGTAAAATGGAAATGTTGCTTTATTCTACTCAACATGTTTATTCTACTCAACATGCCGATTGTTTTGGGGGGTGGGCTGGGGGAGTTCTGGGTGTATTGAGACTGGGAATTAGATTTCTGAGTTTTTTTCCTTCCTTTTTTTTAATGATAGTTTAAAAATCTAATTATCAGACTTCATTCTCTATCCAGAGGTGTGGGCAAGAGAGCCATTTCCTGCTAGCAATGATCTGAGCCCATTCTGACAGCACATTAAAGAAGAATTGGACAACAGACTGTCAGGAGGTCAACTGGAAAGAAGTGAACTCATACTTGGAGAATGAGTCAATGTCTGAGAACCAACTCCCCTGGACACTCAAAGGAGCATGCTTCAAGGGAGCTGCATAATGGACTGAGACAAAGAGGCAGAGCAGCGGGGGACCCTGCTCGTTGGAGATCAACAGACCACATGGCTGAGAAGAGGAGGCCCAGCGAGACATACATGCCAATATAGCTGAGAAGAGGGGATCTGGATCTTGAACATTTTATAACCTGCCAAATTCCCCCAGTAAACTACCAAATTGTGAATATGGCAGTTGAAATCTGTGTGGCCATTGGAACAGATTCCCGAGCCCAGCAGAGAAATAGTGTCCCGGGAGGGACAATTGGTGTCCGAATAGGATCAGAAGGAGAGTGGGGACATTTCTGACCTCTGTCTCATAAGAATCATCCTTGGGCAGGTGTAGAATTTTACTCTCCTTGTGCCGTGAGTAGCCTGAGGATGTCAGGTGTGCCCCTGATGCCATTTCTTCAAGTTACAGTGATATCAAGATCTGAAGGCTAGGTAAAGTAAATTAGTGGTTGATTTTTCGTTAAAACTAACATACAGAAATTAAATTACTAAGTTCATTCAGAATGTTCTCCTAGAATTGTCAAAGGATGAATATTTTTTCTATCAATGATACCGTCAAGAAAATTAAAAGACAGATAATCCTGCAGAAATAGTAACAGGCGTAGTAATGGCTCCCTGAGGGGATGGAAGAAAGAGGTGGGGGAAGAGGGAATGGGGAGCTCATAGCATTGATGATTGTATAACTGCACCTGACATTATTGAACAGCAGATTTATACGTGAATGGATATGTTGGATTGTGTAAGGTATGTCGATAAATTTTTTAAAAACAGAAGAAAATTAAAAGACAACCAAAATAATAGGAAGAATTATTTGGAAATAATATATCTGATAAGAGTTTGATATCTCGAATGTAGAATGAGTTCTTACAGCTCAACAACAACCAAAATTAAACAACGCATCAGACAGAGAACATTGTAGTCTATTATGGCAGATGCAGTTAGGTCAAAATGTAATATTTTATAATGTGATCTCCATTTTGACCCATTTAAAAGATATTTCAGCTTAAAAACAACTTCTAAACACCAGGGAGCCCCTGGTGAATCCCCTCAGTCCATGGACCAGGGAAGGGAGCAGCCTTGAGAACACAGAGAACGCATTGGAAAGTGAATTGTAGACGCACTAAGGTAAACATTTAGCACCCTATCATCTGATCTCCCTATGACCCATTTAAATTTGTCCTAGTGGTTAATGCTTTCTGCTGTCTTTTAAAAAATCATTTCATTGGGGTTCATACAACTCTTATCACAATCCATATATCCATCCATTGTGCAAAGAACATTTGTACACTTGTTGCCCTTGAGTCCTTGGTATCAGCTACTCATTCCGTGCCCCCCCCCATGAACTCTGATAATTTATAAATTTTTATTTTGTCATGTCTTACACTGTCTGATATCTCCCTTCACCCACTTTTCTGTTGTCTGTCCCCCAGGAAGGGGGTTATATGTAGACCCCTGTAATTGGTTCCCCCTTTCTACCCGACCTTCCCTCCACCATCTCAGTATCGCTAATCTCGCCACTGGTCCTGAAGGGATCATCCGTCCTGGATTCCCTGTGTTTCCAGTTCCTATCTGTACCAGTGTACATCCTCTGGTCTAGCCAGACTTTCAAGGTAGAATTGGGATCATGATACTGGGGGAGGAGGAAGCATTTAGGAACCAGAGGAAAGTTGTATGTTTCATCATTGCTGCACTGCACCCTGACTGGCTCATCTCCTCCCCACGACCATTCTGTAAGGGCATGTCCAGTTGCCTTTGGGTCCCCGATCTGCACAGTGATTGATTATTTTGTTCTTTGATGCCTGCTACCCGATCCCTTCAACACCTCATGATCACACAGGCTGCTGTGCTTCTTCCATGTGGTCTTTGTTGCTTCTCATTTAGTTGGCCACTTGTTTACCTTTAAGCCTTTAAGACTCCAGATGCTATATATTTTGGTAGCCGGGCACCATCAGTTTTCTTCACCACATTTGTTTATGCAGCCGTTTGTCTTTGGCTCTTGTGTCGGGAATGTGAGCATCATGGAATACCAGCAGAACAGCACAAAGTGTTCTTGCATTGAGGGAGTACTTGAATGGAGGCTCAACGTCCATCTGCTACCTTAATACTAAACCTATAAATATTTGCACATAGATCTATTTCCCCATCCTCAAACATAAATATATTTACATATGTGCATGCCTGTATTTAGCCCGCTATAAATGCCTATGGCCTCCTAGTTCTTTCCTCTATTTCCTTTTACTTTCCTCCTCTCCCACTATCATGCTCACTCTTCATTTGGGTTTCAGTAATTCCTCTCAATTACATTGCCCAGGATCAAGCCCTAACAGGCCTCTTATACCATCTTCGCCACTGAGTTTGGATCACTTGTTGTTCCCTTGTCCCTGGGTTTGTTAATACTACTTCCTTTTCCCCACTTCCCCCTCTCCCAGGTATCCCCGGAACCATTGATGGTGGTGTTTTCCCCTCCAGATTGTTTATCCTGCCTATCTTATCTAGATAGACCTGCAGAGATAATAATATGCACAAAAATAAGACAGAGCAAAACAAAGCAACAAACCAATGACAAAAAAAGAAAAGCCTGTGAATAGTTCAAGGTCTGTTTGTTGACCTTTAGCAGTGTTTTCCAGTCGAGTCTGATGGGGTGCCACGCTCTGGCCCCAAAATCTATTTTTGGTACTCCCTCAGGACTTTGCTCCCCTTGTTGTTCTCTTGCATGCCCTTAGTGTTTTACCTCAGTGTGGTGGGGTAAGATTGGGCACAATTCCCACACTGTGTCTCCAGTGTTGTCCCCTGAAGGGCTATGGGTCAGTGAGGGAATTTGTGCCCTCTCTGTGGATTGACTGCTCTGAATGGGAATATCATCCTTAAGGCTTAGTGGGCCAGGATGTACTCCACTCTCTCCTCCTCCCCCTTAATTTGCTCCCATGTGCTCTGATCAGACATGTCCCTCTCCCTGAGCTGTAGCTTTAGTGCCGTCCTCTGAAGTAAATTCTTCTGGGAGGAGAAGGGCCAGCTGTCCACATAGCTGGGATTGGGCCAGCCCCTCATGCCTCTCTACTGGGTCCCTGCTTCATGCCAGTATGTTACTTTCACATCTTCCATCTGCTTTCTTTTATTGAAGTTTTACCTGTTTTACTTTATTACTCTTGTTGCATTTTTGTTTGTTTGTCTTTCAATGTTCTCCTGTATCTGAAATGCAGGCTAAGTAAATCTCTAGAGACGGACGGTAACTGGATTCATGGTTCCTGGGGTTGTGGCAAGGGAGGTTGATGGGAAATGGCGAGCTAATGATGATGAGGACAAGAATGAAGAAAATGCTCTAAATCTGACTGTGGTGATGATTGTGCAACACCTCTTGATGTGATTAAACTATTGAATTGTATGATATGTGAATTATAGGCCATTAAAATTGTTGGGGGAAGTCACACAACCCAATTAATAAAAGGACAGCCTGACCCAAACAAACCTATTGTCCTGAGTCCATTGGGTTCCTGGGTCCCAATGTTGAGCTCTTACATTGAACTTTCTTTCTTTTTTAAAATCATTTTATCAGGGACTCATATAACTCTTATCAGAATCCTTACATACATCAATTGTGTAAAGAACTTTTGTACATTCATTGCCCTCATCATTCTCAAAACATTTGCTCTCCACCTAAACCCCTGGCATCAGCTCCTAATTTTTCCCCCTCCATCCTCAGTCCCCCTCCCTCATGAACAATTGATAATTTATAAATTATTTGTCATATCTTTCTCTGTCCCTTCACCCACTTTTCTGTTGTCCGTCCCCAGGGAGGGAGGAGGTCACATGTAGATCCTTGTAATCAGTTCCCTCTTTCCAACACACCCTCCCCCACCATCCCACTGTTGCCACTCACACCACTGGTCCTGAAGGGATCATCGGCCCTGGATTCCCTGTGTTTCCAGTTCCTATCTGTAACAGTGTACATCCTCTGGTCTAGCCAGACTTTCAAGGTAGAATTGGGATCATGATAGTGGGGGAGGAGGAAGCATTTAGGAACCAGAGGAAAGTTGTATGTTTCATCATTGCTACATCGTACCCTGATTGGCTCGTGTCCCCCCTCCCCTCCCCAAGACCCTTCTGTAAGGGGATGTCCAGTGGCCTACAAATGAGCTTTGGGTCTCCACTCCACACTGCCCCTTCATTCACTATGATAATATATTTTGTTCTGATGATGCCTGATACCTGATCTCTTTGACACCTCGTGATCGCACAGGCTGGTGTGCTTCTTCCACATGGGCTTTGTTGCTTCTGAGCTAGATGGCCGCTTCTTTACCTTCAAGCCTTTACAACCTCAGACACTTTATCTTTTGATGATAGCCAGGCACCATCAGCTTTCTTCGCCACATTTGCTTATGTACCCATTTGTCTTTGGCAATCATATCAGTATGGTGAGCACACAATGATAAAAAATTTTGTTCTTTGATGCCTGATAACTGATCCCTTCGCCAACTCGTGCTCACACAGGCTGGTGTACTTCTTCCATGTGGGTTTTGTTACTTCTGAGCTAGATGGCTGCCTATTTACCTTCAAGCTTTTAAGACCCAGACGCTATATCTCTTGATAGCCAGGCACCATCAGTTTTCTTCACCATGTTTACTTATTCACCCACTTTGTTTTAAGTGGTTGTGTCGGGAAGGTGAGCATCGTAGAATGACAATTTAATAGAAGAAAGTTTTCTTGCATTGAGGGAGTACTTGAGTGGAGGCTCAATGTCCTTCTGCTGCCTTACCACTAAACCTACAAATATATGTACATAGATCTCTTTCCCCATCCTCATGTATGAATATATTTGCATATGTACATGTCTTTATCTAGACCTCTATAAATGCCCTTTGTCTCTTTGTCTCTTTCTCTATAAATGCTCTTTCTCTATTTCCTTTGACTTTCCTCTTGTCCCACTATCATGCTCAGTCTTGATTTGGGTTTCAGTAATTCCTCTTGGTTACATTACCCTTGATCATGCCCTACCAGGCCTCCTACACCCTCATCACCACTGATTTGCATCACTTGTTGTTTCCTTATCCCTGGGTTTGTTAAAACCACTACCTTTCCCACATCTCCGCCTCTCCCATGTCCCCCTGGAGCTGTCGGTCCCATTGTTTTCTCCTCCAGAGTGTTCATCCAGCCTATCTTATTTAGACAGACCTGTGGAGATAACATGCACAAAAACAAAACAGAGAAAAACCAAGCAACAACATACAGCAAAACAACAACAACAAACCAAACAACAAAAAAACAAAACACAACAAGAAAGAAAGGCTTGTAGTTAGTTCAAGGACTGTTTCTTTGCCTTTAGAAGTGTTTTCCAGTCTAGTCACGTGGGGCACCACGCCCTGGCCCTAAAGTCCACCTTCAGCATTCCCTGGGGACCTAACTGCTCCATTCCCTTGCTGTTCTGTTGCACCCCCTTAGTGTTTTGCCTCGGTGTGGTGGGATCAGATTGGGCACAATTCTCATACTGTGTCTCTGGTGTTGTCCCTGTAGGGCTATGGGTGAGTCTGGGACGTCATGTCTCATAGTGGGGCTGGTCATGTGGTCCTCTCTGTGGACTGGCTGCTCTAATGGGGAACATCGTCCTCAAGGCCTGGTGGGCCAGGAATGTGCTCCACTCTCTTCTCCTACCCGTTCATCTGCTCCCGTGTGCTCCTATCAGATATGTTCCTCTCCCGGAGATGCAGATTCAATCCATCCTTTGAAATAAATTCTTCTGGGGGAACACTGAGCTTTCTTAACAGTATCATTCATCAGAGCAGATTGTTGGGGCCTTTCTTCCATGGTGCCACTTGCTGGATTTGAACAATTAACCTTTGGCAGTTGAGAACCCACCATTTGGATCACTCAGGCATCTAATTTTTTTTTTTACCAACAACTTATCCATTAGTCCAGAGAAGTTATACAAATGAGCAATGAGCACTTGAAAAGATGACCAATATCATTAGTCATTAGGGAAAAGCAAATCCAAACCACAATGAGATACCGCTTCATACCCACTAGGATGGCTGCAGAAAACAGCAAGTGTGGCGACGCTGTGGAGAAATTGGAACCCTTGCATATTGCTCTGATGGGTGTAAAATGTCACAGTTGCGATGGAAAACAAGTTCCTCAAAAGATTAAACATACGGTTACCATAGATCAGAGATCCTCAAACTATGGCCCGCGGGCCACATGCGGCCCTCCAAAGACATTTATCCAGCCTGCCAGGTGTTTTTGCCCCATTTTGGTTTTTACTTCAAAATAAGATCTGTGCAGTGTGCATAGGAATTTGTTCAGTTTTCTTTTAAAACTATAGTCTGACCCTTCAATGGGTCTGAGGGACAGTGAACTGGCCCCTGTTTAAAAAGTTTAAGGACCCCTGCCATAGATATATACTCAAGAGAAATGAAAGCATGTGTTTGTTTAAAAGTTATAAACAAAATGTCCATATAAGCATAATTACAGCCCAAAGGTGGAAGAAACTCACCTTTCCATTAATTGAACAATGAGATGGTCAATAAAAGGAAGGCAGTCATAAAACATGCTGCAGCATAAATGAAACTTGAAAACATCATGCTAAGGGACAGAAGTCAGACACGGCCTCCTGTTACATGATTCCATTTAGGTGAAATGTCCACAATAGGCAAATCCATAGAGACTGAAAGTAAATTCATGGTTGCCAAGAGAAGTAGGTGGGGTGAATGGGAGGTATAGGGTTTCTTTGGGGTTTCACAAAAATGTTTTGGAATTAGACATCAGGAAGGTTGCATAGCATTGTGAGGTTACTAAAAGTTGAGAATTTAAAGTTAGTTTCCATTGTAAAATTTGATGTTCTTTGAATTTTAGCTCAAAAAATATTTTTCAAAATAGGTTTAAGAAATCAAGATTTCTACTCTTCCTCAAACTGATCGTTGAATTCATATTATCTAATAATTATAATAGTAAATACAAGGTGAGGGAAGAATGAAAGAAGTGAACCCCGTGGACCTGCTGACCTTGACAATGCTGGAGAGTAGCCTGAGCATTTGCCAGGAGGTTTAGCACAGCGGTTCTCAACATGGGGGTCGTGACCCCTGTGGGGGTCGAATGATCCTTCCACAGGGGTTACCCAATTCATAACACTAGCAAAATTACAGTGATTAAATAGCAACGTGAATAATTTTATGGTTAGGAGTCATCACAAATGAAGAACTGTATGAAAGGGTTGTAGCCTTAGGAAGGTTGAGAACCACTGGTTTAGTAACTGATAGTCAAGAGGTTCACTGAATGCCCAAGGTCATCAAGGTCAAAGGCAAAACCAGGGTTACTAAGATGCTAGTCATGAGCATTTTGAAGCATCATACAGCATGCAAATTGGTTTGATTCACATTGATCATGTGTGACTCTCCTAGCAATCCCATTAAGTAGGTCGGCGCATACCTGTGATGATAAAATGTTTCTCATTTTACTGAAAAGAACAAAATCAAAATGTCTGGGAAGAGGGCCCAGGTTTTCCTTCTCCACTAATTCTTCACTCTCAATCCTGAAACTGAATTTCTGGGAGATTGTGAGACTTTATAATGCCTAGACGACCTTCCCCTGAGCCTCCCATGTGCGCCGCCCCCCACACACACACACACACATACACTCTCCAACTTCGACACAGAGGAGATTGCAGTTGTTTATCAGTTGTTACTTCCCCACCCCCCACCCCAGTGGTAAATTTATGGGCTGACTCTTCCATTATTTTCTACAATATAATGGATTGAATAATTAAGAAGAGGAGCATTCAATGAAAATGGAGAACAAAACAGCAACGTGATACACCAAAGGACCCAAATAAATATACACCACCCCTAATGACAACCAGTTTAATAGTAAGCCAGCAACGTAGTACCAGACGGAAAATGAAAGCTTAGACATTATCATAAATGTGTACTAAAGAGGACTTCAGGCATCACACTGCACAGCACTGCGGGAAACACCAAGATACCTCCATAGCAACGGTCACTAAGGACTTCAACAGGATACTGAAAATGGCAAAAAAGGGGAAAAATCCATAAACCAGGAACAAACAAGATTATTTCCCCAGTAGAATCAATCTCAGGAAGCACAAAATTTAACAACTGGAGGCAGGATGAAAACAGCTATTTCTGCAAGTCAATCCCATTCGCCTGACCTGTAATCTTCCAAGGAAAGAAAGCAGCCTGAGAGCCCAAAATACAAATGCACGGATTCACCAGTGCCTGGACCGGCCGGCAGCTGCATGCTCTAGCCATAGATGGGTTAGGATTCTGGAAAAGAGCGTGTAAGTGCCATGTAGTCACTGATGAACTATCGAGCCTATTATGAGCCAGGTAGGTATTGTCAAGTACACAAAAGTGAATCAAAACAGATTCTGCCCTAGGAATGTTCAGTGTTGCAGACTTACACAAACATTAGTATTTTGCATCACTATAAACTACCAAAATATAAACTATAAGATAACTTATAAAATACAATTTTTACTACAAATTGCTGTGAAATAACTTATATCTAGGGAGTCACCATAGTTAATTGGCATAACATAGTTCAAAAGACATTGGTGTGTAGCTACTCAGGTCTTAAAAACTTGTGAGCAATGCTTTGAGAGTGATTAGGGCAAAGAATGTACGGATGTGCTTTATACAATCGATGTATGTATATGTGTGGATTGTGATAAGAGTTGTATGAGTCCCTAATAAAATGTTTTAAAAAAATAGATAGAGAGGAAAGATCACAAAAAAAACAACAACCTTCTGAGCTGTGAGATGTTTTTCCAGATTCCCAAATCCCAGAAATTCCATGATTGTATTTTTTCCTTTATTGTTAGGTGTAATCGAGTCGAATCCAATTCATTGTCACCCCATGCACATTATTTTATTATTAAATATAATAATAAACTATTAACAGAAGAGAATTAAACAACAAACTTGTGAGCAGCCATCAAAGGTGCCAATATTGGTCTCTCCCCATATGGGGAAAAGAGAGGTGATAAAAGCGCAGACAGTAAGCCAGTCCAGAAGTGACTGATTCAGGAATAAAACCAGGTCTGTCTACCACTAAGGCCAGTGCTCTTCCCATGAAACCACACTGTTGATCTAGGCAGAGGAGACAGCATGGCACTTGCAAGTAGTTTAGGGAAAAAAGCAAGTAGGTCAGGGGAGCAAGAAAGAGTAACGACTTTTCTTTCCACCTCCCAATCATCTATTTTGATATTTAAATAATTTTATTGGGAACTCTTACAGCTATCATAAATTCCATAATTCAAATAGATTAAGCATAATTGTACAATTGCCACTACAATCAGTTTCAAAAAATCTTTTTTTACTTCTTAAACTCTTTGATATCAGCTTCCCTTTATACCCATATCTTACATAATCCAGTATATCCATTCACATACAGTTCTGTTGTCTAATCCCATTGAGTGGAGTTATATAATCATCAATGCTATCAGCTTCCCCTTCCCCACCTTCCTTCCTGTATCCTCAGGGAATCATTACTCCCGTTGCTGTTTCTGAAGAGTTATCCATTCTGGCATTCCTGCATAGGACACTCTTAATAATACAAATGAATATACATAGGTCTAACAATATTAATGAGGTAATACTTAAACCTTAGTAGCAGGGGGAGGAATGAACTGAGGATTGTGATGTGCTTAATCAGTGCCACACCACACCCTGGATTCATCCCCTTCACAAGGCCCTTCTGTGAGGGACTGTCCAATTGCTGTCCAGGTGGGTTTGGTTCTCTACTTTGTCCATGCTCCTTCACATCAATTTGCCAATCATCTGTTAGTGCCACCTCCTGGCTGTGTTCAATTGGAAATCAGCTGTTAAGAGAGCATAGGTGAGTCAGGTGGCAGAAATCAGAGACCCATAAAAAATGGAAAGAAAGGAAGCTATTGTCCTGAAGAGAAAAGAAGTTGAGGCAGTACTAGTGTTAGCTTGTTTTGCTCTCAGACCCATTCCCTGCCCTATTGAGTATGGAAGACAATTAACTTTTCTTTTGTTCCCTTTTCCTCTGTTTGACCCATGGGAGGACCTGAAGAAAGACTATAGACTAGAAGGAAGAAACCATGGATCCCCACCCACCTCTGTTTGCTTCAGACAGTGTATCTAGCAATGGCTGCCTCCTCCATGGACCCAGGTCTTGCAGCAAAGCATGGTAGCGTTCCAGCTCCTGCTTGGTGACCATGGCTCCTTTTGTCCTTCAGCATTAGGAGTGGTATCCTGCTCTGATCACCTTGCCATCATTGCTCCTATGCGCCACCGGGCACCTGTACATCGATCAAGCAGCAGTTGTGAATGTAATAAGGGAATAGTGCATGATTTAAAATCAAGAAAGGTGTGCGTCAAGGTTGAATCCTCTCACCTTACTTCAATCTGTACGCTGAGCAAATAATCAGAGACACTGGACTATACGAAGAAGAGAGTTGCCTCCAGATTGGGGGAAGATGTATTAACAATCTGCACTATGCAGACACGATCTTGCTCTCTGAAAACAGTGGGGACTTGCTGCCCTTGCTAATGAAGGCCCAGGTGTGCAACCTTCAATCTGGATGACAACCCAAGGAAAGGAAAACAAAAATCCTCACAACTAACCCAGTAGGTAGCATTGTGATACGCAGAAAAAGGATTGAAGTTGTCAAGAATTTTATCTCGCTGGGATTCACAACCAATATTCATGAAGTCAGCAGTCCAGAGATCAAATGATGCATTACACAGGATAAACCTGCTGCAGGAGACCTCTCTCAAGTGTCGGAAAGCAGATTCTCCAAGCCAGTGGAATGTCCTTCTGGTGTATAGAGGGTCGCTAGGAGGCGGAACCGACTCAAAGATCCCTAACCACAATAACAACAGGTGCCATGAAGTCAGTTCTGACCCATCAGTGACCCTTTGGGTAACAGAGTGAAGAAACACTGCTCAATTCTGCCCTATCCCCACGATTGTTGTTATGTTTGAGCCCATTGTTGCAGCCACTGTGTCTTCCTTTTTTTTTTTTTTTTTTTGGTTCATAGCCACTTGTGTTAGTCTGGATGGAACTAGAGAAACAAATCCATAGAAACTCATTTGTGTCTAAGAGAAAGTTTTATATAAAGGGTAATTGTACATTAAAAAAGCATCCCAAGCCCATAAGCCCAATATTAGCCATATGTCCAATACCAATATATACAGCCCTCTTCAGACTCATGAAACACATGCAATGACCTCGAGTGCAGGACTGTCACAGGCCAGTGGGTCGAAAGTCTTTGGATCCAGTGGCATGGTAAGCATTTCAGCACTGGCAGGGTTTCCACGTGGCTTCTTCAGCTTCCAGGGCTGCGTCAGAGTAGGTCCATGTGTCTTGTCAGCTGCAATGTCTCCAGGGAGTGAGCAGAAAGGGAGTGAGTCTCCTGCCTCCAGAAGGAGGAAAAAACAGAGTTCCCAGAATTCTCAGGAGAAATCCATGCCCACCCAGAGGCCTCATTGGCTATGATCTGATTGATAGGGTAGACTGTACCTCTTAACTCGTAATCCTCTCAAGTCCCAAATTGACAACAGATTATGTAACTACCACACCACTTGACCAAGCATCATGTCCCTTTCCACAACTGGTCTCTCTTGATAGCACGTTCAGCATCTCACTATCTTCACTTCTAGGGAGCATTCATCTTTTTTTTTTTTTAATTCCAGTGCAGGGAAATGCTGGCTTTTATTATTTTTTTCTCTCCTCTCTCATCTTAAAAATAATTAATTTTATTGAGGGCTCGTACAACTCTTATCACAATCCATCCATCCATCCATTGTGTCAAACACATCTGTACATTTGTTGCCATCATCATTCTCCAAACATTTGCTTTCTACTTGAGCCCTTGGTATCAGCACCTCATTTTTTCCCCTTCCTCCCCACTCCCTACTCCCTCATGAACCCTTGATGATTTATAAATTATTATTATTTTGTCATATCTTACACCATCCGTTGTCTCCCTTCACCCTCTTTTCTGTTGTCCACCCCCCACGGAGGAGGTTATATGTAGATCCTGGTAATCGGTTGAGTATTCATCTTTCACAAGCAGATGAGGTCATTAAAAATGCCATCGCTTGAGTCAAGCACAGTGACTGCTTTTCACATCCTGTAAAGACATCTTGTGGGCAGAATTGCCCGTGGCGACACGTCTTTGATTTCTTGACAGCTGTCTCCAGGAGCATTGATTATGGATCCAACTAAAATGAAATCACTGACAATGCCATTTTCCTTCCATTTATCACAATGCTGTCTGTTGGTTCATTTTATCTGATAATCTTGGGATTGTCTTACTGTCTTTGTCTTTTGTTGGTGTTTTGTTTTTTACTTCTCAGCTCTTTATGTTCCTATGTATTGAATTCTCAGTATTAAATTCTCCCTACTTAAAGCATCAAGAATATTTTCTGTCTCAATGCTCACTGATATAGAGAGCTAGTTTTTTTGGGTTTTTTTTAAATAGGGGAGAACGCGAACGCAGTCCCCCACTACCACAAATTATGCAGCCGAGTTTCCCACATTTGGAGAAATCTCAGGAGTCAGCACATCCAGAGTGCAATGGATAAACCTTGCCCTGGGAAAACCACCTTCATGATCATGGTATCTCCCCTGCCAGGTAAGTACTAGAGAGCTAGTTTTACAGAAACTCAATTTCCCCAAAACTATGACCAAAAATGAATGCACAAATTACATCCATGTCATAGGTCTGTATTTAATACATATTTAATTTGAATTGTATTTGTCACAACTGGGAGCCTGCTGTGTCTCACTGAGCACTTCAGCCCCTTAACCTCCAATAATCTGTCTGCCCTGCCCTCTAGCCTGCCATGTTCTGCTTGCCCTTGAAATCACATTTAGCCCTGTTGTTACTCTTGATACTGACATGTCCTTCTGCTGTAGTTAGTCAGCCCATGTTCATTATGCTCAGTACTCATATGCTTTCATTTCTAGGTACAAAACTCACACGCCATGATATTAATTAGGGGAAAGGAACAGCAAAGCTGAGTCAGTTCATACTCTTAGCCATTCCCTGGGTTCCCTTTGTCCTCTCTGTTGATCTTTCAGTCTGCAGGTTCTGTCTGGCAGTGGGGGACATCACAGAGTCCAGTCCCACAGTGTTGATGAGGAACTGGAGCAGCTGCCCTCTGACCCATTAACTGTTTGTTGTGCCAAAGATAATAACAGGAGGGAGAAAGAAGAAAGGGAGGGGACAGGTACCCTCTAAATCCTCTCTGGAGTTCTTCTGCTAAGGTTTCCAGGCTCTCTGGCTTTCAGAGCTTTACATGAGAGAATGGCTGGATGCATCAGTCACAGCCCAGGGAACCGTTTCTGTGTCACCACTTAACACATGGCTGTAGGCGGAGAATTTTTGCTCACTGAAATTCTTCTGCCAAGATTTGTCAGGGCGTTGGCTTTTTTTTGGTTTCAATCTTCCTTTTAAAGTTGACAAGGAAAAACAAAGTGTAGAAGCAGTGCTAACTAAATAAAGAAACACTGCTTTTTTTAAAAAAAACAACCTCATTTGCGTCAGAAAATTCATTCCCCAATGAGCCATAGCTAGAAGAAGGCTGCGCACACCCCACGGCCCACAGACAGACCATGTCCACTATAGACTTCAGACGCATGCCCGCTGGTTCCAGAGGGAGTTGTTACGTGGAAACTCTGCACTTGCCCAAACTCTTAACTGCGGCCTGCCATCCCCGGTTATTAGGCGCTTTCATTTTAAACATGACTCAAACGGAGGGTCACTCTCTCGCACTCCCCAGATGGCTAAAACAGCGACTCTTTGTTTTTAATGGAGCTGGAGCAGGGGGGAGAAAGAGAGACGAGAAGAAAAGGGAAACAGTGCATTCCTGAAACATTACAGCAGACCGGAGGAGAGGAGCAAGTACAGTGTGCTGCAGAGAATCCTGGGGAACTAGGCAGGGCTCCTTGAGCTTCTGCACTGAGCCTCGACAGCAAAGCAGAAGAGGCACCGGGCCTCGGCGAGGTAGAAACCATCATGAACATAGCTAACCTCAGTGAGCGTTTGCGATGCCCACCGGTGCAACATTTAGCGTGGATTCATCACGGTAAACCTAGATGGGAGGAATAGCACATGAGTCCCAGTTCACCTATAAAGAAGATGGGGCTCAAGAAGGATACTAACTTGCCCGAGGATCGTTGTTGTTAGGGGCCATGGATTCCATTCCGACTCATAGTGACCCCTGAGTACACCAGAACAGAGCCCGGCCTGCTTCTGCACCGCCCTCCCAACTGAGGTTCTGTGGGAGCCCCTTGTTGCTGCCACTGTGTCCATCCCTCCCACAGGGGACTCTTCTCCTTGTCGCTGACACGCTACCTTACAAAGCATGACGTCCTTCTCTGGGGGCTGGTCTCTCCTGAAAATATGTCCACACGACATGAAGCAAAGTCTCATGGCCCTTGCTTTCCAGGAGCATCCTGGCTGTACTTCTTATGAGACAGATGTGTTTGTTCTTCTGGCCGCCCGTGGTCGACTTAATAGTCTCCGGCCATAGAAGACATCAGTTACAATTTCAATTCGAAGGCATCAGTTCTTCTGTGGCTGTCTTCATTCATCGTCCAGTTTTCAAATGCACAGGAGGTGATTGAAAATACCATTTTTTGTTGTTGCTTATTGAGGTTCAGTGCAAAGGTCGAGTAATAATGCCTTAGTTTTTCCTCACACTTCTATCGAGTGCTTATTTCTCTTCTTTTCTGGGTCAGGCACACCTTACTCTTCAAAGTGAGATCTTTGGTTGTTAACACTTTAAGGAGATTTTTTAATGCAATACCATGAGTCGCTGGATCCCGTGACTGCTGCTTCTGTGAGCATTGGCTGCAGATCCAGTAAAATGAAATCCTTGACAACTTTTGATCCTTCCTCTGTTTATTGTGATATTGGCTGGTTGTGAGGCTTCATGTTCTGTAAACATTGAGTAAAAATCCATACTGAAGGCTGAATTCTCTGATCTTTACCTTGGGTTGTGTGGTGGCCACCTAATCAGGTGTCAATTTGAGGATTAAGAGTGTAGGGATGGAGTCTAGGCTGTTAATCAGGATATGGCCAATAAGGCCTCTGTGAATTCTGGGAAATTTGGTTCTTCTCCTGAGAATTCTGGGAAATTTGGTTCTTCCTTCTTAGAGGCAGGAGCTACTGTCTCACTCTGCTCCCACCCTGGGAGACATAGCAGCTCCCCAGATACATGGACCCACACTGATGCAGCCCTGGGAAGCCACGCAGAGACCCTGCCAGCGCTGAGATGCTTACACCGCCACTGGAGCCAAAGACTTCCCACCCACGGGCCTGTGATCATCCTGAATTCTGCATCATTGCATGTGTTTCGTGAGTCTGAAGAGGACTTTATAGATTGATATTTGACATATGGGCTAATATCATACTTAAGGCCTTGTACTGGACTGGGTTGGGATGTTTGCTCAATGATCAATTCAATTACTCTTGTATATAAATCTATTTCTTATACACATATGTGTGTCCATGGATTTGTTTCTCTAGTATGCCCAGACTAACACTGGCTGGATTTTCTAGAGAAGTTATATGTGTGTATAGATAGATAGAGAGCGAGCGAGAGAGTGAGAGAGGTTTATATCAAGGAAATGACTCAAGCAATTATAGAAGTAGGCAAACTCCAAGCCCGAGGTTCAGATGTTAGGTTGGAGGTTTGTCCTGATTCAGGTTCCATCAGGGGCTGATGAACCCAAGATTAGCAGGTAGAAAGAAAATAAGCTTCTGACTGCAGAGGAATGAATCCAAAGTCAGCATGTAAGATGCCAGGTTGCCGATGGCTCCCAGGATCGGCAGACAACATGAATGGCTGTTGGCTCAAATCCAAAGAACTGGAGGTGGTTGAGCAGATGCAATAACCAAACCGAGCAAAAAGCAAGCAAGGTTATCCTCAACACCTCCTTTTAGTGGAAGAAGGCCACACGGTTGAGCAGATCTCATCATAAGGAATTACTAGGTCTTAACTGCCAAACCACTGAGAATCAGGGCCCAGGCAAGTGAATACAAACGCTTAACTATCATAATCTCCATTAGTTTCAAGTCTTCTTCACTTTCAGCCAGGAAGGTTGTGTCCTCTGCATACTGTCGGTGATTAATGGCCCTTCCTCCCATCCTGCTGTCATGCGCTTCTTCATATAGTCCAGCTTCTTGGATTACTTGCTCAGCAGACAGATTGTATAAATATAGTCAAAGGTCGTAACCCTGATGCACACGTTTTCTGCCTTTAAACCACTCAGTATTGTCTTGTTCTGTTCCAATAACTGCCTCTTGGCCTGTCTACAGGTTTTGTATAAATACATTAAGTGTTCTGTAATTTCTATTATTTGCTATTCGATCTGCTTTAAAATTATCTTTAGCAAATTTTCACATGTGTGTTATTAAGGATACTGTTTGATAATGTTGTTGTAGATCACCTTCCTTTGGAATGGGCCCTAATCAGGCTGGCTCCCTTTCAGCTAGCTGACTTCCAAATTGCCTGGCACAGAATAGTGAGCACATATGTCTTGCCTTTATTTGTTGAAATGTCACCATTGGAATTCCACCGATTCCCGTAGCCTGGTTTCTCGCCAATGCCTTCAGGGCAGCCTGGACCCTGCATTGCTGCCCGTTCTTGATCATATAGATTCCCTCTCAAAGCAGCTGAAAGTTGGTGCATCTTTTTAGTACAGTGACTGTGAATTGCTTTCCTCTTCTTTTGATGTTTCCTGTGTTATTCAATATTTTGTCCATAGCATAGTTTCCCAATTTATTTGGCTGACTATCTCTTTTCAGGAAAAAAAACACAACCCCTCAGCGACCTCCTGACAATGAAAAACTTGTGCTATAACTGTGCTACAGGATGAAAGTATAGACAACTGCTTTTCCCATCCCTGGTCATTCCAGCCAGGGGGTATTACCCACTTAGGGCAATAGTGGCCCATAGAACCCTTTAGTATTTCAACCCAGAACTTGAACTGCTCCTCCAGTTGTTTCAGACTGAGAAATGCCAAGTATAATACTTTACTTAGTCTTCTCGAGTCACCCTTTGAATTTTTCTTTTCAGCTCCTTTTTTCGTTATACTTCAGCTTCTCTATGTTCTAGAGCAAGTTTCAGAGTTTCTTTTGACATCTGCCCAAGAGTGGGTTTAAGCTAGGATTGAAAGCTTCTTTCACAGCCTGTGAATATAAGTTGCTATGACTGGTGTGTTAGTCCAGGTAGACAAGAGAAGCAAAAGCCAGGGAAACTCATATATGTATAGGTATGAGCTTTATGTTAAAGAGTAATTATGCATTAATAAAACATCCCAGTCCAGTCCAGATGAAGTCCATAACTCCGATATTAGCCCATGAATTCCTCTTCAGACTCATGCAGCACATGCAATGATGCCAAATGCAGGAATATCACAGGCTGGTGGGTGGAAAGTCCTGTAGGTCCAGTGGAAGTGGAAGCACCTCCAGGGCTCTGGTGCCATCAGCATGGCTCCATGTGGCTTGTCAATAGGGACATGAAACAGAGAGAGTTCCCAGAATCCTCATGAGAAAGCCACACCCACAGGGAGGGATCAGGCCATGTGACCTGATTGACAGGCTAGACTCCATCCCTTCATTCTTATTAATTACATGGACAGGAAATTGTGTAACTACCACAAGTAGTCTATCATCAACTCAAAATTTCATTAACATTTGACCTTAAGGATATGTATGGAACAAATGGTGTGATTATATTTATATGAAATCTCTAGAATAGGTAAATGCACACACACAAGAAGGTTATGAACCGCCTCTAAGAGATTTAGGTTATGTGAAATGGGGAATTGTTGCTTAAGAACTACTGAGTTTTATCTGAGTGATGTGAAATAGATAGCAGTGATGGTTACACAACGCGATGAATGGGATTCATGTCACTTAAAGTTACAATTTAAGGGAGTCCTGGTGGTACAGGGGTTGAGTGCTCGGCTATTCACTGAAGGGTAATAATCTACCTGCCCCTCCACACGAGGCGGCTATGGCAGACTGCTTCCCTGAAGATTTACAGCCTTGCGAACCCTACAAGGTGCGATGCCTTGCAACCGGCTCTAGGGGATGGAGTGTAGCTTTATGCTTTAAAAGGAGTTTGCTCGTAGAGGGTGAGTGGGTTGGAAAGGGAGAACCGATTACAAGGATCCACATGTGACCTCCTCCCTGGGAAATGGATGGCAGAGAAGGGGGGAAGGGAGACTCCGGATAGGGCAAGATATGACAAAATAACAATCTATAAATTATCAAGGGTTCATGAAGGAGGGGGGAGTAGGGAGGGAGGGGAAAAAAGAGGACTTGATGCAAAGGACTTAAGTGGAGAGCAAATGCTTTGAAAATGATTAGGGCGAAGAATGTACGGATGTGCTTTATACAATTGATGTATGTATATGTATGGATTGTGATAAGAGTTGTATGAGCCCCTAATAAAATGTAAAAAAAAAAGAGTTTGCTCACAACCAAGTAAGGGTTCCAGAGTCAAGCATGAATATTGGCTCCCCACTCCTTCCTAACGTAACTCCTTTGACAGGGTCCCTGATAGAAACCAGGGACAAGCGCCAACTAAGTCCACAGGGAAGGAGCACACCAGCCTATGTGATTCAAAGAGGACCATAACAAAATCCAGATATGCTGAAGGGAAAAGTATCAGAGCTTACATCGTGAACACACAATTGGTGAGAGGCTACGGAGAATGGTGGGTACCCCAAATCCAACTGCAAACCGTCTAGTCAGATTAAACCTCGGACAGAGCCCCTCTAGCCACAGGCAAAGGACACGAACAATTTTACCATCAGACAGGTTATTGTAAACTTGATTATGGTGAATTGAACCATGGTATCATATACTTAGTCAGTTGATCACCCTCTTCACCCAACCTGAATTTCCTCTAGACTGAAGTATTTCTCCCCTATTCGGGGACAGAAATTTCTTCTTTGACCTTTTAAATATTGATGGTAATTTTTTAAATTATGCTTTATTTGTGTTTTTATCATTGTATTTTCTTTCTTCCCGTTTCAATTTTGTTTTGTTTCTTGTTTTACTGTTGGGTTTCCAGGTTGTGAAGCACGGACGCAGTGGATGCAGACAGACAATAACTGATGCGATGGTTTACTGCGTTGCAGAGAGGAGATGTGGAGGTGGTGGGGGAACACACAATGAATGCACGGGGGGGGGGAGGGAAGGGAGGGAGCGCTAGAACTGATTGTGATGATGTATATACGACTCTTTTTAAAAAGTGACTTAATCAGGGAAGTATACGATATGTGAATATTCTATCAAAGTAGACTGCTGAAAAGAAAAGAAACCAAAGTTGACCACTGGTTACCATGAATGAAGGAGAAAGAGTTGTTGCTTAGAGTGCACTGAGTTCATGTTCATGGTGATGGAGTAATTTGGAAAAGGAGATCAATAATGGTGGTACAACATGAAGTGTATTATCGATGGCATTGAATTACACATGTAGAAGCTGTGGAATTGGAGGGTGTTCTGTTGACTATATCTTTGCCACAATTAGAAGAAATAATAATTACATGAATAACAATGAGCACAAGGAAGAAGAATATGTTCTAGAGTTGAATGTGGTGATAATCATACAACTCTTCTTGGTATGACTAAGTTATTGAAATGTATGACATGTGAATGAAGTGCTAATAAAATTGTTAGAAAAGACACTAGGGACAAGAGCACACAAGAGAGGAGCTAGAGTAATAGCTATAATATCAATATTTTATAAAAACTATAAGAGAATATTAAGGAACCCTGGTGATGCTCCTGGGTGAGCATTGAACTCCTAATTTCAAGGTCAGTGGTTCAAACCCACCAGCTGCTTCTCAGGAGAATGATCAGGCTACCTTGCTCCTGTAGAGTTCAGCCTTGGAAATCCTAGCTGGGTCACTATGAGTCACAATCTACTCAATGTCAAGGGGGTTGGTTTGGTTTGGTTGGATAAACAAACAAACAAATTCACTTCCTTAGAAGCAATGCTGACTTACAGTGACCCTAATTGACAAGGTCAAACTGGCTCTGTGAGTTTCCGAGACTGGAAACTCTTGACAGGGTAGAAAGCCCCATCTTCCTCCTTTGGAGAAGCTGGGAGTTTCAGACTGCTGGCCTTGCAGGTAGAAGCCCAATGAGGAACCCTCATTATTAGTGGTTAATTACTATGTTAATCATTTTCATCCTTATTAAATCATTCAAACACCAGGAAACAAGTTTCGCGATCTCCCATCACTGAAGGATGGGACTATTCCATCTGCATAGCTACAGTACGCAGTGGCATAGCTATGGTCACAGGAAATAAAGGTTTTCAGTTTATTCTCATCTAAATCAGTTCAGTAATATATCACCAAGCCCACCAAACCCACTGCGATTGAGTCAGTTCTGACTTATAAGGATCCTGCAGAAGACATAAAACGCCCCCATGGGGTTTTCATTTTTCTCCCACGGAGAGGCTGGTGTGTTGGAAGCCCAACCAGCTCAGTGCTTTAACCGCTATGACACCAGGGCTCCTAACAAGCCCCCAGTATCCAAGAAACAAAGCGCCCTTTTTGAATTCACAGACCAAATCCTACACCCATGGTTTCTTCCTTTCCGGTTAATATGAAAGTAGGGGCATCCCAGGCCATTCCTTCAAATGAAACAGGTGGCTCTGACCCTAATGACATAAGTGACTTCATTCTTTTTTTTAATAAATCTTTTTATTGGGGCTCATACAACTCTTATCACAATCTACACATGCATCCATTGAGTAAAGCAGCCTTATACATTCGTTGCCCTCTGTAACCTCATTGTAACTACTGTCTATGTTATTTACATATCATTTTCCCCACAGAAAAGTGAGGAGAGCATCCTGGAATGTAGGCAACTGGGGACAGCAACAACCAAGTTCGGTTGTCGTTGGACGGTCCCCTCCTGGCTAGCCCTCCTTCCTTGTTCTTGGCTGTCCATTCTTTTGAGTCACAGGAATGCACACGCTGGGGGGCCTCATCCTCCTTATCGTTCCCAGTTCTTCAGCTGGTCCCCCTGACCTCACAGAATCGATTTCTAATTGCTGCCAAACCTAACACATCTTTCCTTTCATAAAATAGCTCTTTCTGATCACTACATACCACAGGGGACAAGGCAAGGCGGCAGGATGAGGCATCCAGGGGGGGGGGGGACGCCAAGACTGAGAAAGCGCAGAGCTGCAAGGAGAATGCTGACTTGCCCAGTTTATGGAAACCAATGTCGTTACAGCGCCGTGGTTGCGGCAGGAGACGGGAACATAGACAGACATCGATTCCAGAAAAATCAGCCAGTGACTAGCTGCGTGATCCTGGAAATAATGATAGAAACTACCGCATTGCCTTGTTATAAAGACTAAATGATAGTGCGTATAAAGCACCCAACAGAGCTCCCAGTACACGCTGAACCTTCGTGTTTGCTGGCTGCTTGTATTTCCTGTGAATAAACCATGCCCTCCCTTAGAGCAGACGGAATAAAAGCCGATACACATTACACAGTTAAGCGGTAATTGAGTTAATTGGCGCTGCCTTCTGTCCTCAGGAGAGTGGTCCTGGGGTGGGAGACGATATTAGATATTTGAGGAAGCATTCAGGGAAGAATATCGTCATCACTGCGTGTTGTGGTGAAAAAGAATACGTGGTCGTAGACCTCAATGGGGCAAGATTAGGAGTTTTTTCTGCTAAAAAAATCATCGTAGGGAACTTTATAAGCAAGGTGTGGTGAAGCGAAATTGCTGGGTTTGGCTCTTGCATCCCCAAGTTTTTGTAACGCTCACCAAATGACTCATAAAAACCAAACTCACTGCCATCCAGTTGACTCTGATTCTGGCACAGGGGAGTATGCATTGCACTGCTCTCCATGAGGTCAGCGGTTTGAAGCCACAAGCCCTCAGCAGAATATAGACGGGCGGTACTTTTGGCTCCACAAAGCCTCAGGAACCCCAAAGGGCAGTTCTGTTCTGTCCAAAGGGTTGCCATGATGAATGACTAGATAGGAACATGCAAATAAGTTGTAGAAGACTCCAATTCTCAGGGATTGGTCCATGTTGCCTTTCCATTGGGTATAAAGTAAGCCATGTCAGAAGCAGAAACAGAGACTCCCATGACCGGCAGAAAGATGGGCTGTATTCAGGTGGGATCCTTGCATCGATAGGCAACAGCAGCAAAGATCATGAAGAAGTCAGGTGGCAACAAAGACCATGAGACAGAGCTGTGGCCTTTCCAGTCCAGAGAACATTAAAGCTGTGTGCCTTTAATCACTGCACCAACAGGGCTCAGTCAGTGCACTTGACTGCTGTGAAACCAGGCTAGATAATATGGCCTCTCTCACCCCATCATTACGAGCTCCGGCGGTTTAGTGGTTACGGATTGGGGTGCTAACTGCAAGGTCAACAGTTCAAAATCACCAGCCAGCTTGGGAATAGAGGAGATTTCTACGGCCATCGAGTCTCAGAAACTCACAAGGTCAGTTCTGCTTGTCCCATAGGGTTGCTGTGAGTCAGAACTGACTGGATGGCAGTGCACTTGTTTGGTTTTTGATCTCTTACTTCAGTTGCTTGGACCAAGGGAATACATCTGGTACAAGCTAAGCATTCATGTTCTTTCTCATGTAAAGTTGAGGCTAAACCTTACAGGAATGAATTGATCTCAACCTGGTTATTAAACTAAGAAGTGGTGCAAATTAGAATCTAAGATCGTCATATTAAAATATTTATGCATATCAGGCATCCAAGAACAAAAAATCATATCATTGGCTGCACACCTCCATGATACGATCGCCGAAGACAAATGGGTGCATAAGCAAATGTGGCGAAGAAAGCTGATGGTGCCCGGCTATCAAAAGAGATAGTGTCTGGGGTCTTAAAGGCTTGAAGGTGAACAAGCGGCCATCTAGCTCAGAAGCAATAAATCCCACATGGAAGAAGCACACCAGCCGGTACGATCACAAGGTGCCAAAGGGACCAGGAATAAGGCATCATGCAAAAAAAAAAAGATATATGTGTATATATATATATATATATATATATATATATATATATATATATACCATAGTGAATGAAGGGGGAACTGCAGAGTGGAGACCCGAGGCCCAAGTGTCAACCACTGGAGATCCCCTCACACAGGGGTTTAGGAGAGGAGATGGGTCAGTCAGGGTGCGATGTAGTACCATGAAGAACACAGCTTTCTCCCAGATCCTGGATGCTTCCTCCCCTCAACTACCATGATCCGAATTCTACCTTGCAGGGCTCGATAGGGCAGAGATTGTACACTGGTGCATATGGGAGCTGGAGGCACAGGGAATCCAGGGTGGACGATACCTTCAGGACCAGGGGTGTGAGGGGCGATGCTGGGAGAGTGGAGGGTGAGTGGGTTGGAAAGGGGGAACTGATTAAAAGGATCCACATGTGACCTCCTCCCTAGGAGATGGACGGCAGAGAAGAGGGGGAAGGGAGACTCCGGATAGGGCATGATATGACAAAATAACAATCTATAAATTATCAAGGGCTCATGAGGGAGGGGGGAGCAGGGAGGGAGGGGGAAAAAAAGAGGACCTGATGCAAAGGGCTTAAGAGGAGAGCAAATGCTTTGAAAATGATTAGGGCAAAGAATGTGCGGATGTGCTTTATACAATTGATGTATGTATATGTGTGGATTGTGATAAGAGTTGTATGAGCCCCTAATAAAATGTAAAAAAAGAACAGAAAAAAAAAGAAAATGATTAGGGCAAAGAATGTGCGGATGTGCTTTATACAATTGATGTATGTATATGTATGGATTGTGATGAGTTGTATGAGCCCCTAATAAAATGTTAAAAAATAAATAAATAAAATAAAATATTTATGCACTGAATTACAAAATGCCATCTGGAGAGAGTAGGAACAGGAGTGAGAAAAACAATGAGCCAGAGAAGGGCTGTCAGGGGATTTGGCACAGATGTAAAACGTGAACACAGTTGTTGGAATTCATATGGCTAGTCCCATAGCACCGCAGAAATCACAAATTTACTTGTTTTGTGCCCAAGGAGATCACTTTGCTCCTTTTCCATTTCCTTTATCACACAGCCAGATGGAAGTCTACTGTTTGCAATCTAATGCACTTTGACCCTGACGCTATCGACAGTGAGCACTTCAATATTATCAAACAGAGCAGCATTGTCTCAGCTTTGAGTAGACAATCAAGGAGTACTGTGTACACTTCTTGTTGTTAGGTGCCGTCAAATTGGTTCTGGCTCAGAAACCATGCACGCTAACCAAGCACGGCCTACCCCATCCTCATAACCATCACTATGTGTGCGCCAACTGTTGCAGCCACTGTGTCATCGATCTCGCGAAGGGTCTTCCTCCTTTGCACTGACCTCAGCGAGCACGATGTCCTACTCCAGGGACTGGCATCTCCTTAAAGCATGTTCCATGTTCAGGAGACAAGGCTTCCCACCCTCACTTCTGAGCATACTGTTGTACTTCTTCTAACACAGATTTGTTTATTTCTGGCAGTGCAAGGTATAGTTAATATTTTTCTCCAAAATCATACTTCACAGGCATCAATTATTCCCTGACCAGCTTTCACACTGGTGTGTTTGGTGATTGAAAACACCGCAACTTGGGTCGGGTGGACTTTAGTCTTCAAAGTGACATCCTTTGATTTTCAACACTATAAAGCCATCTCTTGCAGCAGCTTCATCCAATGCAATACATCATTTGAAATCCTGCTGCTTTCATGGGCATGGATTATTGATCCAAGTAAAAGAAAATCCATAGCACTTCAATCTGCTCTCTGTTTATCATGTTAGGTTGAGTCCTCTAGAGAGGCAAAGCCAGTGATGTTTGTATGTGTACATTAAAAGAGATTGACATTGAGAAATGCCTTTTTATCTTTTTGAGAAATGGCTTTTAAAAGAAGAGAGAGAGAGAGAGAGAGAGAGAGAGAGAGAGAGAGAGAGAGAGAGAGAGAGAGAAATGACACATTTGTAGAAGTAGGTAAGTCCAGTCCAGTTCCAGGCAGGCATCTCAACTCTGAAGCGGATGAACAGGAAGCAGGACGACAGCACAGAGGCAGCAGCAGGCACAGACTAGGGGATGCAGAGGTAAATACATCTGAAGTCAGCCAAATGTATCCACCATGGTAATTGCTGATGACTTCAGGGACCGGCAGGGGACACAAAAGGAGATCAAGGAACCAGACCCAAGTTCCAGCTCCAGCAGAAGGCGAAAGGTCAAAGCGAAGTGGACTCTGGTTGGTCTTTTTCAATACAAAAGGTCACACCAGGCTTTGACCCAATGGATAGGGTCTCATCTCTACCCTCCCCCAAGAGTGTCTAGTGGACTTAATCCTCAGCATTGCGTTCATGCTGTTGCTTACAGGCCCAGTTGTGAGAATTTTTGTTCTCTTTATGTCAAGCTGCACTCTGTGAGGGTTACAGTCTTTGATCTTCACCCATACGTGCTTCAAGTCCTCTGGGCTTTTAGCAGTCAAGCGTGGGTCCTCTGCAATACTGGAGGCGGCTAATGGGTCATCCTCAATTCGGATGCTATACTTCATAACTATAGTCCAGCTTCTGAGGTTATTTGCTCAGCACACAGTTTGAGTAGGTATGAAGAAAGCATACAACCATGACATACATCTGTCCTCCTTTAAAACCAGACAGTGTTTTCGACAGTCTCTTGATCTATGGACAGGTTTCTCATGAGCACAATTCAGTGTTCTGGAATTCCCATCCACTATACTCATTTGTGGAATGCTTTTGTACAGTCCGTGAAACACAGGCAAACATTTTCCCGGTGTTCTCTGCTTTCGGCTAAGATCTATCTGGCAGTAGCAATGATTTCCCATGTTCCATGTCTTCTCCTGACTCTGGCTTGACTTTCTGGCAGCTCCGTCTGAATGTACTGACGCAGTTGAGTTCCAATTATCTTCAGTAGACTTTTGTGTGAGCTATCGAAGACATTGTTGGATAATTTCCCTATCCTGTTGAATGCCGTTTCTTTGAAATGCGCACAAATATGAATCGTTGCCAATCAGCTGACCAGATCCATGCACGTCGTTAAAGTAAATTCTACTTTAAGGAGTCAAGCAATTCTTAGTGCCTTCAAACCTGAGGATCTCGTCTGCCAGCATTATGCCAGGCAGTGTTCCTTTGCTATTCGTCAGGTTGTCAGGAGCTAAGTTTTCAGAAGTGACCCACTGCTTCCTTCTTCCTAATTTGCTTTAGTCTGGAGGTTCTGCCGAGACCAGTTTACCATGGACAGGCAGATCCAGGTGGTGTTTGAAATATTGGTAGCATAGTTTCTAATGTCACAGCAACATGCAAGCCATCATAGTAGCACAAACGGACACGTGTGTGGTGGTCCTAGCACATTACAGTAGATCAGTAAGCAAGTATTAGTTTCATTTTTTTTCTTGTGTCGCAAACCGCCATATGAACAATTCAGATCACACTGGGGCTTACACTGAAATACAGGTGAACTTTTAGATATTAGACTTCCCAACAGCCAGATGGTAAAGAACTAGTCCTGGCAAGATATAATAACTTCAGGAATATCAGGACTTTACTATAGTTAACTCCCCTTCTCTAGGAATGTTAGTGACCAATATTCCATTCAATAACCCCTCTGGGACCCTCCATATAGCTTCTCAAACCTAGTATGCTAGCATATTTCTCTGACCTTGAGGCTCCAATGCCTTAGGTAAGCGCTTTAGCCGGGTCGTCCTAATTCTCAGATAACCTCTATCCAGTCTTGACCAACCTAGCCCTATCCTGTCCTGGCAGAGTTGTGTTATTCTTACCCTCAAGCTAAGAAAGCCTAGCTTCTAAACAAGTTACCCAACTAGAAAAGGCATTTTCCCCCACTTCTACAAGTGACCTATTTTCCTAATAAAGAAAAGTTGCTCAGCAAATATGTGTGTGTGAGGTGGGTGGGGCAGGGGGAACCCTTCCAAAAGGAAAAAACTACTTTAGATTTTCTTGGACTATTTCTCTTCCTACAAAATGTTCACTGAAAATGTCACACCCAAACTGCAGACATTTTGGAAGACAGTTATCTTTTGGTTTGGTTTGGTTGGAATATGTGGTACCATATCCCAGCCTTTCAGATTCATATATGTGAAGGGATTTCAAAAGTTGATGGAAAAAATGGGATTAAAAGATAATGTAATTTTTCTACAAACGTTTTGAGGGCCCCTCATATTAAAAGTGTCCTTTGATCATTGTTCTAAGCTAAATGAATCCGTTTCCTCAGTATCAATGTGGCTTCAAAACCCTGTGTGTGTGTGTGTGTGTGTGCATCAGTTTGATAGAGAACTATGTGCTGACTGAGCACATTGACATATGAACTATTCATTGAATTGTGTTCTTTTGAAGTAACACCTGGAGCATATTGACCAGAAATCACTAACTCTGCCTACGGCTTTTTTGAAATACTGTATTCCATCTCAAATGGTTATTAAATGAAAGCTAAGGAGTACAAGGCTGAAGCTAATATTGCAGGCTAAGGACAATTAGGTAAGTTAATAGGGGTGATTTATCTTTCTCCATGGATAGCAAAATGAATTTGAAGATCGCTTTGTACTCCAAAGAGTTTGGCTCGATTTCAAATTGCTTCTACCATCTGTTCCGGTATTAACTTGCTAGATGTCTAGGTACGACTCTTTTCTAATCAACACTTTGCTGTTACAATTCAAAACCAACTATAAAGACACTGGATACATTTTTTCATGCCGTATGATCTATATAATCCAATAATTAATATGCATTCTTCAATTCTCCACTTGGTTTTAACTTTATCCTCTGCACCTACAATATATCTAATTATTTATATGTTCAATTCAAAATACCCTAGTATAAATTGAAGTAGGGACATTCCCTGCCTTATGAACAAGAGCCTTTACTAAGTTTGTTCTTTAAATTGAATCCATTGGAATTTTATAGTATCTGAATTATATGTTAAGAAAACGTCTACGGACAGTGTAAGATATGACAAAATGACAATAAATTATGAAGGGCTCCCGAGGGAGGGGGGAGGGAGGGGGAGGAAAATGAGGAGCTGATATTAAGGGCTCAAGAAGAAAGCAAATGTTTTGAGAATGATGGTGGCAGCAAATGTACAAATGTGCTTGACACAATGGATGGATGGGTGGATTGGGATAAGAGTTGTATGAGCCCTCAATAAAATGTTTAAAATAAAATAAAAAATGTTAAAAATCTGGATGTAAACAACAGGTACATAAGATTCTAATTATAAGTGGAAATTTGGATTCCGTTTTGTTTTGTTGTTTGGTGCGAAAGGTTCCAAGCTTTTCAGTGATTACTAGTCGGTCACACTTGCGGCAGGTGAACATGATTGGAACTTCTGGCAAGTGGTTGGTCGGACCGTTGAAAGTGGGGATTCCTGAGCTCATGCTCACGCGGACGAGGACTGTACCAAATCTAAGTGACAGTTTGGTCTTTGTAAGTCCCATAGTAAGCCTCCTCTGCTAAGTGAAATCCATTCCGTTGTACAGAAATTAGTTGTCAGAGGATTATCGATCATATAAAAAGTACTATAAAAAAGAGACTCTTTACCCACTACTCACAATTTTCTAGTGTTCCAAAGGATCCTTAAAGCAGACTTTTGATCTCCTTAAAATGTGTGAAACCAGGACTTCAGACTGGAGAGATTGTTTAAATGCATATTCTGATTCAATATATCTGGGGGCGGGGCATGGAAATCCTCAGCAGGGGAGTCTAACAAGAAAAGGCAGTGTCAATGCCCTGCAACAAATCCCCCCAGTTTCACACACGGCAACATGCAGAAAATATTTCCATTTTGTCTGTAGTTGCTATGCATGTGAACTTATGCTATTTCCCCCATTTTGTTACTTCTAATTGGTGCCTTTGACATTTATGTGGTGCTCAAAATATGCCAAAAGCAATTTTTGCTTTGAATACATTTCAATTATATCTCTGTCATTTACTTCATAATACTTTTCTTTTCCTTCAAAGCTTACTCGTTGATGGGTAATTATTAAGCACTTTCCAAATTGCCAACGTTACCTGGGTATGAAACAGAGCCTTGAAATTTGACAAACTCTAAAACTCATAACCTGTGCAGGCCAGAGATGTAAAGAGCAATCTCCATGACTTCAGCAAAAATAAATAGCTGACCTCGAAGTCAGAGATGAAATCTCATCTACACAGGACCAGGCTTGCTGTGTGCAGTAGTGCCTGCAGAACTGAATTAAAATTCACAGAGCAGTGGTGCTAAGGAGAGGAGAGGAGAGAGAGGAGAGGAAGCTAGGCGGATTGTTAGTGCTGTAACATAGGGGGAAGAATAATTTGTAACCAGTACATTACAAATATCTAAATAACAGTGCAAACTACCTCTCTTAAAGCCATCTGTCTTCTACGGGATCTCACCCACTGGCACACCTAGGTACCAAATAATCACACACATCATTTTGAGAAACCATGAAAGTTAAAATGCCTCCCCATAATAAAGATGTTTAACAGCTTTATTAGCATATAATTCACATACACGATTTAATAGATCAGTCACATTAAGAAGAGTTGTACAGTCAGTACCACAGTCAATCTCAGAGCATGTTCTTTCTCATTCTCACTGTTGAATGAAGGTGTTAAGGACAAAAGAAGAAGAAGAGGGCTGAGTACACTACTTGGGTTCCAGGCTCAACATCTCAGTCTGTGTCTGTGTGGGATGCCAGCGTGTGAAGGAGGATTAGCCAGAACCGGCTATGGCTAGTTGTCTGGCAAAGTAGGGGAGAGCGTGCACATTCTACATCCAAGTGAACCAAAAATCAAGTCCCGGGAAGTGAACTGCGTCAGGAAGAGGGACTGAGGACACGAGACTATTATAAATGCAGCTGTAGAAGCCAGCGGGGGAGAGAATCCGAAGAACGGGTGGCCTGCGTAGATACACTCCCAGGTTTCCTTGCAATGCGGGACTGGGCCTCCTCTGCCCGCGGAGCAGTGCTGGGAGGGCTGCTTCCTCTCTCCCCATTCTTAACCCCTGGGGTGCGGGTACAGGCTGATGGAACAGCGCACATCACTGTACAGCATTCCGGGCTCAGGGCATTAGGGGTAACTGTGCACAGGGCTTGCAGCACCTTTATATTCCTGCTTCTCCTCTTTGCCTAAAGCAAAGTGTCACAGGGTGAGAAGAGAGTGGAGTCTGGGAAATTGTGGGATGGAATTGAGCCAGAAGAGAATGGAGCCAGTTCCTTTCCCTTCTCAGTTGAAGCATTCTCCAATTGTACCTCACTCACATCTTAGGAAGCCCACACACTAGCCTAGATAGGACAGCTTTACCGCTAGCTCCCACAGCCACTGTCTATTAACCTCTGGGAGAAAGGAAATGAAATGATTTCTTATCGTTTTTTACCTGAAGATATATAGGAACAGAAATTAGATGCAGAACAAATAGCATGGGTCTGTTATTTTTTTATTTATTTGCTTTTTTAAAAACAAAGGTGTAGCTAGCACAATTTGCCAATATTTAAATGAAAACATCATAGAATAAAATATGAGAAAATTATAATTTATTTAAAACCAAAATTAAATTTTATTTAGTGCTATTGTATTTATATCATTACAGTATCTACACACACATATATAATTGTAGCATATATAATATATATTTGTATCATATACGAGGGGGGTAAAAAATTGATGCTCATTTGTTTCTTTTGTCCCCCTCATTTGTTTCTTGTTTTGTTTTGTTTTGATCATTTTATTGGGAGCTCTTACATATATTGTAACCTTCCCCAGTCAGTCACATCAAGCAATATTGTACACTTGTTACTACAATCAGTTTCAAAACATTTTCCTTCTTCTTGACCTCCTTGATATCTGCTCCCCTTCTTATCCCTCCCCCATCCTTTTATTTTTTTAATGTACGGGGGATCATACATTTGGAGTTCATTCCAAAAGATTGAGTTACAGTGTGCAACAAAAAAAGGCCAGGCTTGTGGCAGACGGGGCTGGTTTTGCCACCATGACAACGCAGCTGATCACACAGCCATCTCAGTGCACCAGTTTTGGCAAAGAACAGGATACTTCTCTTGCTCCACGCACCTGACTCACCTAACTTCACTCCTCGTGACTTCTTTTGTTTCCGCGAATGCAGAGGGACGTGAAAGGACAGCGATTTGACAAGGTGTTCTAACTGCCTAGCCTTACATCCCCTTCCAACCTCCGACATCAGAATCATAGCCATGAAGGCACAGGATGGGGGGCAACATGGGTGACTGCACAACCCACTCAGGTGGAGTGAAGAGCAGAACTGTACGCGAAGGGGGACGGTGGATGGGGTGTGTGCTAAGGGTCTCTAGAGAAACAAAACCAGGGCACTTATGATTTATAGATATAGATCACATATATGTGTCTATATGTGATCTAACATAACGTAATCAGTTCCGTGCTGGGATCTGTTGTGAGAAGCCAAGCAGCTGTGGAAAATTCTGAGAGAGTGCAATACCTTACTCAGGTTCGGGCCCTGATGATGCTTGCTCAGGGCTGTGGCCTACTTCACAGATACGCCAACCCTGAGAAGAGCTTTTTCAGCTCTTGCTGGTGTGGATTTTGCATCTGGCTCATCAAACCCTGGTTCTTTGGGCTGTTGGACGCTTTGCCTGCAGACCTGCCATCTGACCTGCCAGCTTTGGGGTTACTGGATTCTGCAGCCACAAGTCTGACCTGACAACTTGGGGGCCATCTTCCTCTGCATCCACCAGTCTGTGGCCCTCCTGCCTTTTCTCCCCGCTTCCTGGTTGACCAGCCCTCTACGCACGGGAGTCAGAAGAATCCTCTTTCTAGTGAGCTCCTTCTCTTTCTAGTTCTATCCTATGTGATCACGGGTTTTCTTTCTCAACGGAACCCAGACTCCCACACTTGCCCTCAAATCAGTTTTCATTCTTAGCGACCCTTAGGGACAATCGAGTGAAGCACGACCAGTCCTGCACAGTCTCACCAGCACTGTCGTGTTTGCCCCTCTGTGGCAGCCGTGGGCCTTTTCTGATTTTTTCTTTTGCACTGATCGCCTAATGTACTAAGCATGACTCATTCTTCTGATGACATGTCAAGTACATGAGACCAAATCTCGCCATCCTCACGTCTACCAAACCTTCTGACTATACTGCTTTCATTTCCATTACCGTATATACTCATGTATAAGCAAAGTTTTCAGCACAAAAAATGTACTGAAAAACTAGGGTTCAGCTTATATACAGGTCAGTGGTACCCCATGACTTGTTGTCCTTTTATTAATGTTTTTTAATTTTAAAATAATTTAAAATAAATATTTAAATATGTTACCCCACTGATGTCTCAATTTTTAGTCATTTTATTTCCATTTGTTTTGATTATTGAAACTCATCAATAGCTTCACCCTAGGCTTATACTCGAGTCAATCAATTTTTCTGGTTTCCCAGGTAATAATTAGGCACCTCGACTTTTACTCAGGTCGGCTTATATTCGAGTATGTATGGTATACTCAGCATCTTAGAGTTAGGCTCCAAAGACTAAACAGTTACAAGAAAATTGGCCTCAGGCAAGTCTGGCCTACACCCTGTCTTTGCCAATGGCAGGTAGCGCACTGTCCCTCTGATGCCACCTAGGCCTCCCAGGATGCACCTGGAATAGCAGGACCCCTTCCCCACCACCACCAAACCCCAAAGAAGCTGGCGTGGTGGCAGTGAGGATGGACAGGAGTTGCGCTACTACCTAATCATGCTCCCGGCCTTCCCATGGACCCCTCACTCATCTTTATCAGCCCGGGGAAGCGACAGGCAACTTCCAGGCCTGCAGGCAGCCGAGGCCTGAATCCCTGGACCAGGTGGAGGTCACAGATGTATCAGAAAGGTCTCTTTGGAAGAGGAGATGCTCACTCTGCACAGAATAGGAGCGCTGCGCCCAAGCTGGGTAATTCAAGTGCTGGTGACTCCTGAAGCCTTGCTCCCTCGCACAAACCTGTCCTCCTTCTCCTACCCGTCTCATCCGCACTTGCTCCTCCTTAATGGGCAAAATAGCCCGATTTCCTACCATTGTCGTAAATGTGCAGGAGGAGATAAGTTGATAAGTATATCATTTTCATTTCAGAGCTCCCTCATTCTTGGTGGGACAAAGAAGGAAATAACCACTTAAATGAATATGTGAAAATCCAAACGTCCAAACTCATTACCCTCAAGTCGATTCTGAGTCATGGAAAGCCCACGTGTGACAGAAGAGAACCACTCCATAGGATTGTCTTGGCTGTAATCTTGAGAGAAACAGATCACCAGGACTTTCCTCAGTGGTGCTGCTGAGTAAGTTCAAACTGCGAATCGATGTCAATTAAAAACCTTGAAAAGGTGCCGTCTATTAAATTTTCTTTTCAGTGTATGTGCTAGCTATAAATGTGCCTTTCTTCTTGTTAAATCTCAGGAGATCTGCTGCGTCCATCCTCTATGACCAATGACTACAGTGAAAATGACATTATCCTATTAACTCACTGCCTTCAAGTCAAATCTGACTCATAGGGTAACACTGCCCCTTGGTTTTCCAAGAATCTTAACCAGAGTAGAAAAACCTCTTCTTGCTCCAGAGGAGCAGCCTTGATTTCAAACTGTTGACCTTTAAGTTAGCAGCCCAGTGCTTTCCCCACTACTCCTTGTTCTATGGAAGGAAGATTGGACATTGAATAAGGAAGAATGAGAAGAACTGATACACTTGAAGTATGGGGTGGAACGAGAATCTTGAAAGGACCGTGGACTGCCAAAAGGACAAGCAAATCTGTCTTGGAAGAAGCAAAGTCAGAAAGCTCCGTAGAGGCAAGGGTGGTGAGACATCCCCCACATACTCTGGACATCTTGTCAGGGGAGACCAGCTCCTGGAGAATAACATCGTGCTTGGTAAAGTCAAGGGGAAGAGCACAAGAGCAAGATTGTCTACAAAGAATCAACACAGTGACTGCACCAATGGGCTCAAATTAAGCCTCCTGATGCTGGGGTGGGACCAGCTGGATGTGCACAGGGTTGCTATGAGTCAGGACGGACGGACTCAATGACGCCTAACAACACAAATAAACATAAAACTTCCAAACCACATCTGAAGTAGACTTTCTAGAAAGTTCTTCTTTCCTGTGAGATTTTATTTCTGAAACACAAAACTCAGGGCAAACATGACTGTGAATAGCCTGTGATTACTGCAGATGCTGATCTAGAGCAGATTACATCACTGCTTAATTATAATGTAAGGAGTCTGAGTTGTTCAGCACCCTGAATAAAGGCTGGGTAACAGCTTGGTATAAAAGCAAAAAGAGAGAGAGGGAGCAAATACAAGCACATGATATAATACTAATCTTCCTCAGAGAGTTAAGAAAATACACACCCTAAGATGTCATACAGTAGGAACTTTGAGATTATTTATACCACATTACATAATAGGAAAGAAGCTTACACTATTACTAGTCAGCATGCTTTTCCTTGTGGTTTGGTAACATCAGTTTTGGAAAGCATGAAACAGTTTCGTAAGTCAACTGTAACTAATTTGATTGCTTCGATTTCCATGTTGTAATTACAGAACAATTATTCTTTCAATGTAATTTTTCCTTTATTCATGATGTCGATTCTAACTTGTAGTGACCCTAGAGGACCGCGTGGAAGTCCCCATCAGGTTTCCTAGGCTGGACATCTTTACAGGAGCAAATCGCCAGGTCTTTTCTCCTGAAAAACCATCCATGAGGCCGAACCACCAAACGCTCATTATCAATGGAGTGTTTTAACCATAGCACTGCTGGGGCTCATAACAACTATAGTATGCAACATGTAGTAATGTAATATTTATCATAATTGTCAATTTTTTAACGGACAAAAAATCTAAACAGCTCACCTTTTAATTTTATTTCTAATTTTTAGAATTCTTTTAATACAACATGTGTGGAATTATGCTTTTCTTGTAAGACGCTAACGACTTTACCATATCTCAGTGTATTTTGACTAATGACGAATCCATGTACAACGGAACAAAATACCACATAGTCCTGTGACATCCCCATGGTCCGTGTGAATCGGGCCATTGGGATACACCTCATTTTCACTGACTGTTTTTGGGAAATCAGGTGCTGTTATTAGGTGCTGTTGAGACTGCTCGAACTCGGCGTGACCGTGTGGACAGAGAATCAAACAGTGCCTGGTCTTGTGCCATCGCCACCCCTGTTGCTATGGTGGAGTCCATTGTGGCAGCCACTAGGACACGCCATCTCCTGGAGAGCCTTCCTCTTTGTCACTGACTCTCTATTGACCAAGCATGATGTCCTGCTCCAGGAACTGGTCTCTCCAGTTAACACATCCAAAGTAAAGGAGATGAAATTTAATTCTTCTTTGGTCTTGCTTATGCATTGTCCAGCTTTCGTATACATATGAAGCTGTCAAAAACACAATGGGGGGAAAAATGAAAAAAAAAAACCGCACAATGGCTTTGGTCAGGGGCACTTTAGTCTTCAAAGAGACTTTATTCTTTAAAGATCTTTACACTTGAAAGAGGTCTTCTCCAGCAGATTTGCCCACATAATAGAAGAGAATTTTACCTCTGAGCTACCAATGCCTTCACAGAAAGCTTTCCAGGTGTCTTACTTTGGAGACACTAAGTGAAAAAATAACTACCTATTGAGCACTTACTGTTTACCCAGCAGAGTGCTAGTTACCATGTGGTTCACTCAGACTCAAGGTAAAGGCCGATTTCCTAAGAATGGTGGCATTTAAACGAATTCTTTTTTAAAAAACGAATTCTTAAGTAATATAAAATAATAGAGGCAAGGAAGAAAAGGAGAATTCTAGGAAACAAAATGGCACGACCAAAGTTACAGATACAAGAAATAGGATGGCACTGTCCGTAGGTGGAGTAAGGGTAAAGAGACCTTGGCGTCCATGCATACAGTGGGCTCCATGGCCTCCCTAAAGAACACTGATGAAACTGCCGAACACTTTATGACATGACGGGTTTGGAAAATGCTGAGCGGAGTCAGCCAGTCCCATAAAGACAAACACTGTATGAGCCTGTTATAAAAGTTAAAAATAAATCAAGAGAAATAGTTTCACATCTAAAGAAGTACACTTTGATGGTTATGGAGAAGTCGGGCAGTGGGGGAGTGGGGAAGTAGAAACATTAAAATAATAATAACATGGTACATTCTTTAAACTACAGCTCAATCAATACAGCAGGGCACCAGCTTACAGATACGCATGGAGGAATAGCCAAGGAGAGAAGACTAGAGAAAGAGGCAAGGTCATACTAAAAAGTCTGACATTCGTATGGAAATGAACATTTATGCGAGGCTCTTGTAATCTTCATCATACATTTCAGAAAGGTCATTTGTCCGTAGCATGTAGGACTCATGAGATACAGAGGCTAGAGGCTAGGGGAGCGATCGGGAAGCTACTGCAATAGTGTCCGTGTGATTGACACATCCTAGATCAAGTTTGGCGATGAAAGTAAGGTATGATAAGGATGACTCCCAAGCCTCTGACTTCAGCTCTTACATGGAGTCAGCAAATCAGTGAAGCTAGGATAAGAGGCAGATTTTGTCGTCTGCTTCATTCAGTGTAGGATACATTACATTTGCAGGACCTGTTGTTGTTCATTACTGTCAAGTACATTGAGACGCATGGCAACCCTAATAACTCCATAAGGGTCTCTGAGAATGAAAGGAGGAATTATCATTTAATGTGGCCCCGTGTGTTAGGCATTGAATGCGAGCTTAACAATTCAAACTCAGCAGCCACTCCAAGGAGGAAAGATGAGGTTGTCTAATCCAGTAAAGATTTACAGTTTCAGAAACCCTAAATTGGGTTCCTCTGAATTAGAACTAGGGATCTCATTGCTGATGTCAGAAGAATCTTGACTCAAAGCATAGACTATCTGAAAGATGCTTATTTGTGTTTCATTGATTATGCAGACATTAGACTCTGTGGACCTTAATAAACTGTAGATAACCTTGAGATGAAAGGGAATTCCAGAACACTTCATTGTGCTGATTCAGAACTTGTACATGGATCAAGAGGCTCTCGTACGAACAGAGCAAGGTTTGAAATCGGGAAAGGTGTGCATCAGGGTTGTATCCTCTCGCCATACTTATTCAATCTCTATGCTGAGCAAATCATCAGAGAAGCTGGATTCTATGCAGAAGAGTGCAGCATCAGGATTAGAGGAAGGCTTATTAACAACCTGTGGTATGCAGATGACACAACCTTGCTTGCTGAGAGTGAGGAGGACTTGAAGCACTTGCTGATGAAGATCAAGGATTGCAGCCTTCAGCGTGAATTATAACTCAACATACAGAAGACGCAAATCCCGAGAATTGGACCAACAGGTAACATCATGATAAATGGAAAAAACACTAAAGTGGTCAAGGATTTTGTCTTGCTTAGGTCCACAGTCAATGTTCATGGAAGCAGCAGTCAAGTGATCAAAAGATGTACTTACTGCATTAGGTCAGTCTGCCGCGCAAGACCTCTTAGAGTACTGAAGAGGGAGGATATTGCCATGAAGATTAAGGTGCGCCTGACCCAAGCCCTAATAGTTTCCATTGCATCATTTGCATGTGAAAGTGGGACATGGAATAAGGAAGACCATTGAAGAATTGATGCCTTTGACTTATGGCGTTTGAGAAGAATACAGAAAGTACCAGGGGTTGCTAAAAGGACCACCCATTCTGTATTGAAAGGCGGTCAGAGCACTCCTTACAGGCAACGATGGTGAGATTTCATCTTCCATACCGTGGCCATATTGTCAGGAGATAGCAGCTTCTGGAAAAGAGCACCATGTTTGGTAAAGCGAAAGGGAAGAAAGGGGAAGGCTCTTGCTCCATGAGCTGGATTGACGCAGTGGCTGCATCAGTGGGCTCAGGCACAGGGACCATTGCGAGGATGGCACAGGACCGCGCAGTGTTTCTTACTGTTGTGCAGAAGCCACTTTGGATCTGAGACCACTCCGTGGCACCTAACAATGACAATGTGATATGGAATCAAGCCAGAAACAGTGGGTTCAGTGGTTCGTTTGGTGTTGGAATAAAGAGAAAATACACAGTTGCCACCAAGAATGTAGTACAATTCTTCAGGAAAAAAATGACAAGGTAAGAGGAGAAAACTTCAGTTCTATTCCAGAACTCCTGGGAATCTTTAAAGGGAGAGTTACAGGAAAGGAGACCGAGCAGGGACAATCCGAGCGTTTGGCAGAGAATCATCAGAGTGTAGTGTCACACAGTGACTTCTAGACCACACTGACCTCCCCGATAGGTATCACTCATGGACTGACCATGAGTTTGATCTCATTCCCCTTTGCGAAGCTGAAGGAGGTCAGACATGGCCCCTGGTCAATCTTGTGATAATCCATTGCCATGTGTTTTCTTTGTATTTTTAAATATTTAAAAATTTTAAAGAAATCATCCAACAAAATGATACTGTTATCATGACTGAATTGGGTTTTTAGGATCGTTCCCTACCAATAATTTCAGATGCCAAGATAGACTTTTGATTGACAAAAACTGAGCTGCTAACGGCAGGTTCTGCAGTTTGAAACCACGAGCCGCTCTGTGGGAGCAAGACAAGGCTTTCTGTACCCATAAACAGTCACAGCTTTGGACACCCAAAGGGACAGTTTACTCTGTCCTGTAGGTTGCTATGAGGCAGAACTGCCTGGGGAGCAGTGAATTTTTCGTATTATTTAAATTTCCCTTTGTGAAACCAAATAAGATTTCCATGATGATATTATATTAAAATACTTACAGGCAGGAAATATTCTTAGCTGTCATAATTATTCCATACAATACAGCTACAAATATAACCAAGTCACTGCCACTTAGCCAGTCACTTCAGAATCATAGTGCCCCATAAGACAGAGTGGAGCCCTTCCTTAGGGTCTGAGCGCACAAATCTTTATGGAAACAGACAGGCTTACCTGCTTCCTATGGAGTGGCCGGTGGATTAGCTGCCAAGTCCGCATCCCACAGTGCCACAGGGGCTTCTTGAATCAAGGAGTAAAATGCTACGCAGTTCAGTATCTTTTCCCACAAACGTTTTGAAGCCCCATATTATCTAGTAGATTCCAAAGTATGATGGAAGATAACACATCTTTTTAATGTTTAGGCTTATGTGTCATTTCTAAAACATGTTGGAAATGGTTTTGCCCCTAAATAGCATACTACTTTGGAAATTTTATTTAATCTCCCTAATCTTCAATTTTCTCCTTTCTTAAAAAAAAATACGAACAGTCCCTTCACAGGACTGGTGTAAAGATTAAATGAACATGTGTAAGGCACTCCATGTAGTTTTGATGACACAGGGGGCTTCAAAGTGTTTGTGGAACAATTTCACTGTTTCTGTTGCATTTTATAACCTGTTGGTTTCTTATGACACCCTCCTCAGCAGGTGTGCTCTTGGCGAGTTCTGTGTAGCCTGGCACTGGGAACTGGTTCATCTCTGGGCTTGAATTGGGTCCTCCTGCCTGCTGTAGCTAGGGGAGATCAGGCATGGTGTCCACAACAATTTGTAAGCATAGAAACGGGACAAATAAAAGTTATAAAGGGAATCTATATAAGTATTTCTCTGGAATTAATCAGAAAAACACAAAAAGGGACTCTGATGTTTAACCAGTGGCCCAGCTTTATAGATAGAAATGCCTCTAAAATGTAGAGGGGATGATTCAGCTATCTTCCTCAGTGAGCAGAACATTTCTTTCAAATCATCTCATCCCTTTTGTTTTAATTTTGTGCTTATGCAACAATCTTCTGACGTACAACTTGGTTTCCTAAGTGTGCATACCCATCAAAATGAAGAGGAAAGTACATTGGGAAATAGAATTGGGAGGCTTATGCTTTTTGTTAAGCTGGAAGAGGGTGTGTTATGAAGAAAGCTTCGGGTCTGTTATTACATTGTCCCTGGATTTCATGGCTGATTCGCGACAAACATTTTGTTTTATATCCATACGTCTCTTGTAAGATGGTCCGTTTCCCAGTACCTGATTGTTTCTTGAAGGACCCCTCTGGCGCTGTTGGGTAAGCATTGGACTGTTAAGTTTAAGGTTGGGCCTTCAAACCTGTCAGACACTCTAAGGAAGAAAGATGAGGCTAACCGCCCCCAGAAAGATTTTCATCCCGACGCTGTATAGGGATGCCGTGAGTCAGAATCAGCTTGGCGACAAGGTTTGTTGTTGGTAAAATTGAATTCTTCAGCATTTGAGGACTAACATTTAGACCTATCAATGTGGCCTTGAAACCTACTCTCTCTCTTTCTCTCTCTCTCTCTCTCTCTCTCTCTCTCTCTCTCTCTCTCTCTCTCTCTCTCTCACTGCTTGTGGTAGTTACAGAATCTGGTGTCAATTTGGGACTTGAGAGGATTAAGAGTGAAGGGGTGCAGTCTAGTCTGTCAATCGGGTCATATCCAATGAGGTCTCTGCGTGGGCATGGCCTTCTCCTGAGGTTTCTGGGAACTCCTGTATTTCCTCCGTAGAGGCGGGAGACACTTTCTCTCTCTACTTACTACCTGTGAGACATTTCTGAGGAGCAGCAACATGAAGCTACCCTGAGGCAGTCAGAGTTTCGGAGCTGAAGGAACCACGTGGAGACCCCTGCCACAGCTGAGATGCTCACAGTGCCACTGGATCCACAAGACTTCCCACCCACTGGCTTGTGATCTTCCTGCATTCAGCGTCATTCCATGTGTTTTGTTTGACTCTGAAGGGGACTTTATAGATTGGCATCAGACATATGGGCTAATATCGGACTTATGGGCTTGATCTGGACAGGTCTGGGATGTTTTCTCGATATTCAATTGCTCTTGTATATAACCCTCTTTCTTATACACATGAGTGTCTGTGGATTTGTTTCTCTAGTGCACCCAGACTAACACCCTGGTATCTAATAGTTTCTGATTCATAGTGACTCCATGCAGAGAACTACCTCCTAGCGTGTCTGAGTAGTAGTAATTCCTCTCTCTCTCGGCCCCTCTCCTGTTCAACGTAACATCAGAATATCATTACCCCGTGTGTCTTATCTGTGAATCAATTCCCTGTTCATTCCAATCTCTCTCAGAATTCATTCCTTTTTGTCCCTCGAGTTAAAGACAACCACACTAACCCACCCGGGGGAGAGTACTGGCTGTGTCCCCACTGAACTGGAACGTGCATGTGGACCCCACCACGACACGCCAAACCAGGAGGGCAACGTAATGCGTGGAGGAATCCACAAAGAGAATGGACTATACACCAACCCTAACCAGAATCAGCCCGACCCCCACCGTCTAAGGGAGTGCCGCAGAAAATGAAAATGGATGGTCTGGTGTGGGAAAGGAACTGACATACCACACCACACCCAGAAGGAAGCTGAAGCAAAGGAAGGAGGAAGAACGGAGTGGCGCCCATCTGGGCCCACCAAGCTCAGAGGATGATAGCCCGGCTCAAAGGGCCCATTGAACAGAGAGGACCATACCACAGCGAGATGCGACATCCTGCCTCAACCCATGGCCCTGCACGGGGCAGTACTGGAGACACAGAGGGGGATGTGCAACTAAGCTGACTTCACCACACTGAGGCAAAATACTGGGGGCGTGCAATGGAGCAGCGGGGGAAGCAGAGCAAGGAGGTTCCGAGGGAGTATAAAGGATGGACTTTGGGGCCAGGACATGGCATCCCATCAGACTTGTCCAGAAAACACTCCTAAAGGTCAACAAACAGACCTCAAACTACTAGCAGGCATTTTTTTCTTTTTGTTTTGTTTTTTTCTTTTTTTCTCTTCTTTTAAATTTTGTATGTCAGTGGTTTTGTTTGTTCACATGTCAGTGTTGCTGCTGTCGTCGCCATGTTCTTATGTGCCACTTGGGTTCTGTCAAAGTCATCCACAATTTTATGCACATATTAATATATTAATATATCTACATGAGATAAGCTGGACAAACAACGTGAGAAGAAAATAACGGGACTAACGGTCCTGGAGGGACATGAGAGTGTGGGAGGGAGGGGAAGGGAGGAGGTGTTGACCAACCCAAGGACAAGGGAACAATGAGTGGTTCAAAACCAGTGGAGGGAGGGCATGGGAGGACTGGTAGGCAGTGACCAAAGGCCAGGTAACTGAGAGGAATTACTGAAACCAGAATGAAGGCTGAACATGGTAGTGGGACAGGAGGAAAGCCTAAGGAAATAGAGGAAAGGAGTAGGAGGTAAAGGGCATACATAGAAGCCTAAATACAGACATGTACACATGTAAATATATTTATGATTAGGGGAGAAATAGACCTATGTGCATATATTTATGTTTAGTAGTAGGGTAGCAGGTGGACATTTAGCTTCTTCATGTGCATTCCCTCAATACAAGAGCACCTTGCTCAGCTAAACAGTCATTTCATGATGCCCACCTTCCTGACATGATCGCTGAAGACAGATGTGTGCATAAGCAAATGTGGTGAAGAAAGCTGATGGTGCCCTGCTATCAAAAGATATAGCGTCTAGGGTCTTAAAGGCTTTAAGGCAAACAAGCAGCCATCTAGCTCAGAAGCAACAAAGTCCACAGAGAAGAAGCTCACAGGCCTGTGTGAACACGAGGTGTTGAAGGGATCAGGTAGCAGACACCAAAGGACAAAAACTATCATTGTGTGATCACCTTCCCCACATAAATGCTGAAGATGAATGTGTGCATAAGTATGTGTGGTGAAGAAGGCTGATGGCTATCAAGGGATATAATGTTTGGGGTTTTAAAGGCTTGAAAGTAAACAAGCGGCCATCTAGCCCAGAAGCAGCACATCAATATGTATGGTCAGGAAGGGCCAAGGGGCCCAGGTTTCAAGCACCAAAGGCAGTGGGCGGGGGTGGGGTGGTGGAAATCATATCATTGTAAATGAGGGAAGCTCATGATGGGGACCCAATGGGCCAATGCCCATCTGTAGACAACTGGACATCCCTTGCAGAGGGGTAGTGGGGAGGAGATGAGTCACTCAGGGTTCAGTGTAGCAATAAGGAAACTCACAACCTTCCTCTAGTTCTTAAACGCATCCTCTCCCCAACTATCATGATCCCAATTCTACCTTGCAAACCTAGTTAGACCAGAGGATGTACAGAAGTACAGATGGGAACTGAAAGCACAGGGAATCCAGGACAGATGAACCCCTCAGGACCAGTGGTGGGAGTGGCAACACTGGGAGGAAAGGGGGGTTAGAAAGGGGGAACCAATTACAAGGATCTACATATAACCTCCTATCTGGGGGATGGGCAACAGAAAAGTGGGTGAAGGGAGACACCAGGCAGTGTAAAATAAAATAAAATGATAATTTATAAGTTATTAAGGGTTTATGAGGGAGGGGGAACAGGGAGGGAGGGGAAGGGGAAGTAGGAAAATGAGAAGATGATTCCAGGAACCCAAGCGGAAGGCAAATTGTGAGAATGATGAGGGCAACGAATGCATAAGTGCACTTTACACAATTGATGTGTGTGTGGATTGTGATAAGAAATTTATGAGCCCCAATAAAATGATTTTTAAAAAGGACTATAACTGAGAGGTGGAAAGATTATGTATTGCACATCAAGTATTTGATTAATGCCATAAATAGAATACTTTTCCACTATTGCACATGTCTGACAATTGTAAATCCATGTAAAAAACACCGGGATGAGTTTTCATGCTTAATTAGTCACTGAGAGAACTAGATTCTTGTATTTAATCTGCCTACAGGACAGAAGACCTTTAGCTATTTCATTCTCATCTAAAAATAAGGTCAATCATATATCCTCCTCCTTTGTGAGAGGCCTAAGAAGAGTTTAAAATAAGGAATGGAAAACATTGGGAATAAGCTCTTGAAAATGCTTTAGCTACCAGCTCATTGCAGTAATGTCAATACCCACATTCCAGTGGCTATCGAAGGAGCAGTGTCAGACAGATGCCTTTAGGGTTCCCATAGTCCAGCCCTTGCAATCCCAGATGAAGTCTCTTACTACACTGAGTCTCTCTCCACACAAGTGAAGGTGTATTTCAGAAAGATTTGATCAGCGAGAAGAAAAAAATATTGTTTTTCCTAATAATATCTTTATTAATAAGGATTCTATCTCAAGGTATTCCCTGTTGAGGTACTGCTGCAACTGTTTTTGAAGTCACTGGTATGAGGTGAATTTTGGGTATAAGCAGAGAATACCAGAAAGATGTTTACTCATATTTCATTGACTATACAAAGGTATTTGACTCTGGATCCTAACAAGCTATGAATAACATTGTGGAGAATGGAAATTCAAGAACCCTTAATTATGTTCATGCAGAACCAATACGCAGACCAAGAAGCAGTTGTTTGAACGAAACAAGGGGATAAGGTGTGCCAGGCTGTGTCCTTTCACCATACTTATTCAACATGTATGTAGATCATGTAATCTGAGACCCCAAACTGTATGAAGATGAACCTGACTTCAGGATGCCAGGAAGATCCAACTAACAAGCTGCGGTATGCATGCAGATGATAAAACTTTGCTTTCCTAAAGCCAGGAGGACTGGAAGCACTTACTGATGAAGGTCAAAGAATGCAGCTCTCGAGATGGTTACAACTGAATATAAAGGAAACCACAATCTTCTCTGTTGGATCAATAAACAACATCACAGTAAGCAAAGAAAAGATTAATCCAAGGACTTCATTTTACTTGGAGCCACAACAGCGCTCTTGGAAGCAACAATCAAGAAATGAAAGCCGTGCTGCATTGGACTAATGTGTTTCACCAAACCTCCTGAACAGAGATGGCTCTTTGAGGACTAGGGTGTCCGATCCAAGCATGCCATGATCTATTCAATGGTCTCATATGCATATGACAGTTAGACAACGAGTAAGGAAGAACGGAGAATTCTTGGTGCATTTGAATTATGGTGCTGGTGGACAATGTTGAAATTACTACGCACTGTCACAAGAACGCATAGGTAGGACTTAGAAGACCAACAGCTAGACTACACTTTAAAAGGGAGGATGGCAAGACTTGGTCTTACATAGTTCGGAGGGAATCGTTCCTGGAGAAGGACATCATGCTTGGTATAGTCAGTGAGGAAGAGGAAGCCCCTTAATGAGATGGAGTGACAGAGTGCCTGCAGCAATGGACTCAAGCATCACCATGATTGTGAGGCTGGGGTGGGACCTGCAGTGTTTCCTTCTCCTGTACACGGACATCTCTAAAGGGTCAGAATCAACTCGCTGGCAACTAAGAAGCAAGCAACAGAACAAGCCCCAAAGTGTATATCCCGGTGCAGATACTAACCTACGCAAGACAAGAACAAGCTAAGATAAACCCAAAATGAATTTCCTTTTTTTTAAAGTGAAGCAACTATTTTATTTAAACCATTTGTCAAATCATAAGGTATCCCCAAAAGAAATTTCATCTGAACTAATTAGTCCTACACTGGTTACAGGTTTTAACTAGTCCCTTAATGACTACAATCAGCAAGGTGGTCATTCAATAAATCCATGAATCATTCTTGAAAATTTCCTTTTGAATAAAAGGTTTGCTGCATAGCCAAATCTTATAGTTGCAAGCTCCTAAGTAAAATACCCATTTCCTCCTTTTCCTGTATCATTCTTCATGACAGATTAAACCACCATTGGTGTTAGACAGCAGCCAGAAGACTCTTAAAACTCTCAAGCAGAGCCCATTCTCCTGAATTTAAGATGCTTAAGGTGATGCAGAAGGTCCGGGCTTTGGATGCTGCCTCTGTCGTGCTTCCTGTTATACCACCTGCTACCTCACTCTTCCAGTCGCCCTTTTCAATGCCTCAAGCTCGTCAAACTATTTCCGGCCTCAGGTCCCCATTTGAGGGAGGCTTCAGAAAACTCATCTAAAAATTCCATTTTCTTTGCACTCCATGCTGAATCCCCCTTGTGCTTATTCCTTCCGCTACTTAAAATTGTTTTCTGCCTACTCTTTACCTGGCTAACTCATCTATCCTGCAGATCATAATTTAAACAGCACTGTGTGTGAAAGAGGTGGTCTCTGGGTTTCCTATTTAAATTGGGCCCTTTTATACATTTCCATCACACTTACTACTTTCTTTCATTTAATTTATCAATGTTTTCATTGACTTTTGTATAGATTATTATTTTTAATTGCTTTTCAGGTAGTTCTCAACTCATGGTCAAAACACTGCCTGGTCCTGAGCCAACCGCATGGTCGATTGTGGATTAGATCACTGTGTCTTTGGCTGTTTCTTCCTCGTCCGTCTTAGTCTGCGAGTTCCCCTGAAGCCTGTTCGGTGTCTCAATAACACACAAGCCTCTGTGGACAGTCCATGGTAGCTGCAGGTGAGTCGAATTGGCAGGGCACTCAACCTGAGTCTCCTGCTCCGTAGGCAAGCATTCTATTGCTGAAATACATATCTTTGGGTCTCTCTTACCAAATTATCACCAGCATGCCACCGTTGCTCTCTAGACATGGGGGTAAGGCCGGAAAGCAAGAACAAAGTCCCTTTGGTCCATCCCTGAACCCTCAGCATCTAGAACAGTACATGGCACAATAAACACATTTTTAAAAAAACCAAGGCATGACCTTGTAAGGTGGATAACTCTCTATGAGATGTGAGGACATTAAGATCAAGGACTCACTCATGGCCATAGAGTCAGTTCTGATTAAGGACAGGGGACAACTGCCCCTGTGGGTTTCCGAGACTGCAACTCAGAGTAGAAAGTTTCATCTTTCTCTAGCGGTTTTGAACCGTTAGCAAGGTGGTTAGCAGCAATACAACGCATAACCACTATGCTACGAGGGCTCTGACAGTGGGAGGCCCAAAGTTAAAAAGGAACAGTTTTCTGATGTCTGAATAGCATTTGACAGAATTTTTCCCGCCCTAGCATGTTCTATGTGACTCGGACGACTATTTGCTTAGAGTGCAGGTAGACCAGTATTGGGCTTTGTTCAGGCTTTTTCCTGGTGGGCAAATGCATTCACACATGTCCATGGCCGGCTTGTGGCCTAAGTGGTAAAAATTTCCAGAATTTCTCCCTTAAGAATATTCTCTAATATTTTATTTTATGCTTTTCTTTTTTTTCTAAACATTTTATTCGGGGCTCATACAACTCTTATCACAATCCATGCACATACATACATCAATTGTATAAAGCATATCTGTACATTCTTTGCCCTAATCATTTTCTTTCTTTTCTTTTTTTTTTTTACATTTTATTAGGGGCTCATGCAACTCTTATCTCAATCCACACATATACATACATCAATTGTATAAAGCACATCCGTACATTCTTTGCCCTAATCACTCTCAAAGCATTTCCTCTCCACTTAAGCCCTCTGCATCAGGTTCTCTTTTTTTTCCCCTCCCTTCCCGCTCCCCCCTCCCTCATGAGCCCTTGATAATCCACAGATTGTTATTTTGTCATATCTTGCCCTATCCGGAATCTCCCTTCCCCCCCTTCTCTGCCGTCCATCTCCCAGGGAGGGGGGGTCACATGTGGAACCTTGTAATCAGTTCCCCCTTTATGCTTTTCTTTTTACTGAACTATAATTCTTGATCTTTAAAAAGTATTTGTTTAAGGTCCCTGCCCCACTTCCCCCAGCTCTGGCCCCCCAGACAGGGAGACATCCCTATTAGAGGGATGAAGGCTGCTGATTGGAAAGCAAGTCAGGAGAGGGAAAGAGGGCAGACATCATCTAGGAGTACCTAAGTGTGTGTCTGATGGTAGAAAAAGTGGGGGGGGGGGAGGGCCTGACCTCCAAGTGGGAGGAAATGACTAAATATACTTTTCAGGACCCTTACAGTGGGGGGAATGGTCCTGGTAATATGCACTGAATAAGCCTGAGTTTCTGGACACATTCTGGGGACCCAGGTCAAGTGCCATAGAACATTGAGGCATTGAATCCTGGATCTGTAGGGGACACAACACAGTCCAAAGGTCGTGCAAGAGAGATCCACTGTTGCAAATTCAGTAGTGAACTGAACTCTACCTCAAACACACCTGTAACCTAAAGACTTAAGAGTGAAAATGCATGGTGTTTGAAGGAGCAGAAGTCAACTATTCCATGAGTATTGAACTGTCAGGAGGCGGACAGTCATTGACTTATGACATCAATGCCCCATATGCTGGAATAAGATATATATTATTTGGGCAAAGCTATGACTGACATTCTCAGTAGTCACTGAGAATTGTTGTAACTTTTCACGGACAACCAACTCCCATTGTTTGTGTAAATCGCATCCGTCCACGAAAGGATTGATTCTGTATAAGAGGAATAACTCAGGTATTGCTATATGTAGTTAGCCTACTTTGTCCCAATATAACTCTTTCAACTGGATTTTAAAATTAGTATGAGGGGATTATCAATGACAACATTAAGAGAAGATCTTTATGCTCCAGGGAGATGGTCCACAAGACTCTCTACCATAAATCATCAAGGAGATCTCTAAAGGAGAGAGAGAGAGACATAAAGATCCAGGAATGGGTTTGCGGCTCACACTGAATCTCAGTTCCAATTTAAGAACAATTAGTTCTGACATCATGGCCCTGCTTGATACTTGCCCTCAGGAAGGGAACACAGAAGATATGGGTGCTAGAGCAAAGCGTGGTGAAGAAATTAGATGGTGCCTGGCTATCAGATAAAATAGCATCTGTGGTCTGAAAGGCTTGTTTCCAAACAAGCAGCCATCTAACTGAGATATTAACCAACTCCACATGGAAGAAGCACTCCAACATCAGTAACCAAATGACTGCATTGGATCCAAATCTGAAGGAGGAAATCGCATCAGAGCCCAAATTGTGAGATTCTGGATTGCAGAGTCTACAGATGACAACAGGAGCCCAGGATACATTTGTGAGATCCTTACAGGAAATAAGACTTTAGAGATTTCCCTCTATACATTATGAAGGGAGGGGAATAAACTGACCACCAGAGGACATTGGAGACATGACTATAGGAGATCAAAATTATAAACATGACTTGAACAGTTAAAACCTTGTCAGTTAATCCCTCCCACCACACACACACATTGGGTGTGAGCTAGGTTTCAACATTTTATCTGTGTTTTTTTCCTTCATATCAGGGTTTAGCTGTTATGTATTTGTCATTGGATGTAGCCCTCCAGAATTTTGGTTATGTTTTCCTGTTTTTCAGTATATAAAACCCAGGATTAATGCACCTATAGAGATAGTATGTAGAATAAGGGTTTTGGGGGTGGGGTACAGTAGGGTGGGGCGTAAACGGAAGATGACGTCCAGGAGTTCAAGAAAAAAGCGAATATTTTGAAGCTGATTGTGGTTCAAATTGAGGAGATTAAACTATGGAATGATATCTCTACTAGCTCCCAATAAAAAGTTTTTTTGGGAAAAATTGCCTTATCAGTGTAAGGCACAGTGAAATAACCAGCAAAGGGGAATGTGGATTTTTGCTGTTATTGTTGAGTCAGTAAAGTGATTTCAAAAATCATTCTAATGATTCAAAATTGAACTATTTTGGATATTTTACCACAAAAACAAAAAAAAACATGAACACTGATTTCAACTGTCTAGTACAGAGTAGGAGGACTGTATAGGACAACTGCACCCTAGCGTTTCTGAGACTAGATTTTAAAGAGAGCAGAAAAGCTCATTTTGATCCTGTGGGGCAGGTGGTGGCTTCAGGCACATCTAAACAGCTGACCATGTCAGATAACAACCGAGTGCTTAACTCACGGAGCAACCAGCTCAGCTCACGTGCTCATAGAGACCCTACAGTATGGGGTGGGACAGAGCCTGCGGGTTTGCAAAACTCTGGTTGCCGGTGTAGAAAGCCTTTGTCACAAGAAGCAGCTGATGGTTTCAAACTGCTAACCTTGTGGTTTGCAGCCCAATGCGCAACTCACTACACCACCAGGGCTCCTGCGGTGCAACCCAGGCTCCTTTATTGTTTCCATAGTAACCGGTACCCTAACTTTTAGCAGACCCATTTTCATGTTTTTATTCTTTATAGAAATGACTCTTTATGTACTTTTGCGCGTGGCTTCCTGTGCTGAGATTCACGTTTGTGTAGTCCATCCATCCATTTTGTTTCCTGCGACAAATACATAGCTGTATATCATTCCATTATGCGAACACGGTGTGCATTATTTTATTGGTGCTGGGACAATGCTGCTATCAACATTCCCATCCCTGTCTGTCGGTGCACCTAAGTATGCGGCTGTATGAACCGCTGGCGCATGGGGGAGGCAGCATTGGTAGAGAATGCCAGGCTGCGTCTGCAGGGAGTTGTACCAGTTGCATTGCTGCAGCAGCGTAGGAGAAGTCAGTTATTGCACATCCTCGCCGGGACACCTTGTACGTGTCTATTTTGAAATATCAAGATGATTGAAACAAGGTTCAGATGGCTTCTGGGGAACCTTTTAAACTTTCGATGGGCTCTGAGTTATTAACAATCTCAGTCTTTTACTTTGTCAGTTACACCCTGCGGGCTGATGAATGTGTTTTCGACTTGGCAGGACATTTTTGCTCACCCTGCCACGGGGAGGCCGTGCTGACAAGAGATTGTGTGAAACAGGGCGGAACAAGTCCTGTGAGGGTTCTAAATCACTGTGGAGACGAAACGCAGGCGAGCTTTCCGCGGTCGACTTCTCTGTTCTGGGATCCATGACCTTGGAGCGCGGGCGGGCCTCCAGCATCGCGGCGGTGCACCGGGTTCCCTGGCGGCGCGTGGGAAGCCGAGCAGTGGTCCTCCGTCTCCAGCCAGGCCGGGGTGGATCGGGGGCGGGGCACACCGGGATGGAGCAAGGGGCGGGGCGGATCGGGGGCGGGGCAGACTGGTGGGCGGAGCTGGGGGCGGGCACTCGCTGGAGCGGAGCCTGCGCAGAAAGGCCGGCGAGCACGCACACTGAGGCCGGCGCATGCTCCGCAGCGCGGCGGGTCCACGGATGCGGGGAGGCGAGTCTCCCGCGTCCCGGCACCCCTGGCGGAGCTGCCGCTGAGTCGCCCGTTCTCGGCCTTCGGTCCCTATAAAGTTCACTACGATTTGAAAAACATTCCCCCACGAGCAAGAGGAGGCGTGAGCCAGCTAGGCGGCTCCGCCGGGGGAGCTGGAGGTGGCGGCGGCGGCGGTTGCGCCGCGACCAGGAGGCGGCGGGTCCGCGGCGGCCGTCTCGGAACGGTGAGTAGCGGCGGGCGCTCCCGGGCAGCTGGGCTGCGCCCACTTGCCCTCCTCCGGGGCCCTGCGGCTCTCCGGCGTTTCTCCCCGGGGTCCTGGAATGTGTCCTCCCTGTGGGGCGTCGGGTGTGTTTGTTTAGGGGGTGCGGCTCCCATTACCCCCTCCCCCTGCCCAGGCCGCAGGGAGTGTTTCCCTGCCTGGCTGCGCGCTGCCCAAGTTCCTCTGGGAGGTGGGCGGCCGCGCCGAGCCCGGCGCTCGCTCTCGGGTGCCCTCGGCCGGGTCTCCCTGGCGTCCGTCCAGTTGCCTCGTGGGTGGGCCATGGGGTGAAGGGAGGTGCCGCCGCCCCGAGCCCGGGCGGCGTGCCTGGCGTCTCGAGTTCACCCCCCGCCCCCCCCCCCCAGGTGGGGAACGGCCACCCAGCCGGGCAGATCCTCCTGAGTGGCAGTGATTCCGTCCGATGCACGATGCACGCTTTGGGGCCAGTGGGGAAGAGGATCCCCGGAGTTAGACCCCTGGTTTTCCTGCTGGGTCTGGTCCCTAACGGGGCTCCACCCTTGCCTGGTTCTTGCTCCGGCACTGCTAGAATATGAATGAGCCAGACTGCACTTTCTTTTCATTGACACTGGCTGCCGCGGAGTTCATTTACTCCGGATCAAAGGAGCCCCCGCAGCTCCCAGGAGTGTGTGAGATCACTAACTTCTCTATCAGGATCTAGGGAAGTGGCAGGAGGGCCATTCACTTTCTTTCTGGTTTTACATCATACCTCACATCTAATCCGTCTCAACATCATTAAACCTAAAACAATTTTGAGTATTTTTATTAACATACTTATATGTAGGTAAAAGCAAGTTTTTGATGGCTTAGTGTAGCCTTTATTAGTTTACTAGACTACATTGATTGGCAAAATTTTTAAGACTGAATTTGAGGGAAAGGTATTTTATGTGTGTCGGGGTTTTAGTTACACTACACAGAACTATGCTTATTTTTAAGAACATAGTGAGATGGTGTTTTAGTCTATTAGAGCAGTGGCTGAAACTTAAGCTTGCCTGTGTTAAAATCCGATTCTACTTTTTAAATTTTTGTATTTTTAAAAATTTATGGGAAAATGGACTTTGGGGAGTGTGAAGTGCTTTGAATTTTAAATTAATGTAACTAACACTGTGATCAGTAAGGAGCAGTTTGATCTCTTCAAAAAAAAAATTCCTTCACAATATCCCTGTATAGTCATGGCTTCTGTTACTCTTAACTCCCGGTTAAAGAAACAAACAGAAACAAACAAGCCCACTAAAATCCAGCCAATTTCAACTCAGAGCAACCCTGTATAAGGAGCAGACAGCCTCATCTTTCGCTCTCAAAGCTGCTGATGGGTTTGAACCACCAAACTTGTGACCAGTATCCCCTCTATGCTTTATCCCACACCACCACCAGGGTTTCTTAACTCCTCGTGTTGTGTTAGTTGTTAAAGTGCAGTTGAGTTGCTTCTGACCCAAAGCTACCCAGAATACAACAATATGAAACACCACCCTGAGATCAGGTATCAGGTATCAAAGAACAAAAAATCAAATCATTGTGAATGAGGGGAGTGCCGATTGGGGACCCAAGACCCATCTGTAGGCAACTGGACATCCCCTTACAGAAGGGTCATGGGAAGGAGATGAGCCAGTCAGGGTGTAGGATAGTAATGATGAAATGCACAACTTTTCCTCTAGTTCCTAAATGCTTCCTCCCCCCCCCACCACTATCATGATCCCAATTCTGCTGTACAAATCTGGCTAGACCAGAGTATGTACACTGATACAGATAGGAACTGGAAACACAGGGAATCCAGGACGGATGAACCTTTGAGTGGTGAGAGTGGCGATACCAGGAATGTGGAAGGAAGGTGAGGTAGAAAGGGGGAACCAATTATAAGAATCTACATATAACAACTTCCCTGGGGGATGGACAACAGAAAAGTAGGTGAAGAGAGATGTCGGACAGTGTAAGATATGACAATAATAATAATAATTTATAAATTATCAAGGATTACTGAGGGAAGGAGTGTGGGGGAGGGAGGGGAAAATGAGCCGATACCAAGGGCTCAAGTAGAAAGCAATTGTTTTGAGAATGATGATGGCAACAAATGTGCTTGACACAATGGTTGTGCATATGGATTGTGATAAGAATTGTACAAGCCCCCAATAAAATGATTAAAAAAAACCCACCGCCCTGCCCTTTCCTCAAAATTATAACTTGTAGTAGTTACAGATGTTTTTGAGAATGTCATGTAAGGGGAATCGTACTGTTTGAGACCGGCTTCTTCCATTGAGTGGAGGATCCTTGGCGGTGGGGGTAGTGATTACTCATTGGGGTGCATGGTCAGCAGTTCAAAACCACCAGCAGTTCCATGGCAGAAAGACTGAATGAACTTTGTTCTCCAGTAACAGGTATAGTTTCAGAAACCCACAGGGGGTCCTTATGAATCAGCATTCACCTTGGCAGTGAGTTTGGTTTTTGGGTTACTTTCATTGGGTACAACGTCTCTAGAGATTCCTCTAAGTTGTAGCAGGAATTCTTTCATTTTAAGGTATTACACTGGTTATATTTATCATAGTTTGTTCATACCAGTTGAAGAATATTGGGGTTGGCATTAAAGAACCTTAGTGTGTCTATTAACAGGCACATGTACATTTTTATGTGAATATAATTTTCTCTAGGTTCTTAGGATTACAGGATCATACGGTAAGTACGTTTATAAGAAACTGCCAAGTTTATTTCCCAAGGAGGCTGTGTCATTTTGCACCCCCACCAGCAGTATGCAAGAGGACTGGTTGCTGCACATGACATTGCCAGTGTTTTTAATTTAGCTGTTTTGGTAGGTGTGTGAGTTGCCCTGGTGCTGACGTTGCACCTGAAACTTTAAGATCAATTGGTACTTTGTACCCACCAGCTTCTGCTGGAAAATACCTGGTGATTTGTTCATGAAAGAGTACAGGATAGAGGGTCTATGCTGTTATGTGTTATATATACTCGAATATAAGCCGAGATTTTCAGCACATTTTTAATGCAATTTTTGTGGTAAAATTAAGTGCCTTGGCTGATTTTCGGGTTGGCTTATACTCGAGTATATATGGTAAAGGGTCTATGAGTTTAAATCAATACAGTAGCACACAACAATAGATGTATAGTGTTTTTCTTGGCTTTATTGTGCTTAGACACCCTATGTAACAGAGAACTACTCCATAGAGCCCCTCTCACCCCAAACCTCAATGCCATTGAGTCAGTGCTGACTCATAGTGACCCCTTGTGGGTTTCTGAGATGGTTTATGGGAAAGCCCAGTCTTTCACCCTCAAAGCTGATGAAGGTTTTGAACTGCTGGCCATGCAGATCACAGCCCAATGGATAACCATTACACCACCAGGGCTCCTTACAGGGTCCCTAGACTGCTTTTTTTTTTTTTAATGGTTAATGTTGAACCTCTTTGCATGTGCTTATTGCCATACATAAGAACTCTTGGGTGGCCTACCTGGTCTAATCTTTGGCTCATTTATTAATCGAGTCATTTGTTTTCTTATGTTGAATTTTGAACATTTTTTGCATTTTCTGGATATAAACCTTTGGCATATGAGCATTTTGTAATTATTGTCTCCTAGTTTGTAGCTTGTCGTTTCATTCTTAAAATTGTGCCTTTCTTATCGCAGAACAGATGCATGAATTTTGATGAAGTCCAGTATATCAGTTTTTCCTCTTATGGATGCTGTTTTTCATGTCACGTTTCAGAGGGTGTTGCTGGTTTCAGGTCAAGATTTTATTATTCTAAAAATTCTTTTCTAGGACTTTTTTACATTTAGATCTATAATCCATTTTTTTAAAAAGGTATGAGGTTTAAATAGAGGTAAATGCTTTTACATGTGCATCGATTTGTTCCTACTCTATTTGTGATAAGTCTGTCTTTTCTCCATTGAGCTGCTTTTTGCACCTTTGTGAAAAACCAATTTTTCTAATGAGTCTCATTCTGGACCCTTGATCTATTGAATTGATTAATATAACATTGCTGTGAGTGGGAATCCACTAGAAGGCAACTAACAGTGGTAACAGAATTAAAATAAAGTAGTGTGATTTCCTCCAATTATGTTCCTTTACAAGGTTGTTTTAGCTCTTCTAGTTCTTGTACTTTTCTCTGTAACGCTTAGAATTAGCTTACCTCTTGACTACAAAAAACCCTGCTGGTGTTTTGGAATGGCAATGAACATATAAATCAATCTGCAGATAATTCATATTTTAATATTTGAATTGATTAGTCTTCCAATCTGTAAACATTTATTTTGATCTTCTTTAATTCCTTTTATGAGACTTGCCATTTTCGGCATAAAAATTATGCTTTGTTACTTTAAAAAATGCTGCTTCAAATTGTAAGTTGTTAGTAAACAGAAATATGATTGAACGTTAAAGTGCTTGGCTGCTGACTTAAAGGTTGCTCAGTGTTGCCAGTGACTGCAGGATAGATTTATGGCAGTGTCCTTCTCTGTGAAGATGGGTAGCCTGAGAATTGCTGTGGGACCGCCTGCTCTGTCCTGTAGGGCCTCTGAGTTACAGTTGGCTCCATGGCTACGGGTTTGGATTTGGGCCTTTTGGGGGGTAATAATTTGTGCTATTCAAGGGTTGTGACATTCATGTGTGTATAGAGTTGTTGTTTTATTATTCTTTGATGTCTGCTCAGCTGGTAGATATATCCAATGTTTCATTCCTGATATTGGTGATCTACAAGGGGGTGCCCAAAAAAACACAGAATCTTATTTCTCCAAAAGCTATGTATTTAAAAATTTTTTTTTACAAAACAACCTTAATACCTTCAAAACACTCCATTACACTTAATATGTTTATCAAATATGCAATTCCATTCTTGGAAACATTTTTCAAACTGCTGTTTGGATGATTTAATAGCACCTCCTTAGTTTTTTTCTTCACTTCTACATCATCAAATTGCTTTCCTTTCATGGAGCAAGCTCAGGAGAGTAAGGTGCGTGGGGCAAGAGAGGCATCCTTTTTTGCCAAAAACTGGTGCACTGCAATGACTGCATGAGCAAGTGAATTGTCTTGGTGGCCCCTTTTGTCACACAGCTAAGCAACCTTTTCAGAACATGTAAATAGAAAGTTTGATCTGGTGGAACAAATTCCAAATGTATTATTATCCCCTTACATCAAATAACCAAATGAGCATCATCTTGATCTTTGATTTCACTCAAGTTTTTTTGGGTGAGGTGACGATGACATCGTCCACTGGCTTGATGGATGTTTGCTTTTGGGGTCGTAAGAATAGCACCAAGTCTCATCAGCAGTAATGACCTTGGGGGAAAAGTGTGGGTCGCTATGGAGCTGTTCTTTCAAAGCACGGCATGTTTCCACTCAAAGCTCTCTTTCCCGGTCAGTCAGAACTCGAGGCACAAATTTTGCAGTGACCCTTCTCATTCCCAAATCTTCCATTAAAACTCGCTGATAGTCCAGGTAACTTCCCCATTTCTTCAATGGTCCATTTTGGTCTTTGAACACAAGTGCACAAATGTTGAAGTTGACGGATGTCCATAACGAAGTTTGTCATCAATTGACATTTACCTTTTATAAAACGAGAGAACAACTTGTGCTCGAGAGTTTTTCCCATAGTGCTGCCCTTGTACGCTGTGTAGCTGCGTTCAACATCACAACAGTTTCTGTAGCATTTTCCCCGAGTAGGAAACAAAAATTCACAGCCTCATGCTGTTCTCTTAAATCGGCCATCACAAAACACCAGATTCGAGCAAAACTGCTTTTAGGAAAAAATTCTCTGTGATTAGAGAACCTTCCCAGGCGACGCCACTTAGTGCACTGACTCAGACAAGTGGATGTTTTCTTTTTTGGGGGGTGGGAGGGGGTCCTCCTCATACACCTTCACTCTTGCTAGAGGATTGTCACTTTCATTGGTCTTTCGAAAGAACTGGCTTGTTTCACTACTTTTCTCTATTGTGCTTTTTATTTCTTGGGTTGCTGCTCCTTGCTGTTTTTTTTCTCCCCCCCCCCTCCACTTTGGGTTTATTTTGCTCCTGTTTGTTTCTCGAGGGTGGGACCCTTGATTTTATAAGGGAGACTTTTTCTTTCTTCTGAGGTAAGCTTTCTCTGCTTTTCTCCCGCAGCACTGCCTTTATCTGTATCCTGTGCATTTTGACATGTCGTCTTTTTATTTACACTTAATGTTGTTGTAATTTTGTGTCCCTTAAGTCTGGTGTGTTTCAACCATTGGCCTATGGTTAGCAGCCCAATGCTTACCTGGCAGCATCCCAGGGCTCATATTTGACCACAGTTGTTGCCCCCCGACATCTCTTGGTGTACAGGAGTTCATATTCTGCCTTGTTGGGTGGACTCTTACAAAACTCTGTTCACATTATGTTGGCTCATAGCATTGTTGGCTTCTTTCGTGTGCTTGATGAATATTCTGTCTAGTTCAATCAATTTAGAGATGGGTGGTAGAATGGTTCAAGAAAAATTGAAAATTTTTCCACTTTGTCTTTCAGTTCTGCCAACTTTTGTTTCACATAGGTTGCAACTCTACTTTGTAAGGATTGCTATATCTTGTTGAATTACATTTTTATCACATTTATTATCCTTATTGGATAAATTTATGCTGTGATATCTACTTCATCTGATAAAAATAGAAAGTTTTGCTTTCTTTTAATTAATATTTTCATGATACACGTACTTTTCCACCATTTTACATACAACTAATATGTATTACTTGAATTGACTGTCCTGTCAACAAATTAAAAACTAAGTCTGCTCCTTTAAAAATTTTTAAAAATTTTCTTTGTGTCTTTATTTTTGCTCCTTTCTGTGGCTTACTTGAACACTACTTAGAATTTCATTTTGAGTTATGCACAATGGTTTTGATTGTATCTCATTCTATTGTAGTGGTTGCTGTGTGTGTGAAGTTGCATAGATAGTAACTAATCACAATCTACAGGTGTTGGCATTTTACTAGCTCAAGTGAGTGTAAAAACCTTACCTCTCTCTACATCACTTTTTATCCTTTTCCATTTAATGATCGCAACTATTTCTTTCATGTGTCCAAAGCCCCATTAGACAATATTGTAGCCTTGTTTCCACTGTCAAACATTGGGACACTCAAGAGAAAGTTTTTTATGTATCCATATTTTTGTTCTTGCTAGGTTTCTCCCCACTCCAAGAAGCCTAAAGAGTATTTTTATAGTGTGTGTAATTCTGACTCGCCAGGACTTTTCTTTAAACATTCCGAAAGCATGTACCATTCTTCCTGGCTTCCATGATTTTCAATAATTTTCTCATATTTCGATTATTTTTCCCATTATAAATAATGTGTTTTATTCTCTGCTTTCAAGATTTTTTCTATTTTGTGTAGGTGTATCCTTTTTGGGGTTTGCACAACTTCTGGAAAGGTACACATTCATGGTTTTTGTTGGTTGGTTTGCCAGTTTGGGGGTGATTTTTAGCCATTATTCCTTCAGTTACTTCTCAGCCTCCCTACCTTTCTCCCACTTTCTGGAATCTGCTCTCACAAGTTTTAGCACCTTTTCAGCTGCACAGGTCTCTGAACCTCTTGCCTGTTTTCAAATTATTTTTCCTCCTTTTCCATTTTCTCTCTTATTTTTAGAGGAGTATTTCTATTGTTCTGTCTTCAAGTTGGTTAATTCTACCTCTGAGATTGTCCATCTGATTTTTATTGTTATGTGTTCCGTTCTAAAATTTCTTCCTGGATTTTCTTTATGTTTTCTATTTCCTTGCTGAAGCCCTCCAGTTTTTCATTTGTTCATAGTGGCTCAGTTAAATACTTTTTTTTATAATGGCTGTTTTACAATCCCTGTTAGGAAAGTCTAACATGCCACCATCGTATTGGTGGGGCCTGTGAATTGTGGTTTGTGTCCCAGTTGAGACTATCTGGGATCCTGGTGTGGCTTGTGATTTTCAGTGGAAAGCAGGATATACTGGGTGGTATGTTCTGATTCTCTAGATCTCCTGTAACTTGCTCAGTGGTCCAGGAGGGGAAAAGTGTTATTGCTTCCTTCCTCACAAACCATGAGCCAGAGTGAGTTGATTCCAACTCATAGTGATCCTATGTAACTTTTCGGGGATGATCAATCACTACAGGTGCAGACAGGCTGCTTCATCTTTCTCCTGCAGAGCAGCTGGTGTTTGAACCGACAGCCATGCAGTTGGCAAACCAAACCCTAAATTCCAGGCTCCTTACTGGTTCTGTTAAAACTAAGAGCTGCAGAGGGTAGGGGTGGGAGTTCTGGCACTCATGTTGGGGGAACACCCCCTGACAGCACCCTGGCTTAGAGAGCAAGGCACACTTCAGACGCTGCTGTGGCCCCCACTAAGGCAGCAGGGCTGGGGGAGAGTGGCCTCATCACCACTGAAAGCAGGTGAGGTCTGACTCGTGACGGCACCCCAGCAAGGGTACAGGTGGGGGGTGGGGGTTTCATTCTCTTGCTTGGTATAGTGGAAGCCCTGGTTCCCCACTTGAAAATCAAGAGTGTGGGTTCCCATTGTTAATTCCCAAAGGGAATGAAGTCACAATGCCCTTGGCCACCTTTGATAGATACCCCGTCTGGGGAGTAGGGCTTAGGTCGCCATATCCTCCGCAAGGTTTCAGTGAGCTTCCCGCTCAGTTTGGCTGGTGGGGCAGCTGGCCTGCAGGCCGTAGCCTCTTCCCGGCCTCCGTGCCTGCAGCAGAGTGCTCACTGCTTGGCAGTCTGTCCCAGCCTTGTATTTGTCTGTGCTCCTGGATATCTCCTGGCTGTTGATGAACTCTTCCCGTATCTTGTCTGGGATATCCACGGGGACTTCACAAAGTTCACGGGAGAATTCCGTTATCTTTCATTACATTTTTAATAGGAATCTTTTGCAGTGTCCTCAAATGTGGAAAAGTAAGCCTGATGAATTCTCTGCTGTGTCAGTCCCTGGGTCTCGTGGCCTCCACTGGTGCGCCACCTCCTCTCTACTTCTCAGTGTCTAATCTCCTGAAGCTCGAAGACCTCCCATTTTGATTTTATTTATTTGAAGAAGCACTGTTGGCTGTGGAATAGGGGTGGCAATATTTTAGAAGCCAGGCCTGGGTCTTTTGTGGGGCTCTTGGGTGGGTTTGAACCCCTAATCTTTCAGTTACCAGCAGAGGTCAGGCCACCTGTACCACCTAGGACCCTTAATGTACTGAGTTTTTAAAACATCTTTTTTATTGGGGGCTCTTACAACATTCCATATATCAGTTGTATCAAGCACATTTTGTACTGAGTTGTTTTTTTTTTCACACCAACAGCCTTACATCATTTATTGTTAAACTTGATTAGGAAGCAAAAAACCAAGGAATAAACCAGATTATTTGCCAATAGAAGTTCAAGTCATCAGATGGGGACAAAATTTGAGCCTGGGAAACTGCGGCCATGTGTGTCACCCTTCAGGGGGCTCCTTACAGCCCCAGCTTGGTTCTTCTCCAATGTCTTCTCTTGGAGTTGTACCTGATTTTATTACCGGTTTTCATTCGAATCCATTGGGGAATGGGCCGATTCTGCTTCTGTTTCTTGGCAAGGAATCTCTTGATCCTGAAAGTCTTATGAGACGACACGGTGAAGTCGGAGTACCACCACACTCGAGGTGGCAGAGAAACGGAGAGAGGGAGGAGAGTTGTACTGAGTTTTGAAGAGTGAAAATGCAGTAGGATTTTGGTTATTGTTTCTTTTTAACATCACAATATACTGTGGTGATGAACTATTTAGGTCGAAAGACATTTTCGGTCTATGGCTGCACAGAGGTTTGTAAGGCTGAAATGAGTGAGAGAGCTTGGGGGAGTGGAGTGAGACGTAGCTGGATACAAAAGAATCCCATCAGAGTAAGACTTCGATTTGACATCAAGTGCTTGAAGCCCATCTTTTATGCGGGATAGTTGTACCCTTATTGTTCCTATTGACGGCCTGCTTCATCTTTCTCCTGCAGAGCAGCTGCTGGATTTTAAGTGATAATCAGGCATTTAGCAGCTCAAACAAACCCTGGATTACAGTCTTCTCACTGGTTCTCTGTTAAGACCCAGAGCTGGAGAGGGTAGGGGTGGGAGTTCTGGCTTCCCTGTTTAGGAGAACACCCACTGATAGCGCCCTGGATGGGAGAGTGAGGCATGCTGTATTCTTACTGTTAAGCCCACTCTGAATCATGGTGATAGGTTATCTTAATTACTATTCTCTAGTTTACCTTTCTGGGGTCTAATATCCATTGCAGCGGTTACTCAGAACTCAGACAAAAATTATGATTAAAGGGTTAAAGTTAAGTTGTAATGCCAGTGAGAAATGCTGTTGCTAATTGTTTACTAGGACCTGTTACAAAGTTCTTTCGGGTCTGCTAATAAATGCTCAAAGGGGTAGAATCCTCTGCACCGAGGCATTCAGCTCAATTTAAGCTCAGTGGGTCAGCACACCTACCTGCCTGAATTATACACCCAGAGGGACTTCTCACCAATAAATAAACCTCAGCCTGAAGCACCACTCAGCTCCACTTCAGTGGGTCAGCAAGCTCATCTTCCCCAGTAAAGTGCCCAGAGGCACCCCTACTCCACAAGCCAACTTCCTGCAGGAAAACACTCATGTTACTTGCTCTCAGGGTTAGGAAATCTATCGTTGTGTACCAAGCTCTGGCACCTGGTTCTGCTGCTTCATGATGTTAACAGCTGTCTTCTGGATCCAGGAGGTTTGTTATGCAGGAATCTTGGGTCCAGAGGACAAACTCCGCTCCTGGCTCTTGCTAGTAATGAGATCCCTCCTCCTGCTTCTCTCAGGGTTTATTTTATACACAGCCGCATGGGATTCTAGGGAATTGTGTTCACAGTTCGTCCCAGGTGAATCCGATCAGTGTCTTCCCCCACCTTCTCACCAGAGCCCTGTAGGGAAAGGTCGTTTGGTGGGAGTGGAGAGACTGGCGAAGAGCCACATAAAGTAGTTCTTTGCCCCTGCCCTCCCCCTTTTGCAGCAGTGACTTGTGTTTCATTGCAGGCCTTGTTTTAAGGGGATTGGGTGTTTGACTCTCCAGCCTTTTGGTTGGTAGTCCAGTACTTAATCATTCATGTCACCCAGGACACCTAAACCTATAAATTCTGTACTTGGAAGATAGGATCCAGACATCAACATATTTGTAAAGATTTCTAAGTGATTGTAGGAGCCCTGGTGGCGTAGTGGTTATGTGTTGGGCTGCTAACCACACCACAAGGTCAGCAGTTTGAAACCATCAGCCCCTCTGTGGAAGAAAGATGGGACTTTGTACTCCCACAAAGAGGTACAGTATAGGGAGCTCACAGGGCGTTCTGCTCTGTCACACTATAGGGTGCCCATTAGAGTTGCCGATGGCAGTGAACAAGGAATGATGATAGTGTATCTCCAAAATTGAGAACCACTAGACTAAAGCTTAATGCTTTAAGAAATTATCTGATTGTGAAAAAAAAAATTATCTGATTGTAAGGATCTCTTGGGCCGGGGGAGGGAAGTGCTCATCACTCATGAAGCAGATGCCAAGACAGAGTTACAGTAAGCAGGGGTTTTTTTGGGGGGTGGGGGAGAGCAAGGGATAAAGGGGAGGGCTTTGTGGTTATTATGCCAGTCTGACACCTACGAAATGGGAGATGAAGGGAAGGGAGCAACTGAGAAAAGCTCAGCCAGTTTGAAGGGGAGCCCAGAACAGAGACGAATCCCCCAAGAGCAGAGCTAGCCTTCCTCTAGCCTGTTGTACCCTCTGGGTGCTCAGTCTTCGGCTGGAGGCTCAGGAGCATGGCCTGGGTGGTGTGAATGGGCAGGGCCAAGGACTCTGAAGGGGTGCAGTGGAGGCAGCCAGGCAGCTCTTCTTGAAGTATCTTGTCACTGGAAGGAGACCTCAGGGCCCCCTTCAGCTTGTTTTAAATAGCGGATTCTGAGATCGTAGGATAAACTATCAGATGCGTCATGTCTGCTGCCTGATTTATATCTGATTCATTAGATCCGCAGCCTGTACTTGTAACGAGTGCGCTTAGGTGCTTCGTAGTTAGGGATGGTGGGTAAACACCGGGACAGTGCTGAGCCTCCACTAGGGAAAAAGGAAGACTGTTCTTCACACTCTAGAATCATTTTGTAAAGTGACTGTGTTGCTGAATTTTCAATTAAGGTAGTTAGAAAACATAGCACAATGGGATGGAGCTTAACTAGTAAGCTTAAGAAAATATGTAAAGAAATTGTTTATCCCGTCCGTCTAAAATCCACACACTGCCCATGCTATTACCTTCATTAGATGAGTAAATTTTGAATTTAAGGTAAGTGGTATTTCAAGAGTATTTAACTTACTGTTGTTCTATGTTCTTTCTTTGTGTCATTGATGAAAAGCCCTGTGGGAATACCCCCAGGAGGAACCTGAAGCATAAAGAAGTGAAGCAGGAACTTTAGAATGCAGAAGTAGTCAGGGCAACCTTGAATCAGGCCTCAACTCCGACTGTCATGTCTTCGTGGAAGGAAGAGCCATGTGGATTTAGGCCTTTCCTTGATGCCTGGATGCCCGACACTGTCACGGGAAGGATTAGAAAATGAATGGTATTCTTCAGCCTTCTTCCTAAGAACACGTCTAAAGGGGTTCGAGGGAGACCTCCATGGTGGGGTCTTGCAACGCAATGTGATTCTTTCTTGATGAAGCAATTATGGATTATTTAACCTTATACAGTTTTCATGTCACGAAAAATAATTTCATTTTCCCACAGATTTGAGAGAAGATCGAATCACTTGGAATTTAAGAGGGTGTAGAGACGACTTTTTAACCTCAAAATGTTGGAGGAAGATATGGAAGTGGCCATCAAGATGGTGGTGGTAGGGAATGGCGCAGTTGGAAAATCGAGCATGATCCAGCGATACTGCAAAGGCCTTTTTACAAAGGACTACAAGAAAACCATTGGAGTTGACTTTTTGGAGCGACAAATCCAGTATGTCTTTAGTCATTGTATCCCTTTGGTTCTGACTTGTGAACTCTGTCCAAGATTCCACTGCAATCCATGTTGGCAGCCAGTGGCAGTGACTCATGAGATAGTGGGTGATGAATTTTAATTGCCCGTTCCCTTGTCTGTCTTTATCCTCCTTTTATTTTAGTGTTTTTTTTTCCTTTTGTCTTTTTCAACTCATTTATTTCTATCTTTTTTGTACTTTACAACTCCTTTCCCCGTCTTATATTTGTTTTTTGTCAATGGCATCTTGAGCTCTTCTTAAACACACACTAATGTTTGATCTAGTGAGATTTTCATTACCTCTCCCATTTGTAAGGAAAATTCCCTGTCTCTCAAATGAAGTTTTTTCTCTTTTATATTAAGGGATTCTTCTGTTTTGAATGTCTGTCTCCCCCACCCCCTTTTTGGTCTCTCAAACTGGACAAGACCATGTAGAAGTCAAAGAATTAATCATTTGTTTTTGACAAATCAGAGAAATACAGACAGATGTAAGACTGATTAAATACTCTGAAAAGCAAATCCTCCAGGAAATCAAATTGAATTCTAAAATATGTCAGTAGAACTTTTTTGCCCTTAGTCTGGTCGATTTTTAAGCATAGTTAATTTGTAGGACACCGGCTGTGTTGCGAAGTAAGAAACACGTCAGTCCAGCTTGTCCAGGCATGAGCGTCAAAGTCAAAGATCACTGTGTTTATTGGCTTTGAAGACTTGTTGAATGTCTCATTTGTATCTTTCTACCCTTTTAAAGCACATTTCCTTATTTGCTTCCTTCCTTTGAGCATATTTAAAATGTTCATAATGCTTTTTTGGACGGTTATTTAATACCTGATGCCAAATTAATATTTTAATATTCGAGTCAAAGGCATCCAAGCAGGTAAGCTGCCTTTCACTCTTCTCCACCTTACTCTGTACCTAGGGCACCAGACCCCACTACACTGGAACAGGCAGGGGGGAGCAAACCCTGACCCAAGGAAGTTCCCCTTTCCAACACGCTAGTCTTAGAGCCGCCACTACCATCAAAGGAAAAACCAAACCAAACCTGTCAGATAAAGATGATTCACGTGAAGGTTACAGCTCATGGTTGGCAACAATCGCAACCTTTGAAAGTACTCAGACTGGTTCCAAGAGAACCCAGCAATGGGACGCTAATGCCTTCAAGTTTGAAAGATGACCCACGGGGGGGGGGGGGGGGTTTGTGTGTGTGTGTGTGTGTGTGATTCTTGAAGTCATTTTCCTTTACATTTGAAAGAAACCCATCTCATTTCAGAGTTAATGATGAAGATGTCCGACTAATGTTATGGGACACAGCAGGTCAAGAGGAATTCGATGCAATAACAAAGGCTTACTATCGAGGTAAATTGTGGGGATTTTCTTTTAAATTAGGCATGCTCTTTTTGTTAAACAGAACTTCATTTTCTTTTTTTCTCGTTTCAATTTATCTCTCTTAGAATAGTTAAAATAATCCCTAAGTGTTTTCTTAAACCCTCAGTCATTATTCTGAAAACCATGTTTTTGTATTATAGACCGTGTTTCTTACAATTGTGCGTCATATAGGTGTCCTTAGATGCCTTTAGTTGAAACTGCTAAATGCCTGTTCAGATACTCTTCCCCAGGAAATTATTATTTATAGATGAGTAGAAGCTAACATATGAGAAGATAGACCCTGCCGTGTCACTGTGTAATGACACATGAAATTGAATTAAAGCCTGTTCCACTCTGTCAAGAATCAGCTAGTAGAACATGTAAGAGGGAAGGACAAACAATTCTAGGATATAAGGCTCTGAGATCCATGCTTGAATTGCTAAAAAGAACTTCAAGCTTCCATTAACATTGTCCTCTTTTGGAATTTAAAGCAGGACTTTAGTTTATCTCCTGTTCACTGTCAGTGGTGATTGAGAGAAGAGAGCAAAAAAGACTTTAAAGTTCCATTTAGTACCCTATAACATGTAACCTATTGGTGCCAGATAAAGATTAATGGATAATTCATATTTACATGTATTTTGTAATCCGTCTGTTCCGGATGCTGAGAACAGATAAAAGGAACGAGGGAAACAAGAGTGTCACCTCTGTGACCTCATTAGCTCTCTGACCATTTCACCTTTTGGCTCTAACTAACCTGGATTTGAAGACACCGCTTTTCCTACAACCCTCGTTTTACCACCCCCTCACCCTCCTCTAGACCTGGGCACATGGTCTTCTTTTGTTCTTATTGGGACTGCCACACCATTTCTCAGCCTTCCTCCTTCAAAAACCTCACCACTTCGACAGCCCACGTCCTGAGACTTTGCCTTCCCTTGAAATGCTCCCTCCTCCTAGTTGGTCCATCAGTTTCCTTTATGTTACCTTTCTTATTGGCATAAAGCGTTCTGGCACAAAAACCTGCCTTACTCTCTCCCATCTCGACCCACATCTGTTTCCAGAACTGTTCCATTCAATTGCTCTGCTTCGCCTCAGAGGAAAACTTCTAAGAGTTGCTTATATTTGCTAGTTCCATCCTCATACGTCTCATTTCCTCCTCAAACCTTTCCACAAGTGTTTTCTTCCCCGCACTTCTTTGAAACTGCTCTCAAGAAGGTCACAGGGCCCTCTAGATGATCGTTTCGGCTTCGTCCTGCTTAATCTTTCAGCCATTCAACACAGTTGACTACAGACACTGGTTGTTGTATTCCGCTTCACTGTCTTTTGAAGTGAAGGGGATGTGCTAGTCTGGGTAAACTAGGAAAGCAAAACCACAGAAACTCATATGTATAAGAGAGAGTTTTATATAAAGGGTAAGTGTACATTAAGAAAGCATCCCAACCCAGTGCTGTCCAAGCCCATAAGTTCAACAATAGCCCATATGTCTGACACCAATCTACAAAGTCCTCCTCCATCTCACAAAACACACACAATGATGCCTACTGCAGGAGGAACGCTGAATCAGTGCGCAGGTAAGCTCACCTCTCAGCGCTGGCAGGGGTCTCCACACAGCTGCTCTAGCACCCAAGGCTGCATCGGGGTAGGTCCATGCGGCTTCTCAGGGATGTCTCACAGAAAGTGAGCCTTGCCAGCTGAAGCAGGGAACTGGCTAAGGCAGCTGCACCCTGGTCCCACCAAAGCAAGAGACCTGAGAACTAGAGAGGCGAGGCTCACTGATAAACATGTGTTTATCAGCCAGCTTGGCACAGTAAACCTTAAGTATCTCAGGTACTGGTGTTTTTAAAAACCTGGACAACCCAACATCACGGAAGTCTGTTGGCGCCATTTTTCTAACCTTAGTGGTGTGTGTCACATTTAGGTAATTCTCACAGTATTTCAAACTTTTTTGCCCAGCAGATTACACGACAACAACAGCTTAACTGCTATCAAGTCCATTTCAACCCATAGTGACCCTATTAGACAGGGTGGAACTACCCCTTTGAGTTTTCAAGACTTTATAAGTCTTTTTTAAAATCATTTTTATTGGGGGCTCTTACAGCTCTTATACATCAATTGTGTCAAGCATATTTGTACATACATTGCCATCATTTTGAAAGCATTTTCTACTTGAGCCTTTGCAATAGCTCCTCTTTCTCCCCCGTCCTAACCTCCCCCTCCTTTCCCCCTCCCCCTCCTAACCCTCCCCCCTCTCCCCTCTTCCCACACCATAAGAGGGTTGGGGAGGGTATGTAAGGGTGCCCTGGATTTTGTGAGCAGCAGTGTTTAAAAATAGATGAGGGACATTGCAACAGCAGTATGCTCTTCTTGAAGAAATATATACATATGGACATTCCATTTGATAGTGCTGTATATTTTGGTGTAAAGTTTCACATAAACACATGAACATTTACAATTTTATGAAGGTTTTAACAATGATTTTATTTTAAGTACCTTGTATCTAAAAATTGATTGGTAATCTGTTAGGTCTATGAGAAATAGGATGACTAAATGCAGCTTTTAAATATATATCTTACCTTTTTCCCATTAGAAAATAGAGATTTATAAGTTATGACATTTGAAACTTAAAAAAAATAAACACCCACATAATTATACTAACATGCTTGTGAACAAAGAAATTGTCTTTCCAAATTGGTACCAAGGAACAGCTTCCACTGACTGCTCGAAGAAACTGTTTCGGTCCCTGGAGAAATTAAGAGTGGCACAACTCTCAGCTGTCACCCTATTATTGCCACTACTACTTCCTGGGTCCTTAAAGGCTTCTTTAAAAACGGCTTAGTGCTAACTCGGCCCTCCTCGTCAACTTCCTGTTGTCAGTATCCATGGCTGATTGCTGGGAGCTGGAGGTCACATATGCCTCCTCTCCAACTTTTTTTTAAAACCAATTCTGTTCCCTGTTGTCTCTGCCACAGCACTCTACACTTCTCAGCTGAGTCTGATATTTCTTTTTAAAAAAAAATCATTTTGGGGGCCTCATACAACTCCTATCATAATCCATCCACACGTCAATTGTGTAAAGCACATTTGTACATTTGTTGCCCGCATCATTCTCAAAGCATTTGCTATCCACCCAAGCCCCTGGCATCAGGTCCTCATTTTTTCCCCTCCCTCATGAACCTTTGATAATTTATAAATTATTATTTTATTGTATTTTGCTCTGTCCCAGGTCTCCCTAAACCCACTTTTCTGTTGTCCGTCCCCCAGGGAGGAGGTCACATGTAGATCCTTGAAATCGGTTCCCCCTTTCCAACCCACTCTCCCTCTACCCTCCCAGTATCGCCACTCACACCACTGGTCCTGAAGGGATCATCCGCCCTGGATTCCCTTTGTTTCCAGTTCTCATCTGTACCAGTGTCCATCCTCTGGTCTAGTCAGACTTGCAAGGTAGGATTCGGATCATGATGGGGGTGGGGGTGGGGGGAGCATTTAGGAACTAGTGGAAAGTTGTATTTTTCATCGTTGCTACATCGCACACTGACTGTCTTGTCTCCTCCCCAAGACCCCCTTCTCTAAGGTAATGTCCAGTGGCCTACAAATGGGCTTTGGGTCTCCACTCCGCACTCCCCTGCTCATTCACTATGGTAATATGTTTTGTTCTGATGATGCCTGATACCTGATCCCTTGACACCTTGTGATCGCACAGGCTGGTGTGCTTCTTCCATGCGGGCTTCGTTGCTTCTGGGCCAGATGACCACTTGTTTACCTTCAAGCCTTTAAGACCCCAGACGCCTTATCTTTTGATAGCCGGGCACCATCAGCTTTCTTCACCATATTTAGTTGTTCACCCACTTTGTCTTCAGCAGTTGTGTTGGGAAGGTGAGCATCATAGAATGCCACTTTAATAGAAGAAAGTATTCTTGCATTGAGGGAGTACTTGAGTGGAGGTCCAATGTCCCTCTGCTACCTTAATACTAACCCTATAAATATATGCACATAGTTCTATTTCCCCATCCTCATGTATAAATATATTTGCATATGTACATGTCTTTATATAGACCTCTATAAATACCCTCTGCCTCCCAGCTCTTTCCTTTATTTCCTTTGATTTCCCTCCTGTCCCACTATCATGCTCAGTTCCCCACCAGGGTTTCAGCAATACCTCTTGGTTACATTACCCTTGATCATGCCCAACCAGGCCTCCCACACCCACCTCACCACCGATTTGGATTGCTTGTTCCCTTGAGTTTGATATTTCATTGCCATGTCCCACCACTAACAGACTACACTCAGTGTTACAGGATTAGGGACGTGTGATAGGTAACATTTTTAGGATTGGAGAAGACAAGCCATAGTGTTTTGGCCAGGACAGCTTCTTGGCCGTGCTCACAGAGCTGGCCCCTGCATGGCTCTCGGTCACTTTCTTAGCCCTGGGACCTCTTGGGCTGGCTCATCCTCTGCCCTGCTGAACAAATGCTGCACAGCTCTTGAGGCTCACTGATGGTTCGTTCCCAGAGATAACATTCTGCACGTTGCCCCAGGGTACTACTTACTACCTCTGTGGCTCAGCAAGCCTAGCTCTGCTGGCCCGAGACTCGAGGCACCCCACTGCCAGCACTTCTCCGCCATAAGCAGTCAGCTTCCTCTTTCCCTGGGCAGGAGCTCAGCACACCTTCTCCTGCTTCTGCCCACCTTTTCTCTGCCACTCTTTCTACCCATCTTCCCCCCCCCACCCCCCCCCCACCCCCCGTGCCTGTCTCTTGCGTCTTGGCGGTTCTCACCCCAGCAATCTTGGTTTCAGAGTTTGTGTTCAGCTTTTGGCTCTCTGGTTCTTAGTAGTATTGAGATTCTTCATCCTCGCCTCTCTGCTACGACTTTGGAATAACTCATTTTAAACCTTAAAACTTACTGCCTTTGAGTCTATTCCAACTCACTGCAAAGCCTAGCAGAATGGCAAATCTGACCAGTTTCCTCAGTAGGGTTTTACGTAACTTACTTGCATGATTCTGCTTTCATGGGGACACCTTACAACTTACTTATATTGTACTTATATTGTTAGCAAGCCCGCTGCTTCCCTGGGTAGGCTATAGCGCCTCATTTGCCTAATCCTCCCAAGTTATTTGGTGGGGATTATAAGATCCTGGCAAGAAACTCCACATAAAAAGTCAATCTACAGAATTTCGGCTTCCCACCTGCACTGGCATCTCCTTCTGGGCCTCGGCTCCAGTTTGCATCTGGATAGTGGTGTGAAATGGGGAGTGTGTTCCTTCCCCAACTTGTTCTGAAAGTCTTGCATTTTTATCAAATTAAGGATTTCGTCAGCATCAACACTCTTAATTGCTAGATCTTAAAGGTAAAGTTTGACGGAGTCCTCCCTGGTGATGTCGTGGCTTTGGTGTTGGGATGCTATCCACAAGATCAACAATTTAACCCATCACCCATACCATACCGCAGGAGAGAGATGGGCGCTCTCCGCTCCTGTAAGTCTGTACAGTTGTACAGGAAGGGGCAATTCTGCTTGTTCTGTAGAGTCACTGTGAGTCAGAATCCATTCAGCTGATTTAATCAAAACAGACCAAAATTAGTACGTGGGCAGTTGTATTCTTGAATAGAGATGATTTGTGGGTTTTTAAATATTAATCTCAACTCCTTTAGCCCACTCCCATGCCTCCACACAGGAGGAAGCAAAACACCGACCAGTAGTAACCATGATGTTCCCGGCTTTCTTCTTCCCTCCCCGTGTCTCGGAAGTCTCTGTGTGGGATGCGTGTTCTGCCACAGAGGAGTTGGGGTCGCAGAGGGAGTAGGTTAGATGCTTTCATCTTAAGCTTTGGACAGCTTGATAAGGCAGTCTTATTTTTATTAATATTTGCAAAAATTACCTTCAGTAAGTATCTCAAAATAATAGTTCAATTTTTAAAAATAGGTGAAACGGGCCCGAAATGGAACATTAATTTGATCTGTGAATAAATGAAAAGGAGATGTTGGAACCACACTATTTAGTACACCATTTGGATTCCTTACGTTTAAAACAACCAGGAAGCTAAAAGTATTTACATTTTCCACTCTAGCTGAAGTATCCTTGAGAGACTTTCTTAAGCTGATGTAATCAAAACTGACCAAAATTAGTATCTTTAAGTTAAAAAATTGCAACTCATCTAGTTTGTTGTACGTATTATAGTACAGCATGTTTTTTACATCTCCACAAATCACAGTGTCTTTTGAATAGGTCTACAATCACCATTCTGTGCTAGAAACCATCAAGAGAGCCTATAATTACTAATATTTACATCTTAGTTAACTTTGGATGTTGTTAAATTACTTTCCACTGTGTTTCATTTGAACTTTAAATATCTTTAAATAGTTTTGGTTTCCCTATACTTAACATTTTAACTTTAAACAGTGATCTTAACACATAAAAATAGGTGTATTTTTAAAGCTTTTATTCCTATTTTTTGTAATCATTTTACTGGGGGCTCGTACAGCTCTTACCATAATCCATCCATCCATCATTCTATTTTAGGCGACTGGAGTGGTGAGGAGGATGGGATCTTAAGGCAGGTCTTCATCTCAGCTTCTAAGATGTGAGATGTGAGTATTCTGTTCCATCAGAATGCTTTTGGTTGCTGGTAGCAACTGGAAGCTAGCGTAAACAGGGAGGCTTCCTAACTTGCCTAGTTAACCAGCCTGGAGGTGGTGTACCCAGCCAGGCCTCCCACCCTGAGTGGAGTTTATCCTCACCTGGGTGGTGGTTGCTGCCATTGGCAATGCTTTGTTCTTATTGGAAGGAAGGGGAAGAAGTATTGGAACAACAGTCCAGATGCTCTGAGCTTTTCTCTGATTAGGCACCTTTGATTTGACTGCTGTAATTAGAAGAGTGTGATTACTGTAATTGGCTGTGCCACTCTGGACTTCCCTTAAGAACAGCAGATGAGGCAGACTGCTGTACAGTGAGGAGGAGTAATTTCCCCTAGGTGGTCTTAGGAAAGGAAGGGAGTTTGTTGCTAATTAGCAACCAGCTTACATAATATACTTATTGTAGATTCAGATAATGATGCAATTAAATAGGGTAAAGACTAGGAAGAGAAAGTGAGGCCCTTGAAGAATGGGTTGACTTAGATTTAGATTTGGTGGTTGAAATTCTGTGCCCTACCATATTATAGCTCCTTGGTTAAAGCCCTAGAAGTGTATTGGGAAAAAAATTTAAACTTATAAATCATTTAAAAAGCCTATTATATCAAAAACCCTTGTCTAAAAAAAACATTTTTAGTAGTTGGAATTTTGGCTTTTAATTATACAGTGAGATATGGTTTTCTTATAAATAGATTACAACAGATGTTCAGATCATATTAGGAATTCTTTTGGGATCTCAGATAGCCCCTTTAAGTCTCTTAAGAAAGTCTAGACAATAGATACCAGTGCCTGATCGGTACAAAATTATGTACAAAATTGTATATATATATCATTGAATTTTGGTTCTGTTCGTGGGGAGGGGTTGTTTCTGAGGCACAGTGTGTCATATGAAATTATAGAAATGAGTCTGAGTATGCACATAGAAACACTTAGTTTTGTTTTTTTTTTAACATTTTATTAGGGGCTCATACAACTCTTATCACAGTCCATACATATACATACATCAATTGTATAAAGCACATCTGTACAGTCTTTGCCCTAATCCTTTTCTTTTTTTTTCTCCTCTTTTCTTTTTTTACATTTTATTAGGGACTCATACAACTCTTATCACAGTTCATACATACACTCACATCAGTTGTATAAAGCACATCCATACATTCCCTGCCCCAATCATTCTCAAAGCATTTGCTCTCCACTTAAGCCCTTTGCATCAAGTCCTCTTTTTTTTTTTCCTCTCCCTCCTCGTTCCCCTCTCCCTTATGTGCCCTTGATAATTTATACATCGTTATTTTGTCATATCTTGCCCTATCCGGAGTCTCCCTTCTCCTCCTTCCCTGCTGTCCCTCTCCCAGGGAGGAGGTCACATGTGGATCCTTGTAATCAGTTCCCCCTTTCCAACCCACTCGCCCTCCATTCTCCCAGCATCGCCCCTCACACCCTTGGTCCTGAAGGTATCATCCACCCTGGATTCCCTGTGCCTCCAGCCCTCATATGTACCAGTGTACAACCTCTGCTCTATCCAGCCCTGCAAGGTAGAATTCGGATCATTGTAGTTGGGGGGAGGAAGCATCCAGGATCTGGGGGAAAGCTGTGTTTTTCATCAGTACTACTCCACACCCTAATTGACCCATCTCCTCTCCTGAACCCCTCTGTGAGGGGATCTCCATTGGCCGACACTTGGGCCTTGGGTCTCCACTCTGCACTTCCCCCTTCATTCAATATGGTGTGTGTGTGTATATATATATATATATATATATATATATATATATATACATACATACATATACACACATATATCTTTTTTTTTTTTTGCATGATGCCTTATACCTGGTCCCTTGGCACCTCGTGATCCCACTGGCTGGTGTGCTTCTTCCATGTGGGCTTTTTTGCTTCTGAGCTAGATGGCTGCTTGTTCACCTTCAAGCCTTTTAAGATCCCAGACACTATCTCTTTTGATAGCCGGGCACCATCAGCTTTCTTCACCACATTTGCTTATGCACCCATTTGTCTTCGGCAATCCTGTCATGGAGGTGTGCAGCCAATGATATGATTTTTTTGTTCTTTGATGCCTGATAACTGATCCCTTCGGGACCACTCGATCACACAGGCTGGTGTGTTCTTCCATGTGGACTTTGTTGCTTCTGAGCTAGATGGCCGCTTGTTTATCTTCAAGCCTTTAAGACCCCAGTCACTATCTCTTTTGATAGCCGGGCACCATCAGCTTTCTTCACCACATTTACTTGTTCACCCGCTTTGGCTTCAGCAGTTGTGTCGGGAGAGTGAGCATCATAGAGTTCCAAATTAATAAAAGAAAGTATTCATGCATTGAGGGAGTGCTTGAGTAGAGGCCCAAGGTCCTTCCGCCACCTTAATACTTAACCTATAAATATAGACACATAGATCTATTTCCCCATCCTCCTATATATATTTGCATGTACATGTCTTTGTCTAGACCTCCATGAATGCCCTTTGACTCCTAGCTCCTTCCTCCATCTCCCTTGACTTTCCTCCTGCCCTACTACCATGCTACGTCCCCACCTGGGCTACAGCTATACCTCTTCTCTACGCAACCCTACCCTTGATCATTCCCCACCAGGCCTGCCACTCCCCCCTAACTACCATTTGGGGTCCCATGTTTTTCCCTTGTCCCTGGGTTTGTTAACACCACTTCCTTACCCCCCCTAACCCCCCACCCTAAGTCCCCCCGGAACTGTCCGTCCCGTTGTTTTTCCTCCAGATAGTTCATCCAGCCTGTCCTATTCAGACAGACCCGTGGAGACACTAACATGCATGAAAACAAGACAGAAGAAAACAAAGCAACAGTATACAAGCAGACAACAAAACAACAAAAACAAACCACTGACAAAGAACAAAACAAAACAGTTCACAAGAGAAAATCTTGTAGTTAATTCAGGGATCGTTTGCTGGCCCTTAGGAGCGTTTTCCAGTCCAGTCTGTTGGGGCACCACGCCCTGGCCCCAAAGTCCACTTTCAGCATTCCCTGGGGACCTTGCCACTCCATTCCCTTGCTGTTCCGCTGCACTCCCCCCCAGTGCTTTGCCTCGGTGTGGTGGGATCAGGTGGGGCTCAATTCCCACACTGTGTCTCCGGTGCTGTCCCCTGTATCGCCCTTAGTCACTGAGGGGCATCATTTCTCATAGTGGGGCCAGCCATGTTGTTCTCTAGAAACAGTTTTAAAGGAAATTCCTTCTTTTCCCAAACACAAGGAACCCTGCTGGCAAATGGTTACTCCAGCTACTCACCCAGCCATAAAGGTCATGAGTTGGAATCCGTTAGCTGTTCCATGGGCAAAAGATAGGGCAGTCTGCTGCTTTCATAAGAATTGACAGCCTTGGAAACCGAGTGAGCCATTCAACTGTGTCCTGTGATGTGCAGGTCTCTCTAGATAAGATAGTGTGAATAAATAATCGGGAGGAGGAAACAACGGGAGGGATGGTGTCATGGGACATGGGATACAGGGAAGTGGGGGGAAAGGAAGTGATGTTAACAAACCCAGGGACAAGGGATATGTGTTTGCTCACACCTCCACCTGGTGTCCTCATAGCTGGCTAGAAAAGCCAGGCCCGGAAGGAGAGAGGTGGAACAGGAGCACTGCCTGCTGGTAGAGCCCATTTGGAGGGCACATGTTGAAAACGACTTCTTTGTCTAACTTTCTGGGTTTCCCATTCTTGGGGACTTCTGAGGAAACATGTACTGTGTTCTGGTCGTTGGAAGCCTTCTACCTCCCTATTTCAGTGTGCTAAGTTCCCATCACCTCCTCAGTGGCTCTCTGGGGCATGGTCACCCCGTGCTTGCTGCTGCTTCAGCATGGTTCATCTCTATCCATAGACAATTCATATGCCACTGGTGGCGATTCAGTAACTGTAAATGCAGCTTGCTTCTCTCTGCCTTGCTTTTTCACTCTGTCTCCGGCTGGCTCTCTTCAGGGGACCTCCACGCCAGGGTACCCTCGCATTAGGCTCCTAAAGTGGCCCTACTGAAACTCATTTGTTCTAGGTTTGGGATGAAAGAGACAGTAGCACCCCCTTCCCAGGCCAACTCTCACCACCCCATGCCCACCCCTTCTTGGAAGAAAGGTTAACCTTTAAAAAAATAAAAAAGCCATCCTGGAGGGAGTTCCAGAGTTGTACAATGGGTCTACAGTCATTTCCTTTGTGATAACGATCCAGCTCGCCCTCTGCAGTCAGAATTTGCTTGAAAAGGACCCCTTGTGAAGTTTAAAAGAGGGTTTCAGAAACAACTTTTTGGTCATGAGGATTTTCCTAACCGTAAAAGAAACATTATGCATCGTAAGTGGATAATAACATTTTAACTAGCTGGATGAATGATAATCTGAGGGAATTGAAACAAGTAGTTGTCCAGTGTTCCCCAGGATTACTCTAGCCAGAAAAGTAATTCAGGTCTTTTTTTGGTATATATTTTTAAATTGTAATTTATATAGATCAACTCATGAGGTGGGTGTAGATGTACTTAGATGATAACCCTCTTGCAGAGATTTGTGCCCCATTCTTTCTGAAAAGTCTATTCTTAGGACTTGTGTCAGTTTGTCTCCTGCTGTATGTTTCTTTAGTCCTTGAAGTGAGTGTGTGTGTGTCTTAGTGTCTTCTTTAGGCCGGCTAAATCCAGTTACCTCCTTTGGCTTAATCGTTACACAGGAGAAAATTATTCTCATGGTGATTGCCTTTAAGGCCGCTGCTGTGTTAGTTGAAGTGTCTCCTTGCTCTCTACCGCAAGCACTCCGTAGCACAGCTGCTGAGTGTAGTTAGGTGATCCCAAGATCAAGCAGGAGTGACGGAAGAGAGTGCGGGAGAAAAACCCATGACGGTTCATTAGAGGCTGGCTACCCCTCTAAGGATTTACATTCTGGGAAATCTACTCTCTCTTGTAGGATTGATATGAGTTAGAGTCAACTCAGCGGCAGTGGGAATGAACTAATTATTGTCGGCCACTGGGGACCGATCCTTCTGGGGAAGTGTGTAGACATGCCTCAAGATTGTTCCACTAAAGGGAGGATGGGGTATTTATTCTGCCCATCCTCCAGGGATGCACCTCAGCCACGAGTCCTTCCCAAGCACCAGCAGCAGCATTAATACAGAAAACCAGACTCACCTACTACCGCTCAGGCTTAAAAGTGGAACATGAACAACAGGCCCAGAAGTCTTCCACAGCTGCTGTGAAACCCACCGGGTGGAGGGGCGTGGCGAGGGCTACAGGTGTCTGCTATTCCATCCGTGTTTACCTGCCTTGATTGCTGACACGAGTAGTTCTCACATCCCCTTCCCAACCAGACAAGCCGTTTAACGTGTTCACATTCTTTTACGCTCTCCACACCCTGTTCCCCACTAAAAATTTAATTTGAGGAATGTTTTGAGCATTCTGCTTCATTTAATCCTTGATTTCTAAAAGAGTGTGGTCTTTTTCCAAGTTAATTAACTTTACTGTCTATATATTTGATACTTGGATCTTACTCTCTTTTTCATTATAAATTTATTTTTTATTTTGATGAAATGCCTGAGACGTGTATATCTAGAAAGATCCTATTAACATCTTCCAATTTAAATGACAATTGACTGAATAAAAAATTCTAGGTTCAAAACAACAAACAGGATTTTATAATAAAGAAGGAATCGAGCCTTAGTTTAATAATTTAGTGGATTAAATAAAACTTTATTATTTGTAGTGCATGTAGTAGTAAATGCTATAGTTCAAGTAACATAAACTTATGTATCAATATACTAACACACACTTTTTCCTTGAATTAGAAAATTTCAGGTCTGTATGTTTAACTTTCTGAGCATTATTGTAAATTGTAATTTCGTTTAAAATCTGTTCTGTGGGGAAGACTGCTTTAGGAAGCTGCTGCTGCTTTTACAGTCATAGCAGACTGTCCAGTTTGTCTATGCTCTTTCGCTTCCTGCACGCTTCCTTCCTTGGGCCACGCATGTTGTAGGTTGCCTCCACGTACTTGGAGTGGTGGGAAGCTCTTCTAGCAAAGGATCTGGAAGGGTGGAGTTACATAAGAACACATGCCTAAGTCCAGGAAATCTCCTAACCCCTAGGACACTTTTCGCTTGGTGAATAAACACCCTCTTTTATCACCGTGCTGCTGAGCTAACAGCTTCATTTATAAAACAAGCTTCTTTTAGAAGATTCCTGCATACTTTTAAGATCTTGTATATTATTCATCTAATCTTGTATATTATTCATCTAATTTGAGAGTTAAAATACTGTCAATGGATAGGATATAGTAAATATGCAGCTAGTTTGGGTAAAAAAAACACCAAAAAATGCTACAAAAAGTTCATGGAAAAATGGAATTAAACACATAACCACACACAAGGGGGCGTCAACAGTTCTTAGGAAAAAGGAATGAACAGATAATGACGTTTGTTTCACACACTTAAATAATTTTATTCGGGGCTCATACAACCCTTATCACAGTTTATACTTTCAGACATTGTGTCAAGCACATTTGTACATTTGTTGTCATCATCATCCTGAAAACATATTCCTTCTACTTGAGTCCTTAGTATCAGCTCCTCATTTTCCCTCTCCCTTCCGAACCCTTGATAATTTTTTTTTTTTTTCATGTCTTACACTGACCGATGTCTCCCTTCACCCACTTCTGTTGTCCATTCCACAGGGAGGGGGTTGTATGTAGGTCATTGTGATTGGTTCCCCCTTTCTGCCCTTCCCTTCCCCTTCCCTTCCCTTCCCTGCTGGTATCACTACTCTCATTATTAGTCCTGAGGGTTTTATCTGTCCTGGAGTCCCTGTGTTTCCAGATCTGATCTGTGTCAGTGCACATCCTCTGGTCTAGCCAGATTTGTAAGGTAGAATTGGGATCATGATGGGGGGGGGGGAGGCATTTAAGAACTAGAGGAAAGTTGTATGTTTCATTGGTGCTATACTGCACTGACTGGCTTGTCTCCTCCTCAACCCTTCTGTAAGGGAATGCCCAGTTGCCTACAGATGGGCTTTGGGTCTCCATTCCGCATTCCCCTTCATTCACAATGATATAACTTTTTTGTTCTTTGATACCTGCTACCTGATCCCATCAACACCTCATGATCACACAGGCTGGTGTGCTTCTTCCATGTGGACTTTGTTGCTTCTCAACTAGATGGCCACTTGTTCATCTTTAATCCTTTAAGACCCCAGACACTATATCTTCTGATAGCTGGGTATCATCTGCTTTCTTCACTACGTTTGCTTATCCACCTGCTATATCTTCAGCAATCGGGTTGGGAAGGTAAGCATCATGGGATGCCAGTTTAATAGAACAAAGTGTTCTTGCGTTGAGGGAGTACTTGAGTAGAGGCCCAGTGCCTCTTAATCTGCTACCTTAGTACTAAACATATAAATATATGCAAATAGTTATTTCCCATCGTCATACACAAGTGTATTTATATATGTACATGTATTTAGGCCTCTATAAATGCCCTTTGCCTCCTAGTTCTTTCCTTTATTTCCCTTTACTCCTGTCCCATTATCCTGCTCAGCCTTCATTTGGGTTTCAGTAATCCCTCTGGGTTACGTTGCCCTTAATCACGCCCTACCAGACCTCCTACACCCTCCTTACCATTGATTTTGGATCACTTGTTGTTCCCTTGTCCCTGGGTTTGTTAACACCACATCCTTTCCCCCCTTCCCCCTTTCCTGTGTTCTCCCCTTCTGTTGTTTTCTCCTCCAGATTGTTTATCCTGCCTTTCTTATGTAGATAGACCTGCAGAGATAATAATATGCCCAAAAACAAGACAGAAATACAAACCAACAAAAGAAAACAACAAAACCAATGACAAAATTGTTGACCTTTAGGAGTGTTTTCTGGTCGAGTCTGATCGGGTGCCATGCCCTGACCCCAAAGTCTATTTTTGGTACTCCCTGGGAATTTCTTGCTCTGCCCCTCTTGCTGTTCTGTTGCACACCCTTAGTGTTTCGCCTCAGTATGGTGGGGTCATATTGGGCGCAATTCCCACACTGTGCCTCCAGTGTTGTAGTGCTGTGGGTCAGTGAGGGATGTGTTGAGTCTCATAATGGGGCTGGCCATATGGTCCTCTCTGCATTGGCTGCTCTGAGCAGGCATATCGTCTTCAAGGCTTGGTGGGCCGGCATGTGCTCCACTCTTTTCCTCTCCCTTCATTTGCTTCCGTGTGCTCCTATCAGACATGTCTTTCTCCCTGAGCTGTAGCTTCAGTGCTGTCCTCTGAAGTGAATTCTTCTGTAGGGAGGGTGGGTTGTCCCCATAGCCATAGTTAGGAGGGGCCAGTCTCTCACACCTCTCTACTGGTTCCTTTTCTCATGCCGGTATGTTGCATTCATGTCTTGGAGCACCAGGTTGAATTCAGTCTGGTCCCCATTTCTCTTTGGAGGTATAAACAATTCTTCTCCCCTTGGGTGGGTTAGTGCCCTGTTCCGCTACCCATGTCACAAAAAATTTTTAAAGTGTGTGTGTGTATGTGTGTATCTTGGCATTGGTTTTCAGATTATCTCTTAGCATTGCTAATAATCTGTTATTAAAATAAAAAAATAATTCGAATGAAATATTAGGATTTTTCCTCACATTTTTCTTAAATGTGTACTAAAAGAAATACCCAAATGACAAATATTAATAGAACTTGACAACAGCCTATCATTCTTGTTTACCATTAAATATATCAGTATCTTGTGCTCAGTAAACAATGTGTGTAATTATGATACTTAGACAAATTTGAGGACCACTCTTAGGATTAACATTGGTTTTTTGAATTAGAAAACAGAACCGGTAGAAAGTAAGCCAAGTGTGAGATCCGTTCAGTGTGTATTTTCTTCATGTGCTTGCGTATGGAGCACAGGCTCTCTAAATAACTAGATAAATGAAATGAAGTATAGGCACATTTAAATACAGAGAGAAAGTTACCCAGACCTCCCAGAGGACTGACCCCTCTGTAATAACCGTTGTATTTTTTGATCTTCCAGGAGCCCAGGCTTGTGTGCTTGTATTTTCTACCACAGACAGGGAATCGTTTGAAGCAATCCCCAGCTGGAGAGAGAAGGTAGTTGCTGAAGTAGGAGATGTGCCAACTGTGCTCGTACAAAACAAGATCGACCTCCTGGATGACTCTCGCATAAAGAAGTAAGAGGACTTAGTGTTTGAAGGGGGCATAAGGTCTACAAAGTCACAACATTTTTTAATCACTACGTAGACATACAATGAAAAAAGTTTATATATATATATAAAGAGTACTTTATCCTTAAATTTTTACAGGGTTACCTGTGATTATTTGGGGTAAAAAGAAAAATCCTATTGAATTACAAGTTTGAAGGTCCTTTTAGGATTTCAATCTGAGGTTCTTGTTTTATAAATTCAATTCATGTTTATTTGAATGCAGAATAGAGTAAGAATATTAAGAAAAACATCCTTAGATGTTTACATATCTAGGGGAACTGCTATCCTGCAAAGATGAATTTAAGTAGATAAAGATGAAGAGCCATACTCTAGTGTATTCAGAATTCTTGTGCTCAAATTTGTCAATAAAATTTAACCAGTTGCCATTGGGTCACTTCCGACTCATGGCCACTGTGTGTGTCTGTAGAATTGTGCTCCGGACAGCTTTCAGTGCCTGAGGTTTTGGAAGAAGGTCGCCACGCCGTGCGCGTTAATCATGTGTACTGCACAGAATTCCAGACGGAGTCTAGCCTCCAGATCTCTGTTTCTAAGAATTTTTGTGTCATTATACATGAGGAATTCTGTCGTCGTTTTTAATGTGATTTTTCATTAGTCATCTGTTGCTCTACAGCAAATTGTAAGCAGCCCTGATGCTGCAGTGGTTCCGAATTGGCTGCTAAGGTCGGCAGGTTGAGACCATCAGGCACTCCTCAGGGAATTCACAGGGGCAGTTCTACCCTGTCCTATGAGGTCCCTGTGAGCCAGCACCGACTCGATGGCAGTGAGTGGGTTTTTATGTAGCAAACTACCCCAAAATGTAGTGGCTTAAACAACCAACTCTAACCCAATGGTTTCTGTAGGTTAGGAATTTAGGAATGACTTATAGCGGAGATTTCAGTCAGGGATTTTCATGAAATTGTAGTCAAGATGTCGACGGGGCCTGTAATTATACATAGGTTTGATGGGGGTCTGGAGTATCCACTTCCAAGAAGATTGACTTGCTTGGCTGTTGGCAGGAGGCCATCGTTCCTTGCCACATGGGCCTCTCTAGGGCTGCTTCTCTTTGAGAACAAGTCATCAAAGAGAGAGCGACGTGAAAGCCACCGAGCTTTCATGCCCCTGTGCAGAAACTGCACACTGTCAGTTCTCCTGACAGAGTGTGATTGGTCTCGGGCCGACTGTGACACACTGGTGCAGCAGGAGACCTTCTGGAGCGTGGCTGCTGCGGTCCTAATAGAACTAAAGTTAGGGGTCAACTCTTAGAGGCACCGTCACCAATACTGTGACTCTGGCTTTGGCAACAGAATACTTACATGGAAGATCAGGAGTAAAGTAATTATTTCATGATGATCGTAAAGACAGAATTGATTTAAGTAACATGGAAGAACAGTGGTAAGTGCTTGGGGGGATGACCAGTTTCGTAGAACGGTGTTCTGTTTGCAGCTCTGGTGTGCTAATGGTTGGTGTGCATCCTCTAAGGAGGGAGGACTAAATCCTACGTAAGCACTAAGCAAAGCACAGCTTCCCATTAGTTTTACTAACTGGGCATCAACATTAAGCTTCATGATAAGAAGCAAGAAACCCTTCTGGAGGTCTGATTCTCGCCTCTGTAATCAGTAAATGTAATAAAACGTATTCTTAAAAATAAGCAGTTACCTATATCAGCATTTTCTCATCTGGGTTTGTGTGCAGCGAGGAAGCCGAAGCACTGGCAAAAAAGTTAAAATTAAGATTCTACAGAACGTCAGTGAAAGAGGATCTAAATGTAAATGAAGGTAAATTGCTTTTTCTATATGAATTATTTCAAGGAGCTGTTTTAATTTGATGCTTTTTTATTGCATTGCCCCCGATTGTATTTGTATGAGAGCAAAACCTGCTCTTTGCTGCCTATCCTTCAGGTGTTTTAAAGGCCCCAAAGCTTGTTGACATGTTAGAACAAAACCGTTTCTGGTGTTCTTTTACCCGCCCCGCCCCCGCCTCCCGAGTTTTATTGGCATATAATTCACATGTGATTCAGTAGTTCAATCACAGGAAGAGTTTTACAGTCATCATCACAATTCGTTTCAGAACACTTTCTTCATTCTTGTACTCATCATCATTGTTAGCTGTCCGTTTTCTTCCAGCCCCCTTGCCACACCCTCAGAAACCATTCATTCACTACTGTCTCTAGAGATTCCCGATCCTGGATTTCATACACAGACAACATAAAAGCAAACAAACAAAACGGCTAACAACAGCGACAAAGTAAAACATAAAAGTCTCAATTTAAAAGAAAACAAGATATTAAAAACTAGGACAAATTTAAATGGACAAAGGGACATCAAATGACAGACTGCTTTTTTTTTTTTTTACCTAAGTGCCCCTACAGCGATCCATTCTCCACTGCATCCTGCATAAGAGCAGGCTCTCCACACATCTGGTCCTTGGTCAGGGGATTCATCAGGTGTATAACACAGGTGTATTTCCTTTCTGCTTTTTAAAAACTGAAACAGCTTTAAAATGGGTCAAAAGGGAGATCAAATTATAAAATACTACATTTTGACCTAAGTACATCAACTTAAAAAATGTCTTTAAACCCCGAAGCTTTATATGTGTGAATGAATATGTAATGTTTTTATAATGCATACTTGTAAAAAATCTTCCACAGTGCATATTACTAAATTGCTTTGAAATACTAAGGTAGTAGCTATTTCATTATATAATGATGACTTTTTTTGTTGACTTCTTTCATCATGTAAGAAAATAAGATTAGCAAAAGATAAAACATTTCTTATTGCAGAATTGCTCTATATTGTATTAGATTAAAACTCTAATTTGTTGCTGAGGTCTTAATGTTGGTTAGATTTAGTTTTTTAACCTGAGGAAATCTGGTATCTTTTCAAGAGTTGGTTTAGTATCGCTGCATATGAAGGAGTCTTCAAGCACTTAAACCAAAGGAGCCAGTGACCACAATAATTGATTCAATTTTCTACTAGTAATGACCACTATCCATTGATAATGTACAATTGGCTCTCTTATTATGAATTGATAAAAATATTCTAGATTTGAGTTTTTAATGAGAATACTTGCCTCTAATTTAAATTTATTAAGTATAACTATTATAATGTCATTATCATGTCATTGGGTCCATTTTGACTCAGCCGCATGCGGCAGAGCAGAACGACCCTGTTGAGTTCTCTTGAGAGCTGTCTGGAAAAGCCCAGATTGCCAGGTCTTAGCAACCGAGTGCTTAACAGCTGCGCAGTTGAGCTCCCTGAAGTGTGGTGATCAGCGATGTGGAATGACAGATTTTACATTGTATAGGTTATATGGGCCTGAGAACCTTGTTTTTTTATTCCAGTTTTTAAGTATTTGGCTGAAAAATATCTCCAAAAGCTCAAACAACGAGTAGCTGCAGATCCAGAGGTGAGGCGTCCCAGCGGTAATAAAATTGGTAAGTAGCCAGCCGCTTGCAACCCGTTTCTTTATTTGTGATATGCCAGTGTCTCTGAGGAGTTTGAGGAAGTACTGAGTCAATGGTTATTAAAAGACTATCAGGAAAAATTTTAAAAGGGAATATCGGATCACTTCTTTGAGAATATGGAATTTTTTACGCTTTTGAATTTTCTAAGTCCATTTGATATGGTAAAGATACCAAATTTTAACGATATTTTATAAAAGCCCACTCATGATAGATAAAAGCTGTATCATGCTTGTTTGTCTGATTGTATATTTGTGCTGTCTCTTAGCTCTTTGTGGTCCCACTAACTTTCACATCTCCAGTGACTGGACCTAAAAATGCTAAATGCTAGTCAAAGTGCAGTATTCCCACAGAGGCACAAATACAGTGAGATCTCATTTATTTGAAAGAAGCAAATATAGAAACCAAGAATTATTAATGGGTAGGCAGGGGAATAGGACATTTTTATTGTAAGGGCAATGATTTATGTTGTTGGTGGAATATATGCAAAAGGATAGCAGTAGCATGTGGATTCCCATGATAAATGTATCAGTGTCTTAGACTTACAAAGGTGAAATATGTGTTGGCGGATATTTGGGTATTTTCACTACAGCAACCTAACAACTGTGAGGCTGGCACAGGACCGGGCCGAGTTTCTTTCTGTGGCACGGCGAGGCACTGTGGATTGGGACCAGCTCCTCAGCACCCATTAACAGTATTTTCACCCCCCACCCCCACCCTCCACACACACACAACGAGAAAGAGAGAGAGAGAGAGAGAGAGAGAGAGAGAGAGAGAGAGAGAGAGAGAGAGAGGTTTAGCATTTCTTGAAAAGCAGCTAGACTGCTTCTCCTTGCTTTTCCAGCAAGATGATGCTTGAAGCTCACAGGTTCTAAAGTGGCTCTCTTGGGTGCAGGGCCAGTTTGTGGGGGAACCGACTGGGAGCACCTTACCAAACAGTTGCGTAGTCTCTTAGAGTTTCAAAACTCTTCCTCATACCCCTCTCATGACATACACATACACACAACATATTCTTTCCCGTTGTAATTCACATTCTTCCCCGGGTTCTGGTTTCTTTTTTCTCATTTTCCCACTTTAATGTTTACTGTTAAGACACCTCAGATGTTGCGTATATTCACACAGGGCAATAGTGATATGCTTTTGCCTTGTCTTCTTCCAAGCCACTGACACAAACCCTTTGGTTTTTATTATGCCACAGTCGAATATAGACTCTTCAGTGCAACCTTTGAAGACAGTTCCATGTGGTCTAGCCCCTCCCTTCTTGATGTACCTGCTTTCCAGGCCCGCAGAGCAGTTGCCCTCTCCCAGGCAGGCTCCTTCCCCACCACATTCACCTTTGCTCACCATGGGGCTTCTGTTCAGCTTCCTCTTGGAGTTTCTTTCAAAGCAGTCTTGGCTCCTCTCGCCCTCTCTGGATGGGTCTCTTCAGCCGTGTCTCTGGGGGAAGCTACCTTCCTCATGCCTTTCCCCTAAAGAGCAATGGTCAAGGTCTAGGGCATCCGCAGGGATCCATGCCAGTCTTTTTCATGTAGTTTCCCCTTTACTGTGAATGAGATGTGTTACACTTTCCTTTAAGCCATTTATGAGATCTTTTATGTCATACAGGATCAGTTATAAAAGAGGGCGTCAAAAAGCTGCGGGAGGGGAGGGAATTGAAAGAGAATAGAATTTTCCCACAAACTTTGTAAAGCCCCTGTCTACTGTCATCCATCTCACAGATGGATGGTAAACTCTCTGTGGTCAGGATGGGACTCAGTCACTTTGCATTCCTTTCAGCATGGCTACGCTTCTTCCGTATCATGGGTGCTAACTAGTTCATACATTGAAGGTTGTATTTTGTGACCCATCATAGTGAAAAATGGGACTACAGTTCTAGAGAGGTTTTCTGTAGCTTTTCCTGTTGTGTCACTTTCATCGTCTCTGGACCTTTTCTTTGTTTTTACCGAAGTCGAGGGTCCTGTATTCCTACCAGCTTTCCATGCACGGGCTTCTCTGCCCGTAAAATCTCCCATCTCCTGTGCTTGACGATCAGTCAAATATTCTCGATGCAGGTATCTGATGTGAAATTATTAAAACGACCATTTTGACTGATTCACAATGTCCTACATTTACTTTTAGTGAAAAGACGCAGAATAGTGTATAAAATATGTCACCATTTGAGTGGCTGAAAGGGCCGAGGGGGCAAAAAGCGTATCTATGCATGCAGTATTCCTGGAAGGCGGCCACAGGGAACCCCGCGTATAAATGTGCATCTCTGCGTTTCTCTCCATTTGTACAGGTGTCTTTAACACATCTGGTGGGAGTCACTCAGGTCAGAATTCAAGTACCCTTAACGGTGGAGATGTCATCAGTCTTCGACCCAACAAACAGAGGACCAAGAAAAACAGAAATCCTTTTAGTAGCTGTAGCACGCTCTAAAGCATTGCTTAGGCTGGAGACCGGAGTGTATTACGCAGTTCAGTAAGAAACGCAGCATGCAGCTGTCGAGGGCCTGTGGCAAGTGGTTTAGCAGACTGGACCTTGACAGACTTAATTACACGTTGCTCTCGCCCTGCTTTTCAGAACGTAGAGTGAGACCGCTGGCAGAAAATCACCGCCCTATGCACTCATTACAAGGTTTTTCATTAGACGAAGCTTCTCCTGTTTTTGAAGACTGCTATGAGATGTCAAAACAGGTTTTTGCTGAATTTTATAATGCTGGGAAACATGAAATATACTGGTACAGATCTTAATTTTATAGATCATGGGAAGATATCAAACATTCCTTTACTGCAATTAATCATGGTTTTTTTTTTCTTTCTGGAAAATGGTATTGAATTTGAATACGTAGTAAAAAAAAAATGTTGAGAAAGCTACCCCATAAATCTGGCCAGACTGCTTGCAGGCGCATTTTGGCAGTGTTACTTGTGCAATGTCTGTAACATGAGTGCGGAGGTGTGCATGCAGGTATCTGGTACTGAAGTAAGTGGAAGGTGTGTGAAGTATTTAAGGAAGCCCGATCCTAATCAATTCATTTCTGAAACCATTTATACATTGTGTGCATGTTAAAATTTTTTATTTTTTACAACAGGAAGTTCCAGACATCTATTTTGCAAAATGTGCTTAGGTTTTGAAAGTGTTTTGTGCCAAAAATATGCCTGATTTTTACATTTGGACCACATGCTTTACTCTAATCTATGTAGTTTATAATCTCTAACAAGCAGTTACCCTCTCTGACAGGGTAAAGCAGAATATATAAACATTTCAATGCTAAGGCGTCTCCCAGGTGAGTCTCCTTGCAGCATGCGAGTGCTAGTTTCTCCTTCTGGTTTCCTGTCCACAAGGGAGCTAGCTACCTGGCAGCGAGCTCAGGATGTGGCCAGGTTGGCCACGCCCCTCAGAAGCCGCACTGCACCTCTGCTGCCACCTGCTGGGCCCTGTGAAGTGCAGCGCTGGCAGCCGGCACCTTTTGCTGCGGAGAACCCAGCTTCGAACTTTAACATTCAAGCTAACAATTTTTTTTAAGTGCACAAAAGATGGGTAGTCTTTTGTCCTAGTCCAAATTAGGTATTTTATAAGAACCCGTAGCTCTAGGCATCCCTTTGTTTACACATTTTTGTATGGTATTTTCAGAATATCACTTAAAATTTCTATAACTTGGGATTGTATAGCACCTCAAAAGCTGTCAGCACCAAATACAAAACAATGTAGTTTAAGAAATCATTTTAACATGTCATCAACATGTCATAGCATACATTTTATCACTCGGGACAGTAGCTTTCCCATGGAGATTAACTGCATGAATTCTGTTAAAATGGTCATTCATCAATTGGCTTGTTTGTAAACAATAAATAACTCCTTTCAGTGTACCTGGTTTTTTACAGGTTTTCAGAGTATGTACAAACAACTTTTCCTGAACATGTGTCGTAAAATCGTTTCTCATTCATTGTACTAAATATATGATGTTCTATGCATTCCTCTTGTACGGTCTATCTTGGTTTGGTTTTAAATAAGTCTTCCGTCTGCACCATTGTCCCCTCTGCCCAGAGAAGGCTGGGGCCGTAAGAGGGTGTGTGTAGGCATCCTGTTCAGCAGTCAGAGTCAGGGTTTGCTTCTCGTAAGGTTGAAATGAGCTGGCGTTTCCCACTTCAAAGGGATGTCAACTGCTTATTCTGGGTCTCCGGCCGTGACCACTCCCATTGCCAGGACTCAGTCCCTAACAGTGAGCACCTGCTGGTGAAGATAGCTTTCCTTTCACGCTCTTGAAAGACAGGCTCTGTTTAATTTTCACACAACAGATATTTTGTGGTGAAGAGTCCTATGGTCTTTTGTTAGCCAAAAAAAGCCCAAGTAATATTTCCTAGTTCTGTATCATATAGCAATTAACTGTGGGTGTGAATGTTTGTTACTTTTCAATATAAAAAATGTAGTCCCTGATGATTGGTTCCAGTTGTTCGATGGCTCCTAATGCTGTTATTCTAATTTTATGAACTTATATTTGCCTTTTTTAAATCAAGAACTGAAGAGACCTTTGCTACACATTGACATTTTTAATTTGCACTATTTTAAACCTATTCCTAATTAGCCTTTTTAAATAATTCAATAGGCTAGAAATTTGGTCATATGTGACATTGTTAAGTAATTCATTTTGAAAACCTCAAAATTGACACTGATTCCCCTGCTTCTCCCTGAGGCCCCTAGTTCTTTTAAATAGCATCATTGATACTTCCTGATGAAACATGGATGCTGAAGAAAAGCCTGTTTGAGACCCACATGATGTGCTTGTGTGCGCAAATCTCCTTTCTAGTGTCATGACTACTTGGTAGCCTGCAGACACACCAGGGGTTGGAACCAGTGAACACACGGGCAAACACCCATGATCTCTCATTGCAGCAGGTCGCAACTTTTCTAAGCCCCCTTGCGTAGCTGTGGAATACTTGCCATATATATTTCAGTTTTCTCAGGTTTCAGTCTCCGCCTTTCAAATTAAATAGCTACAAAATAGCCCTGTTATGGCATAATTGCTGAGTAAAATCAGGTGAAATGGTTTCTTTTTATCTTTCCAAAGTTGATAGCATACACAAGCCTTTTCAAACTGAAGTAAAACTGACACTGCCAAAGAGAGGGAGGGAAGAGCCTTCCTCGAAGTGGGATGGAGCCGGAAGGAAGGCTCTTCAGAAGTTTGGGATGCGTTGCTAGAAAGCACGCTCGTTGCTGGCTGCTCCTCTGTGCCTGTGACTGTTTGGGGCCAGGGTCTCTGATCCGGATCTGAGGATGGAGAATTAGCCTTTGGACCGGATGTTCCAACTCTTTTAAGTGTTGTACTACTTTAATGCAGATATCATTATTTTATAGGATCCTTTTCAAAATATTTGAAATGGTTACTGGTAACCTGCTGACATGCTTCCATTAATGTATCATTAAAGTATATGTTCCTCTGTGATCAAGTGGACAGACAGGGGCAAACTCATTCCGTTACTTGTCACACACTGCACACGGGCAGATTGCCGGTCTCAAGTGTCACTTCTGAGTCTGAGTCCCGTTGGCTGAAACCAGTCAGCCTAGCATTTGACTGCAACCGGTCAGCCTGGCGTTTGACTGCGTTTGGTCACAGAAGATACTCCAGTCCGCAGTGGACACTGAAAGAGCCCATCACCGCGCTCCTGGGCACTGGTGATCGGACTTGCAAAGCCTTCTCACCCATGCTCCTGTCCGTCTCTCCTGAAACCCTGTAGTAGGATGTTGGTAAATGGTCTTTTACAAATAAAAGGTTTAGATTAAAAGGAAAACTGAACCCCTCCTATATTTTTGTTACTTTAAATAAATAATGTTTTATAAATTTGAATGGAGTACCACATGTATATATTGCTATTAGGTTAAACTTAAAAGTATATGACTTGAAAAATATCCTTGAACGATAATTTCCAACAATCAAAAATAAAAAGTGCATTTCAAAGCTAAAATTGTGTGATGTGTGTGATGTATATGACAATATAGAACAAAATACTTACTAACTGGTATGTGGCTGCCTTTGAAAACAACCAAAGAATATTTCCTATTTCAGATAAAAGTCGGTTGTCCTAGAGTTCAACTCCATCTCTGGGTGATCTCCTCTGTCAAAGTAGTGAGAACTGCACAGGGTCGTCAGCCGCCCAGCCCGTCATCAGGCGCCAGGGCTGGAGTCAAGTAGGCAGCAGTGAGCTCAGGACTATGGGTCATCTGATTTCTGCCTTGGAGACAAAATTTGTTAATTTTGTCAGTACTGGTCTGCTTTCAGAAAAGTTGTTTTAGTCTTGTCTGGTGGCTTTGGACCCTCAAGTAACACATTCATTTTCTAGTATAAAATGTCTGCGTGTGTAAATGCATTGAACAAGTGTCTTCTACGCTCCACACTAAGCATCTTGCAGGTAATGTCTCATTTCAGTCTCATAACTCATGGAATCAGCTAGCCTGAGTTTCCATTTGGGGTTGGCAGGGAGGGATTTGATAGTTCAATACCTCAGGCCCCCCTTCTGGTAAGTGTTGGGGCTGGCACTCATCTCGGTCTTCCTGCAGCAGCCTCGCACTGTACTTGCTCTGTGTGTGCTTTCGTTCCAGTGCGGGTACTCGCTTGAGACCTGCAGGCGTGGTTACCACATTTGAAGAGGGATGTGTAATAGCCCTTGGCTTTCCAGGGACAGGGTTTTCAGCTGGTTTTGACACTGTCGGACTTTTCCACAAACACCACCTTACCCTGTTATGGCCACCCCTGGAATACTGCATACTGAAATTGAACCAGTGACAGACGAGCCTTCCACATGCGTGTTTGAGGGCTTGATGTGTGTCGGGGAAAGCGCCTGCTTCAGCGGCGTGGTCTGAGGCGGTCCAGTACAAGTTGCCTTCTGTTCGTTCTGACTGCAAACTCAAGGATCTGAGCAGCTCGCAGGGATCGTTGCTTCCCATTGTTTCATTTTAATTGGTTACACGAGCAGTGTCTCTCACACACACTCAACTAGAGAAAGTCTCAGTTCAAGTTGACTGGTATCGTCATTGCTTCTCAAGATTCTCTGCTTTACTTTTAAGTACTTGGAATAATTGTAAATATCACAGATGTACAGCAAATGTATCTATCATTACCAGTCATTCAAAAGGAACAAGTGGCCATTTCCTACTCTAACAAATTGCATGTCTGTTAGCTTGCCAAGTCTTGCTCTGCTGCTGTGTCCGAGTAAAACTTTCACTTGTTAAGAGACTCATACTTTCCCGTCTTAAAACGCTGAAGCAGATTCTCCAAGTAGTGGGTCGCGTCGGTAGGGTGAATTGTGAGCATTTTGAGTGTTGGCACTCCGGGGGATAGGTCCCCTAAGTACGACAGGCGGCAGGGCCTACAGAGGAGGTGACAAACTGGAAATTCAGTACTCATCAGGAGCAAAAATCAGTTAAAAGTCAAATACAGAACTGACCCTGCTGGTACTTCACTAGAGACCCAGCATGTTTTAAAAGTTTCTAGAGCTTTCTGAAGTGGGGAGGGGAGAGCATGCCGTTGAGTTGATGCTTACAGTGACCCCATAGGGCAGTCCCACGGCCACGCAGGTTTCTGAGAAGGTGAGCTGGGGTTTCTAAAGCTCAGAGAACCCTGGTGGTGTACTGGGTTATGACTTGAGCCAGCTGGAAGGCCAGCGGTTCAAAATCACAACCTGTTCTGCAGGCTCAAGCTAAGGCTTCTGCTCCTGTAAAAGAGTCAAAGTTCCAGAAGCCAAAGGTGCAGTTCTACCCATCTGTCAAGTTGAAACCGACTTGATGGCAGCGAGTTTGAGAAGGCGCTCCCAGCACCAGTGTTGCATTCCGCAGGGGCAGTGCCGTTCACACTGTATCCTATGTGAAACAGCCAAGTGAGGAGCCGTACTACCCAGGAACACAGCAATGAACAGAGCCGTGGGCTTCCAGATGGACCTGTCGAGGAAGGCCAGGAGCAGGCTTCAGTAGAAAAGTGCCAGGGAAGGGTGGCGGAAGGGCTTTCTGAAAGTCACATGCTACATGCTGGTCATGGTGTGGGCCTGGGTCAGTACTCCAGGTAATCTCTATCCACATAGGACACAACATACTCAATCCCACAAAGTCTAACCCAGACTTCTACACATAAAAACTGAGAGTAAAGACATGACTGTCAGCTGATTATACATTATACGTCCATTCTTTAAAATATGCCTTAAGAGTCCCTGCCGCCTCCCCTGGGGCTCCAGCAAGAGGCACTGAGAGCTGGAGATGCTGTGGACCAGACTCCCAAGACGTTTAGAGGTGGCAGCGAAGAGCTCTCCAAGTCTCATAGGGAATGGCTTCCAGTCAGACTCCACTGGGAAGCCCGGGAGAGACAGAATGAGGGAAACTGAGGCCACAGAGGGAGGCACAGCTAGAAAGCTGGTGGGGAAGTGTGTAGACTGACGTGGAACACGGACTTGAGGAAGGGGCGTGTTTCTGAGTGGAAGTACATTACTGGGGAACCTCAAGACGGCACACCCGAGTCCTGCTCGCCACCTCGGACTCCGAAGGCTGACCCCCCGTCAAGTGGGAAGGTTGACATTTGATCAGAATTTCTTTTCATGGAGATTCAACATTTACAATTGCCATACAAATCTAGATCATAGGTTCCTGTGAAAACAAAATGTATTCTAATGAAAGAATTGGATGTATTTGAAGCAGAATTTGAGGAAATTAGGTTTTTATGTGTCAATAGCATTGGTCACTTTGATGACTAAGTGTTCTGTAGTTGTGTTATCACATGATGTATTGGCCGATTTGTTGGTGAATAAAATACAAATTAAAATACAATGTTTTCATCATGTATCTACTGTATTTGAGTTTGCCTAATAGTTTTAGGAACAGATTAACACTCGGTGCTGGAAAGACTTGAGTAAAAGGGTTACATGTTAATGACTGTAGAAAGAACTTATACTGCTTCCACAAAGAAGTCCTTGTTGGTGAGAGGCCATAAAACGTACATGCACTCAGAACAACAAGAAAGAAGGACCAAGGACCATTTGTCCAGCAGTAGCAACAATCTAGGAAGCACCTCCATCAGGAAGGGGAGGGGCATGGGTACGTAAGTTGGGGAACAGCCACGCGGAACACAGTAGTCTTTTTAAGTTGCCAAGACTTTGTGGTGGCACTTAGCTTAAAAAGGGGTGAGAAAAAAAAAGGCAGGTTACAACATTTCAGTTTTGTAATGATTAAGATTTTATAGAAATGAAGTATTTGAAAAATGAGTATACGCAGTGGTAAAATCATAAGCGGTTTTTCTCACATTAAAAATACATAGCATGAGATGCATAAATCTTTACGTTCTAATAGGTTTGATACAGGTACCTCCACAATGTTTGACGAGTGACAGAGAACACAGGGAGAGACTTGCTGGGCGGTTACTCGTGTCTTGATGCACTGTGCTTGGTTCCCGGCAGTCGCAGCCAGGCGGCTGCAGCTGAAGGAAAGAACTGCTCTCGGGGCTCAGCTGGCTCCACGCCCGGCAAAGCCCCAGGGTGGCAGTGAGGCGGCCCTTCTCACCAGCCACGCCACGTACCCATCCACAGATGGTCAAATAGCTATGTATGTATGAGGAGCTAGATGTAGTAGACGACAATGCAATCTAAAAACTAGGTAGGCAATTAAAATATTTCTGGTCTTGTGTTAATTGCAAAACCCGTGAAGCTGGGGTATTTTCAGCCGAAACTGTGTTGTGTATGAGATGGGAGTGGTCATGCCTAACACACAGTACACGTTACCACATAGAACAGTATTGACATCGCTTCCACGTCACTCGTAGATAGCATGCAGGTTTCAGAGCTAATTAAATTGGCTTTCCGCATTCTGCTGCAGCGTTTTGGAAGCAGTTCCTTTCGAACGCTCCAACAGCTTAATGGCCTTGTCAGCGTTTTCCACATTTCTTGCAAAACCCGTGAAGCTGGGGTATTTTCAGCCGAAACTGTGTTGTGTATGAGATGGGAGTGGTCATGCCTAACACACAGTACACGTTACCACATAGAACAGTATTGACATCGCTTCCACGTCACTCGTAGATAGCATGCAGGTTTCAGAGCTAATTAAATTGGCTTTCCGCATTCTGCTGCAGCGTTTTGGAAGCAGTTCCTTTCGAACGCTCCAACAGCTTAATGGCCTTGTCAGCGTTTTCCACATTTCTAAGCAGAGTCTCTAATCTTCTCTTAATTTTCTTTTGGTCTTCAAGAGCACAGCCGATCACTATAGACTGAAACTTCTGGTCAACTGGCCCGGGTGGCACCTCAGAAGAGCAAGCACTGTACAATGACATTAAGTGACTCTTGGCATTTTCCACGTCGTCAAGAAACTTACTGACCACCTCATCGATGATTCGGGTGGCATGTTTTAGGGATTCTTGCTGCTGGGGGTTCCGAATCGTTTCCACAGAAACTTCAACGGTGAGCGTTCTTCCCATCAAACGGTTTGCAGTCAGATTTAATTCTTCTCTTTCTCCTAAACATACAACAACAACAAATTATCAATCAGAAACAAACTTTTCTATGTCAAGAGCACAGGGACTTAAGAAAAGGCACAGAGGCATTCACTTATGGCTAAAGCCATTATTTTCTGTAAGCCTTTCTCATGAATTTGTTTTAAGTAAAGGCTAAAACTCCAGGACATGAAATTGATGGCATGTGATGCAGAATGCCTTTGTCAGACGTCTGCACATGTGGATGCCAGCAGATGCTAGCATATTTGCTGAACCGTTTGGGAAGGAATGGATTCATTCCGGAGACAGAGAATATGGAGACAGGTGTCTTGCAGCTCCCTAAAGGGTGGATGTGTATATCTAGGCCCTCTGTTGACTGAGAAGACATGGCCATCATAGTGGCGAATGAGCCAGCCTCACAGCCAGACACTGACTTCATCCTTACCAGACAAATTGAAGCAAGCAACGCTAGTCTTGTTCAGAGCAATGAAAGATGGGAACAGAGCGCAGTTGTTAGATTTTTTATACGAGAAAGCCAGCAGTCTCTTGTTGGTGCCTCAACTGCGTAACTCATGGATGAGTGACTGCAATGTTGAGGAAACAGACTAGCTCGTGACGACTCTGGATCTGTCAGAATGCATACTTAACCTTGGCTCCTGGGCCCACTAGTTTGCCCTGTGACGTGGGAAAGGAATCCAATTAAAGTTCAGAGCCAATCAAATGGGATTTTACATGTGACCTCTTCTGTGGCAGGCCTGCTTTTCCTATGAGAATAATAGCATGTTTTTGCATTCATGGTTTTTCTAATCTCTCAAGTAATTCACATTCCAGTACAACTCCTTTTGTGCTCTCCTTCCAAACTCCCATCTTTTTCTTCTGCCTCTCAGTGTCTTACAGTTAGGAGTGTAACCTGGGGTACACTTTAACAAGGGTCGGGAGGCTGTGCGCTTCCTGACCTTGCAAGCCTGCCAGCCATTCTGAGAGGCCGGAGGAGCCTGGTGGAAGACTGACTGTTGCAACAGACCGACGGCTCCGTGCTGAAGCCCAATGCGCTCACCCCCAAACCCGGCCAATGTCACCCTCACGCACCCCCGGCCCTTTCCCCATAGGTCAGAGACGAGTCCCCTCCTGTGGGAGTGCTCTCACCGTCACTGATCTGCCTCATGTCCTGGCTATTTTGGATACTGTGGATCATCTCCAGGAGGATTTCTTTCTCTTGCTCAACAGCGCTTGCCGCTTCTCTCAACGCTTCCACCCTGTATGCATTGGGAAGCAAGAGAGTTGTTACATGAAGAATGGTGGCCTATTAAATTTCTTCATCTCTACCATTCATTCCAGTTTACTAGGAACACCTTTAAAAGCAACATTACTTTTAAAGTTTGGTCTTTCATGTTTCTATTCTCTTTGATCCTTTTTTATTTAATCCATTAATGCCACTTCCATTTTGTTCCCTATTTATAGGGGGATTGTTCTTTTGAATGTTTACCTCTATTTATTATAAATGTATGTGTATTCATTCTGTATATTTTTACCTTGGTCTGTTTCTTTTTTCACTCATTTTGTTGAGAACCATTGTGTTCATCTATATGGACATCTTATCAGCTTCATTGCACGCTGTGTGTACCCATCTGATTTTACCTCTCCAGGCTCCCACTGAAGGTCATACTTGTTACATCTCCCAACACCACAAATAACACTTAAAGAATATCAGCCTCTTTCTAGACCTCTGTGAGAATTTTCTCCTTATATACAGTCAGGGAAGAATTGAGAAGACTAAGTATTTATAGCCAGAATTTGACTCAGCGCTGAAAGACTGTCCTTGAGGCTGGCTGGACCATCCACACTCCCAGCAGCAAAGCACGAGAGCCTCCGTCCCTCTCCCGATAGGTACCATACCCACATCTCGACAGCTAGCTACTCAGCATTTTCCAACTTTCCGACTGCGCTGCCATTCGACTGTCAGTATTTCATTTGCATTCCTCTAATGACATTGGGCATCTCTCGAGATCCGCCGTCTAGCCTACCTGTTCAGACACTGCTTCCGCTGTTATCTAGCGCTTTGATAGGGATTATTACTGTCCTGTTATGGCACCGATGGCTGGCTGGTCTACTCGAAGTCCCCACCAGCTGCTCACAGAAGGAAGGATGTGGCAGTCGACTTCCCCAGTAATTACAACCCGGGAATGTCATGGGCAGGGCCACACTAAGGGTCTGAATTCACTTGACAACTTTATTTTATTTTTATTTTTTTATTGTCCTCCAGGTGACTTGCAGCCATTCTTTACTCAATTATTGTCGTTTTGGCTTCAGGGACTGCAACCATCGCCTCCATCTTACCGTCCACTCATTTAACTGGATGCACCTAACTGAACAGAGATCCTTACTTTGATGTGGATAAATCTCCCCACACCCTTGCCTTTGCCCAGTGTGTATGCTTTCAAAGTTTGGAGAGGGGTGCCCTTGCCTGCTGGTTCTTGTGCATGTCCATGGAGTCAGGGTCCAGCTCATGGTGACCCCACACAGTCTATTTCATACATGAGGGGATGAAACACTGCCCGGTACAACGTCACCCCGCTTGGTTGAAATGCAGACTTTTGTGATCTACAGGGTTTTTTTGGCTACTTTTCAGAAGTAACGTCCAACCTTTCTTAATTTGGAAGCTCCTCTGACGCGTATTCAGCATCCACGTAGGCTGTGCATGGGCTGCAAAGGCTGAGGCTTGAGCCTGTGTCTTCGGCACGAAAGACAAGCATTCGGCCACTGGCACACCACTGCGGTCACTTCCTACTGTGGTAGCCCGGGGAGACGAGAGAAACAAATCCAGGGACATGCATCTATTCATATATATATGAAAGGGCTTTATAGCACATAATAATTGTATAATAAGAGAAAACATCCCAGTCCACTCCAGATCAAGTCCATAAGACCAATATTAGCCCATATGTCAGATACCAGGGTATAAATTCTTCAGACACATGCAACATATGCAATGGCACCAAATGCAGGAAGCTCTCAGGCCAGTGGGTGGAAAGTCTTGTGGATCCAGTGGCGGTAGAAGCATCTCAGCGCTGGCGTGGGTCTCCACGTGGCTCCTCCAGCTACAGGGCTCTGGGTGCCACCAGTATAGCTCCATGAGGCTTGTCAAAAGGAATGTGTAGCAGAGAAGTGTGTGTCCAGGCTCCAGGGAGGAAATCCGGAGTTCCCAGAATCCTCAGGAGGCGGCCATGTCCACACAGAGGCACCATTGATTAACAGGCTTAATAGACTCCACCTTTTTGCTCAAGTTCACAGGAGATTCTGCAACTGCCACACCTCCCCCTAGATCATACAATATGCTTCTATGTATTTTTTAAATCGAGTCTTACTTTTCATAGATATGACTTGAATCCATCCATATTCCAACCTTGTATGTAATTAGGTAGTAATTTGTCTTTCTTCAAAATAGTGACCCACATTCTCCCAACATTCCCTACCCCAAAATCTATTACCCAAATGGTTTTTAAAGTCTACCCCAAATCTATTTAGTTAATAATATGTTTGAGAGCCTTGTTGCACCGACCTCCATGGTTTCTGGTTTTGTTGCACCATCTAGTACTTGTTGTTAGGAGCCATAGTCCGTTCTGACTCATAATGACCCTACATATGAGGGAGTACCCAAACATCTGGAATTTTTCCCCTCCAAAACTATGTATTTAATTTTTTTACCAAAACAATCTTATCATCTTCAAAGTACTTATTTAATACATTTGTCAAATTGGAGATTCCATTCTTGGATACATTTCTCAAACTCATTTCTTTAGATGGCTAACAGCACTTCCCTATTTTTTTTCTTCACCTCTGTAACATCTTTAGATCTGTCCTTTCATGTCGCTCTTCATTTGCAGAAACAAAAATAAGTCACATGGAGTGAGGTCAGGTGAGTGGGGCAAGAGAAGCATGCTGGTTTTTTGTCAAAAACTGGCGCACTGAGACGGCTGCATGAGCAGGTGCATTGTCACGGTCCCCCGTCTGCCACAAATCAGGCCCTTTTTGTCTCACACCGTTAGGCAGTCTTTTCAGAACCTCTAAATAGATAGCTTGACTAACAGTCTGACTGGTAGAACGAACTCCAAATGCATACAAGTTGACATTTTTGTCCATTTGGGAAGTTGACAGATGTCCAGAATGTTTTGTTATCTATCGACATTTCATCTTATTTGAAACGAGAAAACTACTCTTACACTTGCGTTTTTCCCATAGCGCTGTCCTGGTAAGCTATGTTCAATATCACAACAGTTTCTGTGGCGATTTTTTTCCTGAACAGAAAACAAAATTTCACAGCCGCACGCTGTTTTCTTAAATTGGTCATTACAAAAAAAATAAGGTTCAAGTGAAACTGCTTTTATGAAAAAATTCACTGTGACCAAAAGAGAACCTTCCCAGGTGATGCTACTGGGTACACGGACTCAGAGCAAGTTGCTTGATGCTCACATAAGCAGAAAAAAATGTGTACTACAAAGGGTCCACTCTTCCAAATGCAGCTCGTTTTTATCTGTCCTGGATTCCTTGTGTTTTCAACTCTCTCTCTCCTACAACAGAAAGAAACACTGCCTTGTCCTGCACCCTCACAATTATTCTTCTGTTTGAGTCCATTCTTGCAGCCACTCTGTCACGCCATCTTGTCGAGAGCCTGCCTCTTTTTTGCTGCCCGACTGAGCATGATGCCTTTGGCTAGAAGATCTGGTAGAGCAAGCTCCTTTATCCTCTGTAAAGATAATTTGACTGTGCATATGGACCTTTATGCTTCTGAATTCCAGACTAATTTTATTTAGTTTTTCATAAAAGTGAGGGAATTTGATTTAAACATTGTTGTTCCATAAGAAGGCATGGCATATCTATTTATTTATTTTGAAATCATTTTATTGGGGGCTCTTACATCTCTTATTATAATCCATCCATACATCACGTCAGCACATTTGTACCTATGTTATCATTTTAAAAACATTTTCTATTTGAGCACTGAATATAAACTCATTTCCCCCACCCCCATGAACCCTTGATCATTTATACTTTTTTTATACTCCCTTACACTGATCTCTGTCTCCCTTCACCCACTTTTCTGTTGTCTGTTCCCCTGGGAAGGGGTTATGTGTAGATCATTGTGATCGGCTCCCTCTACCTTCCTCTTACCCTTCTGGTATTGCTACTCTTATTGGTCCCGAAAGATTTATCTGTCCTGGATTCCTTGTGTTTTCAACTCTGTCTGTACCAGTGAACATCCTCTGGTCTAGTCATATTTGTAAGGTAGAATTGGGATCATGATGGTAGGGGGAAGGAAGCATTAAAGAACTAGATGAAAATTGTAGGTTTCATCAGTGCTATACTGCACCCTGACTAACCCATCTCTTCCTGTGACCCTTCTGTAAGGGGATGTCCAATTTTCTATAGACGGGCTTTGGGTCTCCACTCTGTGATCTCCCTCATTCATATTGATATGTTTTTTGTTGTTGTTCTGGGTCTTGAATGCCTGATACCTGCTCCCATCGATACCAAATGATCACACAGGCTGGTGTGCTTCTTCCATGTGGGCTTTGTTGCTTCTGAGCCCCTTATTTATCTTTAAGCCACTATTTCTTTTGATAGCCAGGGGCACCATCAGCTTTCTTCACCACATTTGTTTATGCACCTATTTGTCGTCAGAGATGGTGTTGGGAAGGTGAGCATCATAGAATGCTGGGTTTATTAAAACAAAGTGTTCTTGCACTGAGGGAGTACTTGAATTGAGGTCCAATGTCTGTCTGCTGCCTTAATACTTAAATATATATACATAGATGTATTTCCCTATCATTATATATAAATATATTTACATACGTACATGCCTGTATTTAGACCTCTAAAATGCCCTTTGCCTCCTAGTTCTTTCTCCTATTTCCTTTTACTTTCCTCTTGTCCCAATATTGTGTTTGGCCTTCGTTCAGGTTTTAGTAATTCCTCTTGGCTACACTGCCCTTTATTAAGCCCCAGAAGGCCTCCTACACCCTCCTCGCCATCGAATTTAGATCACTTGTTCCCTTGTCCTTGGGTTTGTTAACACCCACTTCCTTTCCCTTGACTCCCCCCCCCCACATCCCCACAATGGGGCATCAGTCCCATTGTTTTCTCCTCTGCATTGTTTATCCTACCTATCATATCTAGATAGACCTGCAGAGACAATAAGCACAAAAACAAAACCAAGCAAAACAAAAAATTAATACTAAAAAAAACCCCCAAAACACCCACCACCACAACAAAAAACCCAAAGCCTATAATAGTTCCAGGTCTGTTTGTTGGCCTTTTAGGCGTGTTTTCTAGTCAAGTCTGATAAGTACCATGTCCTGGCCCCCAAGTCTACTTTTGGTATTCCCCAGGGACTTCATTGCTTTGTTCCCCCCTTGCTGCTCTGTTGCACACTGTTAGAGTTTCGCACCAGTGATCTTCTATATTCTTAGTTAGAAATTTAAAGTACTTTTCATTATGGTCTTGATAATCCGTGTTTGGATTGTGTTAATATTGCAAATAACATATTTTCATTATATTTTCTAGCTGCTTATTGCTACTTTTGTAGGTTCACCTTGTAACTGGAAACCCTGATACTAATTTTAGTGATTTATATATTGCTCATGCTGGCTAATTTACGTTGATGATCATTATCAACTGGAAAAAAAGATAGTTTTTATCTCCCCACTGCCCAGTCCTGTTACTTCGTTTGCTTGTTTTTCGTTATAATGTTGGCTAAAGTATTGTGTTAAACACAATATGGGACATTTTTGTCTTTTTCCAAGTCTAAAGGGAATTTCCTGGATATTTTTTATATAAAATCATGCTCATACTATAGAAGCACTACTTTCCCTCCCTCCTCCTCAGCAACACACACATAGCACTAGTGGACACATACTTCACATACCCAGTCACTAAGTCCAGGTGAGCCCTGGGGCTGCCCGCCTCAAGGCCAGCAGTTTAAGATGACTAGTCACTCCGAGGGAGAAAGACGAGGCCTTCCAGTCCTGTAAAGAGCTATAGTCTCTAGAAACCCACTGCGGTAGGCCCAGTTTGAACTGTAGGGTCACTATGAGTCGGAATCAACCTGATGGCAATGAGGGTTTTTTTGGGAAATGATTAGGCTGTGGAATCATGAGGAAAAAATTTTTTTTAAACGTCATTTATTTCCAGGGCCAGACCATGTTCCAGTTACAGTAACTAAATTAAGTTGCCAAGGGAAACAGTGGCAGAACTAGTATTTGAATAATCTTGGAAACATGAGATCTCAGAAGATCTAATCCTGATTGCTGCCTGAAGTGGGAACATTACCAACGTTTCAGCATGTGTCCTTCCAGATAGAGACCCCCTCCTCTCCCTAAGAATGCATATGCCTCCCCATCAGTGCCCCACCCGTCACATTCCAAAATAGCACCAATAGACTGTACAATCACAGGGTCTCTTTACTGTTTAAAATACTAAATATATGTCCAGCTCTTCCATAAGAGCTGGAATTTCTTTCACAAATGTAAATGTAAAATGAATTTTACAAATGTAAAACCAGAAACAATAGTCTATAAAATCATAGTAATGCCAGGCTGTCTTCCAGCACCATTCAGTACTACTTACATTTTGTATTAGCAAACTCTCAGAAACACCTGGACCCAGTCCATGTAAAAGCAATTGAGTTGGCACTAATATGAAATATGCTACAAACAAGCCAAGGCTCCAACATTTAATGACGCTGAAAAGCATGTGATGGTAAATGAGAAGATGGTGAAAGGAAAGATGAATATTTTCAGCACTTGAGTTTGTACTAAAATGTAAGATGCAAAGAGAATGGGAAGGTCAAAGAGGCTTCATTTACAACTGTAACTTACAAGAGTACATTTTGGGGGTAAGAAAACGGATTGAAAGAAAACAAAAAATCTATTGCTAAGTAGTTATTTTTTCATTAATTGAGAATATAAAGAAAGTTTATAGTAAGAGTAGAGGCATTCAGGATAAAGTGATCCTTCAGCTTTCTCCCACACTCACTTATGGTAGATAGTACCAGGGCGTTTTCCCTGTGAGAAACAGATTTCATCTTTCTTAGAACTTCTTGTATACATATTGATGTACATTCTCTTAATTTCATAGAAAAAAAGAGAAACTGTCGTTCTTCAGAGTGTAGATGCCAGGATGCACCTAAGACCCAGAACAAAACCATACCCAAGGTGATTTGGGGGGGTGGGGCATGGAGTGGAGACCCAAGGCCCATCTATAGACAATTGGACATCCCCTCAGAGGGGTCACAGGGAAAAGATGAGCCAGCCAGGGTGCAGTATAGCACTGATGAAACACAACTTTCCTTTAGTTCTTTGGTGCATCCTCACCCCACTATCATGACCTCAATTCTACCTTACAAATCAGATTAGACCAGAGCATGCACAGTGCTACAGATAAGAGCCCGAAACACAGGGAATCCAGGATAGATAAACCCCTCGGGGCCAACAAGGAGAGTAGAGATACCAGGAGGATTAGGGGAGGGTGGGGAAAAGGGGGGGAATGGATCACAAGGATCATCTAGAAGCCCCTCCCAGGGGGATGCATAATGGAAAAGTGGGTGAGGGGTGATGGAGGATGATGTAAGATATGGAAATAACAATCTATAATAATCAAGGTTTCTTGAGGGAGACTGGGTGGGTGGGTGGAAGAAATGTGAACTGATACCAGAGGCTCAAATGCGAAGAGAATACTTCGAAAATGATGGCAGTGTAAGTGCGAATGTGCTCGACACACTGGATGAACGCATGGGTGGTGATGAGATGTAAGAGCCCAATAAAAGTATTTAAAGAAAAGAATGTCGATACCAGGGAGTTTTTGGCACATGAATATGTCTGTCTACTTGCTATTTCCTCTTCCCTGAACAGTCTCCTCTCAAAGTCCAATCCCTGAGGGAGGAATTTTCTCCTTAATGACTTCCCTCTTCCCTCTGGAGGCAATCAGTGCTTCCTTTGGCACTGTACATCTGTCTTATTATGTGGACATGGTTTATTTTTAAATGTTTATGGTGGTGACCATATAATACACACCAATCCAACAATTTCTGCATGTCTACTTCAGTACCGAGTCCATTCAGCCTGTGCAGCTCTTCTCGCCAGTCTTTTCCAGACTGTTCGCCCTCAGACAGACCCACGGTCCCTAAGACACACTCCCTTTAGAAGCTGAACCTGGGAGGAAGGCCCCCACCCAGATAGACTGACACAGTAGCTTCAACAATGGCCTCGAACGTGAGGACGACTGTGAAGATAGTGCAGGGCCAACAATGGCCTCGAACGTGAGGACGACTGTGAAGATAGTGCAGGGCCAACAATGGCCTCGAACGTGAGGACGACTGTGAAGATAGTGCAGGGCCAACAATGGCCTCGAACGTGAGGACGACTGTGAAGATAGTGCAGGGCCAACAATGGCCTCGAACGTGAGGACGACTGTGAAGATAGTGCAGGGCCAGGCAGCGTTTCGTTCTCTAGTATGATTTTTGTGCTGCGTATCAGCTACTGCCATCCTGAAACTCACACAGAAATCGGTCTCCTTCTCCCAGTATGTCCTGTCAAATTCACTCTCATCTCATTGCCTGTTGCCTGCCTGCCCCTAGTCTCCATTTCCTTTGGAACTCTGGTCAGGTAATGCTGGACGGCATCACTTTACCCTTAATGCCTCTTCTTTCCAATCTCTGTTTCTTTCTGCTGCATTCTTAGGAAATTCTTCAGATTCTGCGGGCCAGTTCATAGCCTCTCCTGGCCAGCATCTCACTAATTCTTCTTCCTCTTATGGCACTGTGGGTTCCATGTTGGGTCGCTAAGTTCAAACTCACCAACTTTTCTTTGGAAGAGCGACGAGGCTGGCTTCTCGTGTGAAGCTTTGGAACCCCCGAGCAGCGTTGCTGTGCACCATCCCAGTGGCAGTGGGTTGTGGTCTTGACATTCCACTTGTAGTATTCTGTTCCATTGACTCATCACCAAGTGTCTGGTTGTGAGCTAGCTTTTCAAATCACCTCTTGTTAAAACTATTAAACATACCCATGTTCTGTATCAAACATTGCCAACATGGAGCTTTGGCTCATCTGGCTGCCAGGGTAACTTGATTTCCAGTGTGCTGTTAGTGGCCGGGCAGACCTTTCTGACTCCGGGGGAGCCCGGTTGTTGAGCAGAATTGCTGAGGGTCTTCAAGCCTGTGATTGCCAGGCCATCTTCCAAGATGCTTCTGGGTAGATTTGAACCACCAGCCTTTGGTTAGTAGTTGAACACTTACCTGTGTGTGCCATCCAGGTATTAGCAAGATGGCGCTAATACTTAGTGTACTTGGTGATTGTTTATGAGGAGCTGTGTTTCTTAAGGCCTAGAGTTAGGTTGATGGTGTTTCCAGAGAGGCTTCTGGGGGTAATAGCAACTCTAATCACAGTAAAAAAAAAAAAGCGTTCACTTCCTCATCTGAATCCTCATTCCTGGATTTCTCAACCTTGGAACTATTAACCTTTAGGACTGACAAGGGCTTTTCCTGTGTATCTTCAGAAATTCACTACTACCTAGTGAGGTGGAATGACACAGTGGCTGCAACATGGGCTCACACCACCGGCATGAGGCTGGGGCGCGACCGAGCAGTGTTTCCTGCTGGTGCAGATTGAAGCAACTCCACAACTCCTACCAACACCCCCACCAGTAGCATTCCCGTGCCCCACCTCGAGATTGTGACAACCCAATGTCAAACCCCCATGGGGCCAACCCTTCCCTGGCTGAGAATGACTGTTCATAACAGTTCGTGGCGGCGCCGCGTCTTGTGGTGCGGACTGTGTCTGAGCAGAGGAAGCTACACCCGTGGGACAGCACCCTCCCAGGCAGAGAAGGGCAGTCTGGTTTTCATGAACAGACTCTGCAGGGAGCTCCATGTCCAAATTGGGTAAGATCCTCACAGAAAGACTTGCCAGGCTGTCCTCCTGGAAACTGGTGCACAACTTAACAACGAAGCAGGCTTTGGCAAAGAAAAAACACCCCAAACATTGTCAGAAAACCGATATGAGCGTAAAAGTGGAGCACAGACAACCTCAGGTAGTCATCAGATTTGGGAGGACACATCGTTGAGACCGGGGAGGTGTTCGAGGACAACTTCACCTGGACCTCAGCTGCCATTAGCAAGTCAACGAACACAGTGGACAGTGGAGAGGGCAAAACTTTCCAGTCCACCTGTTCACAATGGTGCTTCTCTTAGGGCCTGTGCGGGTTACTGAACCCACTGGCACTGGCTGGTTCTGACTCACAGTGACCCCAAAGGACACAGCAGACTGCCTTTGTGGGTCTCTGAGGCGAGAGATCGTTCCTTGAGTAAACAGCCTCATTTTCCTTCTAAGGAGCAGCTGGTGGTCCCAGATTGCTGACCTTCTGTCATCAGCAGCCTGATGTGCCACTAGTGCTCCTTGCCAACCCCACACAGCCTCAATGTCCTCACCTGTGAAGCAGGGCGAGGAGGGTGAACGTGGTTATGCTCGAACGAAAGAAAGCAGGTGAAGTTTAGCACACAGACTAACCGCATCAACAAACCCATGCGTGTGTTAATGCGCACAGCATGCCGAGAACTGTGCTGACTCACACCAGGCTCATGACACTTATTGTGTACTTGGTATCACAGTGCCAAGAATCTGTGCTTGCATAAAAAGAAGAGAAAATGTAAATGTTCACATCATGGATTCAGAAGAAAACAATCTAAAAAAGGTTCTTAAAACCATAGTCCCTTCTTTTATTTAATACTCCATAACAAAAGAACTCTGTAACGATCACTTATATTGTAGGCAGTGCAAGAGTTCGAAGCGTTCCAGTTAGCACCAGACTACTACAGAGCACTGAGCTACAGCGGCGTGGGGCGGGTGGTTGTGGTTAGGAGCTACTTGCTCATTAGTAGAATGGCCTGGGGGAAGCAGGCCACTTAATATCCTTTGGACTTCAGCTTTCTCGTTTATAGAAAAGATAATATATGTCCTCTTCCTACTTCAAAGGGGTTTGCAAAATTCAAATGACAATGTACATTCCAAGCTATCTTTTAAAGTATAGGTCTTTAAACAATAATTATGACACCCTCTGGCATTGTGTCTGGTTCCTGGGGTTGGCTTATTCTACCAAGAAAGTCGAAAAAGAGAAACTGAAAAAAGGAAGACCTTCAATGAGATGCATTGACACAGTGGCTGCATCTATGGGCTCAAATGTAGGACGACAATTGTGAGGATGGCACAGGACTAGGCAGTGTGTCCTTCTGTTGTACACAGGGTCACTATGGGTTGGAACCGACCCAATGGCACCTAACAAGAGCATCCACATGCAAGTTTCAGCTAGATACATGGATGACATCAGCCTCTGGCCCCAAGCTTTCAGTCCCAGCTGCCCTCTTAACTTCTGCCAATGGCTGATACAAAGGGAAACGAGGCTGGAGGTGATTCGTTTGGGGGAAATTAGTGACTAGCCCAGCTCCCAGCTGTCACCCTTCCCAGCGCTAAACTGTCCCCAAGTGTCTTCATGACCATCTGGGCCTCCTATCTAATGCCTGGCACATGTGAGTGCCATATTTGCTGAATGAAAACCCAATTTAACAGATTGTTTCATCGTTCAGTGACCTGTCCGTCTGTCTGTCCGTCTGTCCATCCATCCATCCATCCATCCATCCATCCATCCATCCATCCATCCATCCATCATTCCTGTATCTTGAAATATGATGTTTACCATTAAGAAGACAGGCATCTATCTAGTGAAGAGTCTGGAGCTGTGGGCTTCCCAGGTTCATATTTGGGGCCCACACTTGTACAGCCGTTTGACTGCATTAGCGCTTCAACACTGAAGCACTTGGTTTGTGGAGGCTGCAGCGTACAGCGGGAGCTCTTGACATACAGTGAGCTTCCATTTTGGTTCCTTCCTACCATGAACCAGCAACGTGGCAGCAGCTTTCCCTTCGGCAGAGCATGTTTGAGAGCAGATCACAACTCCCTTAGCCAAACCAAGGCAGGGCCCTCAGAGGACATGCCGGGGCGTGTTCGTAATGGAGGCTGGGATGCCAGGGGATGCATGGCTCTGAGCCTTTCCAGAGCCATCCCCTGATCATCTAGTCAGGTGGTCAAAGGGCCTCAGGACCAATGATGGGACCTTTGCAAGTCTGCAATGGCATGTGTGTCCCAGCCATGCCCACACTTCTCCAGTCCTACCTGCCTGCAACTGTGATGAACTGGCCACTCATGATCTTGCAGATTTCCACAGACTGGAATCACCTACAAATAGCAACGTGGCTGTGAATCCTTTGGATACACTAATGGTGTCATGCTGATGGTCCCCTCATTTGGGTGATTTGTCTTTGACCTGCGTAAGGCTTCATAAAAGGGTCTCTGTAAGATGTTGAAATCTGGGGTCTTTTTTTCACTTATACAACGTTCTGCGCCCAACTGCCCATCTGTACTATCAAGACTGCACTTCCACTGAGACGGAGGGCTGGGCACATAGATAGTGCTCGTGAAAGGAGTGAATGTCAGCATGATTGTTTCTTATTAATAACACTAGTGAATAGCAATTTCTCAAAAAGTAACAATAAATAAGCAACGTCGAGCCACTACTAAATGAACTTCTCAGATGGGTTAAAACTGTTAGGAGGAAGCCATAAAGGAGGAAAAGTAGAAAAAAGGGGTAGTGTCATAATGAATTGTAAATAAATGGAATCTTCAACAATTTTAGAACAATCGCAAGTATTTTGAAGTATTTCAAACATTATCTATCCCAGCTCATAATCCAAGGCGTAAAGCATTTGGCATAATCTTTCGATTTCATATGAAGAAGCTTCTTCTACAATCTACGGAATCCGTGTGATTAGGCAACAGTAAATGCACACTCCTGAGAACACACTGTAATGTTTGCCTTTATCAGATAGTCTTATTAGCCCTATTTCGTATGAAATTAAATTACTAAAGCAAAAAAAAGTACACTTCATTTTCAAATTCATTTGCAAAGCGACCTTCTCGGCCTGATGGTCACGGGCTATGTTGACATTGCCCTGTGGTTTCAGAGAACTTCCCTCCTCGGATCAACATCAGCAGTTTTCTCTCTTCTCATTTTTTGAAACACTTCTTACGTTTTCAGCTTTCTGGTTTGTTTTTTAAAGGAAGAAACAAAGCTTTTAAAATTCTAGAATTATTTGCAGAGTCTTGAACAATTAGAAACAACTTAACCAGTACCATAGTAGTCTCTCCTCCTCCTTAGCTCCCGGGTAAATGACAGCAAGCTGTCATGTCCCAACTCTCGTGAAGTAATGGAATCAGTACACATTTTCCATTAATCAAGTGTTTGACTATAATACTGCTCAAATCTAAAGGCTTTCTTTTAAGGAGGCACTCTTTCTGTATCAAGCACATGGGGGATGTCATTCTGGCTTAAGGAGGATTTGAAGGAGAGGCCCTGCTTTCTCCATTCCTTTAAGAAAGAAATCCTCTTTCTGAATTGGGGACCGAGGCTCCTGGAAAGTCAGGAAACCTGCTCCCAGCGTTCTAGGGAGAGGGGGGCGGGGGTCTCCTCTGACTTGACTACATGGGAAGGAGGCAGCTGAGCGCTGATCTCATTTTGCTTCACTTTCTCTGGGTTGAACGGGCCACGTGTACTGCTTTAGTGGGAATCCACTAAGAAACACATTCCTATTTCAGTAGAACTTCAGTTTCAGTTCACATTTCTCTGTTGCCATTTACAAAATAGACTGTGGAAACTTCTCACTTTCAGTGTTTTCCTGGGGAAGCAGTTGAGTGCCCGAGTGATAAGAGGGTTCTATGCTTATCAATTCCTTCCCGAGGCAAACACCTATCTCGGATTAGTGTGTCCCTTGGGGAGAACAACAGGCAAGGAGCACTTTTGAACCACCACCACCCCTCCCCCCCCCGCCGCCCCCCCCCCCCAGCTCACCCGGCCCTTTGTGAACTTGGTGGGGGCTCTGAATCAGTTTTGTCTATGCCAAGTTACGTACGACTTGCCTTAAAACGATTTCCCCTCATGTACAAAAACCTGGACTCAGTCAAAATGTTGAATGAGAACATAAACATTTTCATACATCGTTAAAGGAAAAAAGTGCTGCCTAAATTTATTATAAATGATTTAGAAATTCTACGCCAGCTGATGACTGTATTAGTGAAAGTTCCTGAAACCTTAATTAGGTAAGAGGGAAGCCTGTTCCCATGCTTTCAGGGGACAGTTGCGGGCACCTTCGAGGAGTACGGCAGCGCCGAGCCCTCTGTACTTGGTGAGACACTGTTCAGAAACGAGGCGACCGGCTGGGCACCCCCGGCATGAGGCTACCAGAAACTGAAGCCGCAGTTGCTGTATTCCGCACAATACTCCCGACCATTCGTCCCTGGCTGTTCTAATGCTGGCTCCCGGGGGCTCCTGGCTTTTTAAACACGTGACTTTCCGCTGTGGCACGCTCTGGAGCAAGACAACGTAACCATTTCTCGGGGCTACAGCTGACTGCGGCCCCCTTGAAATGCAGCACGGGAGAAGGCTACGGCAAGACCATGGGAGAAGGTTCTAGAAGTTCTGTCCGCCCGGCGTGACGCGGCCCGAATCGCAAACTTTTGTCTGCGGCGGTCTCTGCTCCCAGACGCCCAGGCCCGGGCCGAGAAGGCGCCCCCCGCCCGCCCGCCCGGCCCCGTCCGCCCGCCCGCCCCCCGGCCCCGGCCCCGGCCGCTCACCGCAGCTCCAGCTGGTCCAGGCTCTCCAGCAGGCGGCCCGAGCGGTCGGCCATGGAGGACGAGCGGCAGAAGCGCCCCTCGTTGGCTTTCGCGTTGATCTTGGCCTGCGCCATCTGAGCGGGCTCTCTCTCTGCGGGCGGCGGGCTCTCTGCGGGCGGCGGGCGCTCCGCGGGCACGGGCGTCCCGGCCGGGCGCCGCCTCCTCTGACGCCCGCGGGGGCGGCCCCGAGGACCAGCGCGCCGCGAGGCCGCCAAACAAGGGCAGGCGCGGCGCCCGGGGCGCCGGCGGGCACGTGCCGCCTCCCGGGCTCCAGGGCCGGGGGTCTGGAAAACCTGCAGCCCAGGCGGAGGTCGGGGCGCCCGCCAATAGCCCCCTTGGCTGGCGCACCCTAAAGGTGCCTGGCTCAGGCCTGTTGGCTGTTTCTCCCAGCCAGGAAAGACGGGACGCCCTTGGACAGGGAAGGGAAAGTCCACCAGGGCGCACAAAGCCTCCACTCGCCCCGCAGCACAGGGTCCGCCCAGCACCGGGAAGACAACTGCACTTGGGACGACGAACTGCATTGCCACAGACTGATGACTTTTTAATGATCCTCCTTGTGGCTCTCTAAGAAATATATATCCCGTGGGAAATCGAGCGAAATAATAAGTCATTTCATGCCGTTTAAATTTCTTCAAAACAAGATGCAGAAGTCTCTAGGTCAAGCACCATAAAGGTCAAAACGATAGAGGATCTGGAGTATGACTTATTTCAAAGAAAACTGTGTGCCTGTGGAGCCAGGATGACAGTTGATGAGTGTAAACCGGGATCAGTTAACCAGATGAAAGCCAAAGCCATTTACATCCTCAGAACTGAGGAGGCCCTAAAGCCCAGATCTGTTTCCTCTCAACTCACTCTAAATACGAGGTGACTATTGGGGTCCGGATTTCACCAATACAGGTATGTCAGGTCAGGAGATAGAAACAGGAATCTGCTTTTTGTGAATGGTTTAAGAGTTTATCAAATAGCTTTAGAACCACCTGAAGTCCTCCTCTTTCCGTAGCTCCAGCCCATGTGTAAAATCATCAGCTCTGCTTTCAGAATAGTTCCCAGATTTTCTTGGGTTCTACCCTGGTCCACCAGCACCTCTCACATGGACTGCTACAAGGCCGCCTGCATGCCCTTTCCTGTCGAGAAAGCACTGACAGGAAGTAATCCTTTTAAACGAGGGACCTCACACCACTCTCTCAAACCTAGTTTAACTAAAGGCTTCTCTTACTGGAAAAAGCCAAATCCTTAAAGACCACAACACCCTAGCCCATTTCCCTGATCTCGTCTCCAATTCCTCTCCCGGCTCAGGCGGCTTCAGCCACACTAGCATCCTTCCTGTCCTTGAATTTGCTCAACGCACTTCTAGGCCATTTCACTGGCTGATCTCTCCACAATTTGCATGGCTTATTTATCAACTTTTGTTTCAATATATAACCATTGAGAGAAGAAATTAGCAAGCTCCATGGCCCTCCATAATGGTCAGTTCTGTCTCTTATTTTCATACATTATACTTTTCATCAGATAGACTTTGTTTACTTGCTTACTATCTAATACCTCACCTCACCTTCTTCCTCCCAAAGTTGTGCTCTTTTGCTTTGCTCACTGGTGCATCCCAAGTACACTAAATAATTTCTGGTACTTGGTAGGTGTTCAGTACTTTTGATGGAATGATGTAAAGAAAATCATCTTCGTCACTGTCAGAAACATTTAGTTTTGGTAATTCAATAATCCATGTAATAGTCTCTAATATCATTCAATTAACTACATCGGTGTCTAAAATAAATTCAATTATGACATACTTTCTAACGACTTTTAATTGATTTACAGGTAAAAACACAATGGTCACAATTTATAATTAAAACATGAAACAATCCAATTGCCACTTTTTTTTTTCAATTGCCACTTCTTAAAGGTCATGATGAAACATCTTTCTCTTCATTTCTAAAGTTTCGGGTGCTCTCTATCATATACCACAGAAGCTTTCTAATAGGGCATCGTGACATCACACCAGGGTGTGGAACGCTGGCCCCACCTCTGTTGAGCTCTTCTTCCTGTTCCTAGTTAGAAACTCCTGTTGGTGTCTCTCAGGTGTCTTTAAGGTCCAGCTTCAAGACACCTCCCAAAGAATTGCCAGACCATGTGAACCTTCAAACTCAAAGTATAATGTGGTCACTCTGGAATGATGACAGATACATTCTCTAGCTATGGTGTCTTTCTTCACACCAAGCTGGAAGGAAGCCAACTGAAATCTTAAGAGAGAAAAATAACTTGATGCTCAATGTGGTCCGAAAACAACAAAAAACAACGTAATCCCATTTCACAATACAATATCCAGTGTTACAGAGGAAGAATAAAAATATTCTTTTTTTGTTTCTTTTTGGTTACAAAGGCTTTTTGATAAAAATGTCTTTAGGTTTGGCAAGTTAATGAGTCACTTTTTTAGGGATACCATTTTTGATCAAACAACATGAAACATATACAAAGACAGTATGACAAATTTTTTTCTTAGTTTTCTACTGACGCATGATTTTTACTATACATAATGGGGCCTCAACCTTAAGAAATTAAGTTTCTAATCCAAATGTAGGAAACTGAGAGTTCAATGAATAAGATGAACATACTTAGGTAAGAATTTTTTTTAACAGTTAAGGAAAAATATTCCTGAGTAGATCTTAAATTATTTTTGAAGAATAATGTTTATACAAATATAATAAAGGACTAAGATTATTAAAAATAAATTCAATTTTATGCAAATATTTTAGCATCATTCCCATTTGACAATATAGATAATAAAAGTCATATAAAAGTATTTTCAGGTACAAGTAATGGAAAAGGTTTATTTTTAATTGTTTTAAGAAAAATTAGAGTATTTTTCTTTAATTCTAACAATGTAAGCGCTAATTAAAACAGGAATATACATTTGAGCTAAACCCGTAAGGTACATACATTGCTGGTAAAAATGTTAACCTACTTCCATGTTCAGTTTCTGTTACGCTAGTCTAATAATTATAAACAAAGACCTCAAAGGTATTATATATAAATGCAACATGAGATTTACAGAAAAACTGAGCAGCTTTGTTTACATTCATTTCCACTCCTAAAAAATACACAGGAGTCGCTTGTACGGTGCCAGGGAAAGAGCAGGTAGCACTTGAGATACGTGAATAGCTGCCAAGTGCTTTGCGATGAAAAAAACCCTTTGTAACCTAAGCATGCGCATTCCGGGCTAACTGTCATGCCCTTATTAGAATATATGACTGATATCTGTATCCATGTATATTCTAAACCTTCTAAACATCTTTGCATCATAGCACAAAAACATACAGAATCAGATCTTGAACACTTGAATGCAAAAGTATGTTTTCAAATATATTTATGCTAGTAAATTTCTGGTCTTCTTTATAAAACAAACTCAAGAACTCATCCTGAGAGTCTCTTCAAGGCCACTTGATGTTGTACGGTATCATCTTTAACTACATTTCCTCAAGACTTCTTCTAATAGCTTCTTCTAATTCCACATCTGCATTAAAAAAATATACAGAATTTTAATCTTTAGGGAAGAAAACTAAAAAACATGCTTTATTTAAATCTTAGCCATATTATCTTTTTTAATAATAAGAAACACCCAAATAGAAAAACTTGGAAAACTTAGTTTCTCTGCCATAAAATGTGAGCAATATGAAATATAAGAATTTGGATATGATCTCAAACTGAAATTTAAAATTTATGATGAAATATACTAAGGAACTTACAAGTTATTTCCATTTAGGGTTGTAAAACATCAATCAGTTGGCAAGTAATCACTTATTTCAACATTAAAAAGAAAAATCCATGTCACTTACTTACAAAAAGACTTGAGGTGATGCGTATGTTTTAAAATAAACAGAAAAGCACAATCATAAGATGGCAAATTCTCACAGGCTTTTCAAACTTTAGCTTTAAACTTTCTAACATCCAAGACAGTAAATCTCATGTAAACCTCTCAGGAACAGAAACGGGAGTAATGATATCAGGAGGGTAGTGGGAAGGTGGGGGAAGGAGGGAGGAAGGGGGAACCAATTGCAATGATGTACACATTCCCGCTGACACCCCCACCACTCAGGGTGATAAACAACAGAAACCTGGGTGAAGGGGACAGGAGTCAATGTAAGATATGAAAACAACAATAATTTATAATTTATCAAGGCGTCATGAGGGTGGGAAGCGGGGAAGAGAGGGAAAAAAGAGGAGCTGATACCAAGGTCTCAAATAGAAAGTAAATGTTTAGAAAATGATGATGGCTACATATGCACAAATGTTTGATATAACTGACGTATGGAGTGTTCTAAGAGCTGTAGGAACATCCAATAAAATGATTAATAAACCCCAAAACTCATGTCTACATAATAGTCATCTTTGAAAAATGCAATATAGATGCAAGTGTGTTCATTTGATAAATACTTATTAGATTCTCACTACATCAAGCACAGGGAGAGAACAATAAACAAGCCAGACATTCCTGAGTTCTCCATCTACTCCCTGGGAATGATGCTAAGGCCCAGGAGGACGGAATTAGATATCCATTTCATGGTCTTCACTGATTTGTCACACAGACCTCGCTCCTCCCAGTGTTCCTCAGAACAGGACGCCTCTCAGTGCCTACCTGATTGATAGGCAGAAGGGAGTGTTCTAAGACATAGTTGCATCATCCTCGGAGTCAGGGCAGTGGTGCTAAACTGTTCAGTTAAAATACTGGAAGGTTGTGTAAAGTATGTGTGGTGAAGTTTAAGCTACACCTGAGGTCAGTGAGCTGTCCTTAAATGAATTCATAGGGATGAAATAATGCACAGAAAAGCCGAAACACCCTTAGCAATGAATAATGTGACCCGGGCATGTAAGCTAGGAAAATTTATAGTCAATTATAATAATTTTTAAAAGAATGTTATGAGTGTAACAGTAGTTAAACAGAATAATACAAAAGAGCTTGTAAACAGATCCACACATATATGGACATGTAATTTGACCAAGGTGGCAGGGAAATGATGGTCCTTTTCTTAAGTCACGGTGAGTCAATTACAGAAATTTTTACTCTACCTGCCACTAATCACACACACATGCACACAAAATCCCAGAGTCCTAATATGCTAAACATGAAAGGAAAAAAACAATGCTTCTAGAAGGTAATTTAATAGTTGCAAGCCCTTAGAGAAGGGCTTCAATAAGATCCCCCAAGGGTGTGCAACAGAGTAACATGGGGAGCAAAGCTATGAAGTCCTCTGGGAATATAAAAAAAAAAAGACTTTGGGGTCAGGGCGTGGCACCCCAGCAGACTCAACCGGAAAACACTCCCAAAGGGCAACAAACAGACCTGGAACTATTTACAGGCTTTTTTTGTCCTTAGGTTTTTGTTTTGCTATGCCTTGATTTGGTGCTTAGTTTCTGCATGTCTATGTATATAAGATAGGAGGAGAAAACAACAGGATCAACAGTTCCGGGAACACGGGAGAGAGGAAGGCAGGGGAAAGGAAGTAGGTGTTAATAAACCTAGGGACAAGGGAACAAGTGATCTAAAATTGATGGCGAGGAGGGTATAGGATGCCTGCTAGGGCTTGATCAAGGGCAATGTACCCGAGAGGAATTACTGAAACCCGAATGAAGGCTGAACATGATCGTGGGACAAGAGGAAAGTAAAAGGAAATAAAGAAAAGAACTCGGAGGCGAAGATCATTTATAGAGGTCTAAATACAGGCATGTACTTTGTAAATATATTTATATATTTAACAACAGGTAAATAGATCTATGTACATATATTTATATGTTAAGTATTAAGGTAGCAGATGGACACTGGGTCTCTACTCAAGTACTCCCTCAATGCAAGAACACTTTGTCCTAATAACCTGGCTCAACTTCTCAACATGATCGCTGAAGACAAAATGAGTACATAAGCAAATGTGGTAAAGAAAGCTGATGGAGCCTGACTATCAAAAAATATAGCATCTGGGGTCTTAAAAGCAGCCATCTAGCTGAGAAGCAACAAAGCCCACCTAGAAGAAGCACACCAGTCTGTGTGATCATGAGGTGTCAATGAGATCAGGTATACGGGTTCAAAGACCCAGAACAAAAAATCATAACAATGTGAATGAGGGGGAGTGCGGAGTGAGACCCAAAGTCCATCTGTTGACAATTGGACATTCTCATAAGAAAGGTCACAAGGAAGGGATGAGCCAGTCAAGGTGCAGTATAGCACTGATGAAACATAAAACTTTCCTATAGGTCTTTAATGCTTCCTCTCCCAAGTTGACTTTATAAATCCGACTAGACCAGAGGATATACACTAGTACGGACAGGAACCAAAAACACAGGGAATCCAGGTCAGATAAACCCTGCAAGATCAATATTGTGAATAGCGATACCAGGAAGGTAAGTGGAAGGTGTGGGGAGAAAGAGGGAACCAATCACACTGATCTACATATAACCCCCTCCCAGGGGGACGGACAACAGAAAAGTGGATGACCGGAGACATCGGTCAGTGTTAAGATATGAGAAAATAATAATTTATAAATTAATAAGGGTCCATGAGTGAGGGAAGGGAAAAGAGGTGGAGCTGATACCAATGGCTCAAGCAGAAAGAAAATGTATTGAAAATGATGGTGGCAACAAGTGTACAAATAGGCTTGATATTATTGATGTATGGATTGTGATAAAAGCTGTACGAGCCCCCAATAAAATGATTTTTTTAAAAGACTCAAAAGAGCATATGGAAACTAAGGAACATGTGCTTTGTATGTCTCATCAAACACATTTTAAAAAGACTATTTAGTAAACATAATACTAAGTCATAGACTGGGAGAAAATATTCATAATACAAGGAACTTATGTTCAGAAAGAAAGCAAGTAGTTCCGTTCTGGAATAATCAGATAAGAAAAATATAATCAAATGTAAATGCCATGAAATACAGAAATACCTTTTTAAACAGCCAGAAAGTAGTATCAGTATATACTCATAAGACAAGTTAAAATAAAAAACAAAACACTGAATACCCTTAATAATTGTTGAGGCTATAGATCAATGGGAACTCATAAACACTACTATCAAGAATGTGCATCTTACCGTGGGAGAACTTGCTTTACCTGACTTTGGCACATACTATAAGCCACAGTTCTCAAAACTGCATGGTATTGGTACAATGACAGATACTCAGACCAATGGAAAAGAACTGAAAACCCAGAAATAAAGGCATCAGCATACAGACAGCTGATCTTTGGTAAGGGCCCCAAAAATATCAAATGGGAAGCAGGATGCCCTCTTTAACAAGTGGTGCTGGAAAAAATGGATATCCACATGCAGAAAAATGAAGCAAGACCCTTATCTCACTCCATGCACAAGAATAAACTTAAGGTGGATCACGGACCTTGAAGTTAAACCCCAAACTATTAGGGCCATCAATGAGGGAATTGGGACCAACTTGAGAAATTTGGCACAGGAAATACACAGGCTATCAGAAATAGGGAAGGACACAAACACAGAGGAGGCACAAGTTGACAAATAGGATATACTGAAGATAAAACACTTGTGTACATCGAAAGAATTCACCAAGAGAGTAATAAGAGAGTCCACAGACTGGGAAAACATCTTTAGCAATGACACATCAGACAAAGGCCTTATTACTAAAATCTACAATATTCTGCTAGCTTCCAAAAAGAAAAAAACTAATAGCCCACTTGAGAGGTGGGCAAAGGACTTGAACAGAAGTTTCACAGGGGCAGAAATCCAAATGGCCAACAAACATATGAGAAAATGTTCCCGATCTTTAGCCATAAGAGAAATGCAATTTAAAACAACAATGAGGTACCACCAGACACCCTCAAAGGTAGCGCAAGTCAAAAAATCTAGAAAGCAACAAGTGTTGGAGGGGCTGTGGGGAAACGGGAACTCTCATCCACTGCTGGTGGGCCTGTAAGTATGTACAGCCACTATGGAAATCAATCTGGCGATACCTAAAAGAGATGGAAAAAGAGTTACCATATGACCCACAAATCCGCTACTGGGCATATACCCAGAAGAGGCAAGAAACAAACCAAGGCCAGACATCTGTGCTCCAATGTTCATTGCGGCACAGTTCACAATTGCAAGGAGCTGGAAGCAACCCAAATTTCCATCAACTGACGATTAGATTAAAAACCTGTGCTAAATACATACAATGGAGTACTACGCATCACTAAAAAGCAATGATGAACGTATGAGGCACATAGCGGCATGGGAAGAACTGGAGGAAATCATGCTAAGCGAAGTAAGTCAGGCACAAAAGGACAAGGACAACATGAGCCCACTGAGGTATTTTTTTTTAACAATTTATTGGGGCTCATACAATTCTTTTCACAGTTCATACATATACATACATCAATTGTATAAAGCACATCTGTACAGTCTTTGCCCTAATCATTTTTTTCTCTTTTCTTCTTTTACATTTTATTAGGGACTCAAACAACTCTTACCACAATCCATACATATACATACATCAATTGTATAAAGCACATCCATACATTCCCTGCCCCAATCATTCTCAAGGCATTTGCTCTCCACTTAAGCCCCTTGCATCAGGTCCTCTTTTTAAAAAAGCAAAAGTGACATAGGGGAAAAACATTTTTGGGATGAAGACTGTGTATTATGGCAGAGACCAGATCAAAACCAGGGATGCACATGGTAGACAACAGTGGAGGAGGTGGGGAAAGGAAAATAAAAGGATGAATATAAGGAAGAAAAGGGTAGTGGGGTCATGGGGCATTAATCCACCCAAGGGGAGGGTATTGTTTATATCTCCACAGGGAAAGTGGGACCAGACTTCAACCCAGTGCCGCAAGGTGTGAATGCAATATGCCGGCGTGGAGTAGAGAACCAGTGGAGAGGTCTGGGAGGCTGGCCCCAGCACCAAAAATTAAGTGGATTCCTGCCCCTCCCCCGAAAAGAATTTGTTTCAAAGGATGACATTGATTCTGCAGCTCCGGGAGATGGACATATCTGATCAGAGCACACGGGAGCAGATGAAGGGGCAGGAGGAGACAGTGGAACACAGCCTGGCCCACGAGACCGTGAGGATGATGTTCCTGAGTAGAGCAGCCAGTCCACAGAGAGAACAACATGGCTGGCCCTACTATGAGACATGATGCCCCTCAGTGACTAAGGGCGATACAGGGGACAGCACCGGAGACACTGTGTGGGAATTGCACCTGACCTGAACCCACCACACCAAGGCAAAGCACTGGGGGAGTGCAGCGGAACAGCAGGGGAATGGAGTGGCAAGGTCCCCAGGGAATGCTGAAATTGGACTTTGGGGCCAGGGCGTGGTGCCCTAACAGACTGGACTGGAAAACGCTCCTAAGGGCCAGCAAACGATCCCTGAACTAACTACAAGCTTTTGTTGTTCTTTGTTTTTTTTGTTGTTCTTTGTTTTTTTGTTCTTTGTCAGTGGTTTGTTTTTGTTGTTTTGTTGTCTGGTTGTATACTGTTGCTTTGGTTTCCTCTGTCTTGCTGTCGTACATGTTAGTGTCTCCACAGGTCTGTCTGAATAGGACAGGCTGGATGAACTATCTGGAAGAAAAACAACGGGATCGACAGTTCCGGGGGGACTTGGGGTGGGGGGTAGGGGGTGTAAGGAAGTGGTGTTAACAAACACAGGGACAAGGGAACAACATGGGACCCAAAATGGTAGTGAGGGGGGAGTGGCAGGCCTGGTGGGGAATGATCAAGGGTAAGGTTGCGTAGAGAAGAGGTATAGCTGTAGCCCAGGTGGGGACGGAGCATGGTAGTGGGGCAGGAGGAAAGTCAAGGGAGATGGAGGAAGGAGCTAGGAGTCAAGGGGCATTTATGGAGGTCTAGACAAAGACATGTACATGCAAATATATATATGAGGGTGGGGAAATAGATCTGTGTGTCTATATTTAAAGGTTTAGTATTAAGGTGGCTGAAGGACCTTGGGCCTCTACTCAAGCACTCCCTCAATGCATGAATACTTTCTTTTATTAAATTGGCACTCTACGATGCTCACTCTCCCGACACAACTGCTGAAGCCAAAGCGGGTGAACAAGTAAATGTGGTGAAGAAAGCTGATGGTGCCCAGCTATCAAAAGAGACAGTGACTGGGGTCTTAAAGGCTTGAAGATGAACAAGCGGCCATCTAGCTGAGAAGCAACAAAGCCCACATGGAAGAACACACCAATCTGTGTGATCGCGTGGTCCCAAAGGGATCAGTTGCCAGGCATCAAAGAACAAAAAAAATCATATCATTAGCTGCACACCTCCATGATACGATTGCCCAAGACAAACGGGTGCATAAGCAAATGTGGCGAAGAAAGCTGATGGTGCCCGGCTATCAAGAGACAGTGTCTGGGGTCTTAAAGGCGAACAAGCGGCCATCTAGCTCAGAAGCAATAAAGCCCACATGGAAGCCCACATGGAAGAAGCACACCAGCCGGTGCGATCACGAGGTGCCAAAGGGACCAGGTATAAGGCATCATGCAAAAAAAAAAAAAAAGTATATATATATATATGTGTGTGTGTGTGTATATGCACACACACACACACACACCCCATAATGAATGAAGGGGGAAGTGCAGAGTGGAGACCTGAGGCCCAAGTGTCGACCACTGGAGATCCCTTCACAGAGGGGTTTAGGGGAGGAGACGGGTCAGTCAGGGTGCGATGTAGTACCAATGAAGAACACAGCTTTTCTCCAGATCCTGGATGCTTCCTCCCTCCAACTACCATGATCCGAATTCTACCTTGCAGGACTGGATAGGGCAGAGGTTGTACACTGGTACATATGAGAGCTGGAGGCACAAGGAATCCAGAGTGGATGATAACTTCAGGACCAGGGGTGTGAGGGGTGATACTGGGAGAGTAGAGGGTGAGTAGGTTGGAAAGGCGGTACTGATTGCAAGAATCCACATGTGACCACCTCCCTGGGAGACGAACGGCAGAGAAGGGGGGTAAGGGAGACTCCGGATAGGGCAAGATATGACAAAATAACAATCTGTGGATTATCAAGGGCTCATGAGGGAGTGGGGTGCGAGGGAAAAAAAAAAAAGAGGACCTGATGCAGAGGGCTTAAGTGGAGAGCAAATGCTTTCAGAGTGATTAGGGCAAAGAATGTACGGATGTGCTTTATACAACTGATGTATGTATACCTGTGGATTGTGATGAGTTGTATGAGCCCCTGATAAAATGTAAAAAAAAAAAAATGTGCGTCTTGGAAAAAGGTTGAATCAGCAACTCACGATGAACACAATTCAACTCAGTATACAATGGGGTTCAAAAACTTTGTGGAATTAAAAGACAATGGATTTTTTCCAGTAGATTTTTGCAACCCACTTGAGTAGTCCCAGAAATGCTGGCATATGTGCACCGTAAGAGAGTCTTCAAAGCAGCATCGCTTGCAATCGTCCAAACGTCCATCAATCAAAATGCCTAGCAATAATAAATTGTGGTATATGCATAGGACATGGAATTATAAAGTTACTGGAAAACATAGGACCTGGTTGGTACAGTGGGTTATGTATTATGTGTGGGTTGACCCACTAACCGGAAGGTCAGGAATTTGAAACCACTAGCTGCTCTGCTAGAGAGAGATGGAAAGCTTTATGCTCCTGTAAAGATTTACCACCTTGAAAATTCAAAGGGGAAGTTCTACTTTGTCCTACAGGGTTCCTATGAATCAGAATTGCCTTGATGGCTGAGAGTTTGGCTTGTTTTTTCAAACAAACCAAAGCTACATGAGACATGGATGAATCTTTACAACAGTGTGAAGGGATGGAAACGACACTCCCATGAAAATGCAACCTAAACTCACAGGCCACCATTTGTCTGTCATTTTCGTACTGTAGCAGCTTGTGCACTGCTGTGAGGCTGGAGGTATGTCATTGGTATTGCAAATGCCAGCAGGGTCACGCTCAATAAACAGGTTTTTCAGCAGAGCTTCTGGACTAAGAACAGACAATGAAGGAGTCTGCTCCCCACTTCAGAGGAAAGAGCCTCTGAGAACCTTGTGCATAAGTTTGAAGCACTGTCAGATACTGAAGGCCTATTGAATGGAAGCAGAACATTGTTGTAGATAGTGGCAAAGGATGGGCCCCTTGAATCTGAAGAGATTCAAAATGTGAGTAAAGAGGAGCTGTGTTATTAAAGCAAAATCGATCATGGTGATGTGAATAGAGTAAAGCCTGTGGGATCTTCATTTGCTGATGGGGCACAACTCGAGTTAAGAAACAGTTGCAAAAATCAACTAATGATCAGAAGTTGGCATATACTATGATTCTAGGAAAATTGGAAACCATCAAATAATGAAATAGAACACATAAATATTGATGTCCTAGGCTAACATGGACAGGTATTGGCCATTTGGAATCAGAAAATCTTAGAATGACACATTCAAGAGGAATGGTGCTGCATTCGCTTGTCAAAAAGGACATCTCAAGATCTAGCTTAAAGTGTAACTGCTGCCTGTGACAGGATCACATTTACCCACCTTTAAGGAAATCCAATCAACATGACTATTATTCAAACTTATGCACCTCAGTGAGATCTGATGCATTGGCACTAAGGCGAGAACACCAGATGATCTGGGGGAGCACATCAAGATAGCATTCATGACGACAGTCAAAGAGGACATTAAGAAGACAGGGAAGGAAGAAAGAAAAGATGAAAGTGGATGCCAGAAGAGACTCTGAAACTTGCTCTTGATCACAGAGCAGCTGAGGCAGTTAGAAGAAATGCTGACGTCGAAAGAGCTGAATGGAAAGATTTAAGGCCAGCTTGAGAAGACAAAGTATTATGACGAAATGGACAAAGTCTTAGAGTTAGAAAACCAAAAAAGAAGAGCACGCACAGGGTATCTTAAATTAAAAGAATTCAAGAAGAAAAGTTCAGGCTTCAAGTTTCAATACTTAAAAAGATTTTAAGGGAAAAGGAAAACAGAATACACAGTCACTTTACCAAAACAAACTAATGGACATTCCACCATCACAGGAGGGTAGCATGAGTAAGAACCAATGGTGCTGAAGAAAGAAGTCCAAACCACACTGACAGCATAAGTCAAAGCCATGGCTCCAGGAATTGATGTTACACCAACAGAAGTGCTTCAACAAACTTATGAAGCCCTGGACGCACTCACTCGTCCATGCTAGGAAAGTTCGAAGATAGCAATTTGGCCAAATGACTGGGAGAGATCCATATTTATACTCGATTCAAAGAAAATGACCCAACAGAATGCTCACACTATCAAATGATTATCATTGATATCACACGCAAGTAAAATTTTGCTGGAGATCATCCAATGATGACTGTAGCAGTACATTGATGGAGCTGCCAGAGGTTCTGGCCAGACTCAGAAGAGGATATTGAAGTAGGGATATTACTGCTGATTTTAGATGGATCTTGGCTGAAAGCTGAGAATACAAGATGTTTATTAGTGTTTTATTAACATGTAAAGACATTAATTGTGGATCATAACAAAATATGGGTAGCCTTGAGAAGAATGGGAATTCATGAACATCTAAATCGTGCTCATGCAGAACCTATACATGGATCAAAAGTTAGCTGTGCACTCAGAACAAGGGGATACTGCTTTATTTAAAATCAGGAAAGGTGTCTATCAGGGTTGTACCTTCTCACTACACTTACTCAATCTGTGAGCTGAGCAGAGAGAGAATGTGGCTATGTGTAGTAGAATGTGGCATTCGGATCGGATGAAGGGTTATTAACACCTGTCGTATGCAGATGACACAACTTCGCTTGCTGAAGGTGATGAGGACTTGAAGCACTGTTGATGAAGATCAAAGACGACAGATTTCTGCATGGATTTTGACTCAATGTAAAGGAGACTGAAATCCTTGCAACGAACCAACGAGTAACATCATGATAAATGGAGAAACGATGCCAAGGATTTTGTCTTGCACGGACTCACCATCAGTGACCAGGAGATCAAACGACACACACTGGGCAAATCTGCGGCACAAGATCTTTTAAAAGTGTTGAAAAGCAGGGCAGTTACTCTGGAGACTACTATGGCTCCAGACCCAAGCCAGAGCATTTTTCAGGCCCCTCCAGTGCATGCACAAGTTGGAGGCTGCATAAGGAACACTGAAGAATCATCAATGCATTTGAACAATGGTGTGGGGAAGAGCATTCAAAGCACCATGGATTCGCCAAAAGAACAAACATCTGTCTTGGAAGAAGTACAACTAGAATACTCCTTAGAGGCAAGGGCAGCGAGACTTCTTCTCATGCACTTTGCACATGTTGTCGAGAGATCAATCACGGAAGAAGGACATCACGCCTGGGAAAGCAGAGGAGACCGATTCAAACAGTGGCTGCCACAGTTGGCTCAAATATAAACAGTAACTGTGAGGATGGCACAGGATCGGGCAGCGTTGCATTGTTGTACGTGTAGTTGTTATGAGTAGAAACCAACTCGATGGCGCCTAATAACAGCAACAACACTTGTAAGGCTATTTATGTTTAAATAAATAAAAATCCACTTCTTCAGCCATACTAGCCACTTTGTAAGTACAGAAGAGCCACATGTGACAGTCAGACATAGAACAATTTTCAACATCAAAGAAGGAAGGTAGTTCTCTTCCTTCCTCTCTTGTACACACACACACACACACACACACACACACACACACACACACACACACACACACACGCTCCTTAGAGACACTGTGGGTTTGGCTCTAGTCCACCTAATCAAGTGACTAACTCAGTAACCCGAGGACATGAATGTATTTTGTTTCCAGTGCACATAAAAGTTATGTTTTGCATTATCCTGTAGCCTATTGAAGAAGCCTTGTGGCGTTCTTGGGTAAATGCTGAACTACTAACCAAAAGGCTGGCCATTCCGACTGCTCTGTGGGAAAAGAATGAGGGCATTTGCTTGCACAAAGATTTAAAATTTGCGACACCCTTTGGTTTGACTTGATGGTAGTGGGTTTCATTTGTCTACTAAACATGCAATAAGTTATTGCAAGAAAAAAAGGGAAGAAACATTGTGTAAATGATCAGAATGTGAAACAGATACATGAAGTGAGTATGTTGTTGGAAAAATGGTGCTGGTAGGCTAGCTCCACAAGAGCTTACCACAAACCTTCAATTTGTAAAAAAGCTGTAACTGTGAAGCAAAATAAAGCGAAGCACAAGAAAATGAGGCGTGTCTGTAATCCCATTTTGCTCCATTTCAAAATCAAGCACGATCAAACTATCAAGCGGTTATCTTAGGGAAGAATGGCAAAAGAACCCCAGTTTCAATTGTTTAACCTGAGTGGTTACATGTTTTGTGAAATGATTTTACATTTTTTGTACGTTATACAATATACAGTACACAGAGAAGCAAATCATAGCATGTAAATCAGGGAAATGGTCAAAGTTGAAGTTTTCTAAGGTCTTTTTATTGTTCTAGTGATAAAACCTTAATCACAAAAGACAAGAAATAAAGCATTTAACTTAAAAACCACTAAAACAGCAAGTTAGAATAAGCAGAAATACAAACATCATGATCTTTCCATAGCTATCAATTATCAACTCTGACAACAATATTTTACAAAAGAAATTAAGGCATTGCAGAGTAATGAAATGCAGACAGAAAAAGAGGTGAAGCAAACCCTGAGAGTAGGGGACTACCCCGGGTTCGATTCACCGCTTGATGGCGTCTTTGCCTTAGAGGACACTTGTGTGACAAGATGCTGCGCTCCACCCCAGACAGTCAGGCTCTTAGGAGCTTGAGGTGTCAAAGGACAGCTTTTGGGCCTATCAGAAAGACTGGAAAGGAGGAAAGGGGGGGGGGGGCTTAACATCTAATAAACTGCACAAATTCTTGGGTGACCTATCCAGGAGAGGGTATAAGTTTCTTGGTGAAAAGCAACAGTTGGAGAACCAAGAGAAATGAGTAGTATCAGCTGTTACCCACGTCAAGGGGGACAATTTTACTCCAGTTAATTCCTTAGAAGGAAAAAAAGTGAAATACCTCTTCTGATGAAGACAGCAAAATCTACAATATGCATCCAGTATCCAGTATCCAGCAAAAACCAGGAAACAGGAAAACGTAAGAGAACAAGTTGACAATCAAGTTGTTGGAGTTCACAGAAAGGACTTAAAAAAGCTATTACAAATATTTTAAAGAACGTAATGGAAACTCTAGCCAAAATGAACAGGGTAGGAAATAGCAATAGAGAAATGGGAACAAACAAAAAAGAAATGGAAACAAAGTAAATAAATCAAAATAACTACATAGAAATGTTAGAACTCAAAAAATATGATATTCAAAATGAAAATTCACTGAATTAACTAAGATTAAAGGCAGTGAAAAAAAAAGGATCAATGAATTTTAGGGCTGGAAAGTAGAAATTATCCAATATGAAAACAGGAAAGAGGATAGAAACTATCCTATGGGTAAATTCAAGCCATGTGACATACATGTAATTGGAGGTTCAAACGTAAAGAGAAAATGGGTGAAAATTTTGAACAAATAATGCCTGAAATTCCCCCAAATTTGATGAATATCAACTTACTGATCCTCAGCAAACTCCAAACAGGATAAATACAAAGAAAACCAGACCTAGGCACATCTAGAAAACTTCTAAAAACTAAAATCAAAGAATAAATCTTAAATGCAGCCAAAGGGGGGGAAGGGGGGGAAGAAAAGAGAACACATTACATCCAAGGAAACAAAGATACAAACGATGACTTGTCATCAGAAACAATGAAGGTCGGAAGACAGTGAACATCTTTAAAGTGCTAAAAGGAAAGAAAAGAAAACAATTAGGTTAGCAGAATTTCAATGCTGAGGAAAATAGCCTTCAAAAACTAAGAGAAAATAACATTTTCAGATAAACAAAAGAGAATTCATCCCCAGCAAAGGTGCATTACAAAATTAAAAAAAAAGAATTTCTTTCAGGCTGAAGAGAAATGACACCAGATAAAAACACTAATCTACGAAAAAAAGGATCACAAATGGTACCTATGTAGAAAATAGTACATATTCTTTTCTTTAAACGTCTTACGGCCGTTTAAATAGAGTAATACAGTCCTGTAGGATTTGTAACATGTAGACAAAGCACATACAGCAGTCACAGCAGAAGAGGCTGGGATGGAGATGCACACTCATCTATATTGAAAGGTGTCTGTTTTAAACAGCGGGGCATATTTACCTCTCAATATGCTGTCCACATGGAAACACTGGGGAGGGAGGCAGATGGTAAGATGCTAAAAAGATGAGCGCTAAATTAAAGTACTGAACCTACCAGGGTGCTTTCATTACCTACTTCATCTCCCACCTACGTCAGACTCGATGGCAAGCACGCGCCCTGGTCGCATTGTTGTATGAGTGTTGGACTGCTAGCCACAAGGCTGGCCGTTTGAACCCACCAGTCACTCCGTGAGGCAATTTGTGCCTGCAAAGATTCACAGCTGGGCTTGGTTTGGTGGCGAGTAGTCTGCACACAGCCTGGCTGGACGAGCTTGCAGAGGTACACAGGAACGTACCAAACTGGTTGCCGGAATGTGACTACCAGAGGTGAGGAGTGGCAAGAACTGGCAAGAACGTGTTTTAAGACCCCACCTGGTGCTAATCTATCTACCTTCCTCAGCCGGGAGGGGGGCCCTGGCATTCTGGGTGAGGCCAGTGGAGAGGAGGAAGGGTGGCGTGCACTGTCTGGTGCATTATAACAAAGAGACCTGGTGGCCCTAAGGCTAAGTGCTTGTCTGATAACCTCAAGGTCAGATGCTTGAACCTGGTAGTCATTCCCCCAGAGAAAGATGAGTCACTCGGCTTCAAAAAAGGGTCCAACCTTGGAAGCACTATAGCCAGTTCTATCTTGTCCTGTAAGGTTGCTACTGAGTCTGAATTAATCAACCAACTATTTCTTTCTCTTTTTGTGCCAGACATCACAACCCTATATAGGGTTTCCAAGACTATAAATCTTTACTGAAGCAGACAGCCGTATCTTTTTCACAAGGAGTGGCTGGTGAGTTTGAACCAGTGACCTTGTGGTTAGCAGCCTAACACCTAACCCATAGCACCACCAACCTTCCTTTAGTAGGAGGGAAGAAATAATGAAAGGCAGAAATCAATGGAATTAAAGATAGGAAGATAAAATACACACAACTGGAAGAAGCATTATCACAGCACATACGAAAAGGTTCAGATAAATACAAAATTGCAAGTGTAATAATACAGTATCAAAAGTGATGAAAGTGATATATTTACTAATGTAGACTTTTAACATCTCTCAAAATTATTCAGACAATGAATTAGTAAAGTGAATTGATCTACAGACTCTGAACATCATCAATTAGAGAACATGCATGTATTTATATTAAAATGATCAGATAGTGAATCATATAAGCTATCACACAAGTAGAGACTATGCTCTCTAAACTCAAAGTGATCGAATCAATTTGACTTATAGTGACCCTGTAAGACAGGGAAGACCTGCCCCTGGGGGGTTTGGAGACAGTAACTCTTTGAAGGAGTAGAAAGCCTCCTTTTTCTTCTGCAGAGAGGCTGGTGGTTTCAACCTGCCACCCTGGTGCTTTGTAGCCCAATGCTAGCCACTGGGCATGAGGGCTCCTATGTTCTCTTAGGTAGGAATCAGTTAAGTTAGCCAATAAAAATGAAAACTTAAAAAAAAACATACTATTACATGACTCCAATTAAAGAAGGAATCATAATAGAAAAATTTTAAAAATACCACTGAATTAATGATTAATTGGCTTATGAGTTAATTAATTAATTAGGAACTACTGGTTATGAGGCACTTTGTTCCAGACACTTTGATTAAAATAAAATGGTCTAACTTTTCTCAGAATCCGTAGCTTGTCTAAAGTATTTGGTTAAGGACCTAATCACAATTGCTATACTTTCTGTACAAAATGACTTGTGAGTCCACAGGGATACAAGAAAAATAGCATATCAGTGGTGTTTGTTTTTGACGTCTATCGATTGGGACATTTTCAAAGAACAAATTTCAGTGGCACAGATACTAAACTAAACAATTTGTTTTGGAAGGGTAGGTATAGGGGGCGAGAATCCATGAGAGTCGAGAGGGCACAGGAGCAAAAAAGAACACACCGTGAGATGAAACAACACGGGCTTTACGGACTAAGTGACCGTGTATTTCGATTTCCTCTGCCCAGTTACAGCAGACACCTTTCAGGGAACTAATAGTGCCTTTTCTCTTAAAAATGCTGGACGAGAAAGTCACTGGTCACCTGATTCACAGCTCACATTCTCTCCAAGGCTTCAAGTGCTGTCACTTACTCACTGTATTCCTTTGAATACAGTCACTCTCTGTTAAATGAAGAAAACAAATACTAACACAAACAGTTGTGAAAGCTAGGTGCTTCAAAAAAGGCATCTATTGCTAAATCGGCCTCTGTCAACATTAATGACGTTCAACTCCGTGGTAAGTAACACAAACACGTGTGTTCATTTGCCCTCATTTCAAAAAACTCAGCAGAGAGGCCTTTTGGCCATATCCTAGATGACACAAAAAGTACAGACACTGACAGGAGGTTTGTCTCTACAGGGAGATGTTTCTTTTATTCTATTTCTGCTTCATTTTTATTCTCTTTAAGACTTCTTAAAGAGAGAGGCAGAATAAGAACTCAGTATTAGATGTTAGAAGACTTAAACAAATCACATCCACTCACTTTCAAGCTGTAATTCTGAAGCCAAATGACTTAATGTTTCAATGGTTTGAGTCTTATGTAAAATAAACAGAATAGTCACATTTTCATATTTTAAAAATTATTAGCAAACTGTTTATAAGGAGTTATATTTCTAGAGCAGATCTTAGATTCAAAGAAGAATGATAATATTGCTAACTATAATTACAATAGCAACAACAAACACGGGACATACACTGCTTTCCATATACATGCATACTTATTCCAGTAACATCAGGTTCAGTGATTTTAGTTTTAAAACGAGCAAGCTGAGGAACAGTGACGTTAAATGACCTGCCCATTACGCCGGTTGCAAGCGGCAAAACAGAGGTTTAGGTCAAGACAACGTGGCTCCAAAGTCTGTACTCTTCACCATCACACAGTGCACGCGCAATTTCCCCATAGCGGGGTATTCACGATGGGCCTGGGTAATAAGAGAGCCTTCTACTGGTCTATAAAGAATGAGAGCAATCACCAAGGGGAAAAAACATCAACCCTCTTTTAAGGCCAAAAGCCACACACAAATGTATCCAGTCTTTGACCACTATTCCTCAGGCATTGAAAGGGTTCTGCTGGGAAGGAAGATAGGAAGGCTTGCGTTCCAGTGGCTCTAACCTAAGTTCATGTGTTCAATCAACAATCATTTAATCCAAAGCACTGTACCACGGTGCCACAAGAATAAATAACATACCATCCTATTCTTCTATGAGAATGCATACAGAAATACTTTAAATCGATGTGGTATGGTATAGTTAGATCCTAAAGGATAAAGTAGTTAGCTGTACCTTTAAGGGAACGCCAGGAAAAACAATGACCTTATCAAACGGTCTACAAATGAGAATTCCATATGGTACAACCTAAGAACGGTCATTTGAGCCAGTTCTTGTTGGGTGAACAAGCAGGGCAAAGACAGGGTCTCAGAGGGAAGTCAAAGGAGACAGTTTCTCCTTAATTTACATGGAGTATTGTACAGTGGGCAAACATTATTGCTGCAAAACAAGATCCCACTACACATAAGTGGGCACATATACACCCTCTTCCACTTTGGTTTTTCTTAAAAATGTGTATATCCTCACCTTATGTGACTGCAGATTAAAGGTCCAAATATGTTTTCTTGGATTCTTTAACAATTCTTTATTCACAAACCAAACAATCACAAAAAATATAAAAATTCCTTCAAAACCCCTAGTAATAAGTGCATTGCATAGCTAACCACATGCTAGAAATCCCCATGCATTACCAGTTATACACTTCTCAGATTTCCAGGGTTAGCTAGGAGTTCCCAAATTGTGAAGGATTCCAAAGTGTGGTTACTTGAAAGTTGTAATTTTATCTGGCATTTTCCATGGGATTAGTCATGGAGTGGCACATAAAATCAGCAGTCTGAACTCCCTAGCTGTTCAATAGTGTTTATCTTAGTGGTCATGATAAACAACTTAGCGGCCAGTTTGTGGCTCAGACTCACAAATGTGTTCTCATCACTATGTGGCTGACAAGCATAGAAATGGACCTTAAAATACCATGTTGGGAAAACAAGTACATCGAAAAGCTTGCTTTTAATTAGGCTGTACATTTATTGCCAACTTTGTTAACCAATGAATTTGGCTAAAATAGAGAAAAATTGGTGTTCTACCTTATCAAATAGAACGCTGGAGCCAGATTCAAGAATTCCCAAACTGCTAAATAGCCAAAGCTCTAGCTAAAATGCTTAGTCATGCTACTTTCATTATATGAGAGAACAAGCATATGCACAGAAAACCAAACAACTGGGCCGTGTGTGTGTGTGTGCGCGCGTGTGCGTGTTTAACCCACACCAGCTTCTGCTAGCCTCTTCAATTCCCATCTTGTACTCTCTGACAAGTGCTAGACTTGGAGGTAAACAGAATACTACTACAATTCTTGTTCTTTAATGTCAAAGATGCTAACAGTTTCACTCTTCAGTGAGGCTTGGTAATTTTTAAAACTCTATTCTCTCTGGTGAACAAGTAAATGTGGTGAAGAAAGCTGATGGTGCCTGGCTATCAAAAGAGATAGTGACTGGGGTCTTAAAGGCTTGAAGGTGAACAAGCGGCCATCTAGCTCAGAAGCAAAAAAGCCCACATGGAAGAAGCACACCGGCCAGTGCGATCACGAGGTGCCCAAGGGACCAGGTATAAGGCATCATGCAAAAAAAAAAAAGATATGTGTGTGTATGTATGTGTATATATGTGTATATGTATATATATATCATATTAAATGAAGGGGGAAGTGCAGAGTGGAGACCCAAGGCCCAAGTGTCGGCCAATGGAGATCCCCTAATAGAGGGGTTTAGGAGAGGAGATGGGTTAATTAGGGTGTGAGGTAGTATCGATGAAGAACACAGCTTTCCCCCAGATCCTGGATGCTTCCTCCCCCCAACTACCATGATCCGAATTCTACCTTGCAGGCCTGGATAGGACAGAGGCTGTACACTGGTACATTTGAGGGCTGGAGGTACAGGGAATCCAGGGTGGATGATACCTTCAGGACCAAGGGTGTGAGGGACGATGCTGGGAGAGTGGAGGGTGAGTGGGTTGGAAAGGGGGAACTGATTACAAGGATCCACATGTGACCTCTTCCCTGGGAGAGGGACAGCAGAGAAGGGGGGAAGGGAGACTCCGGATAGGGCAAGATATGACAAAATAACGAGGTATAAATTACCGAGGGCACATGAGGGAGGGGGGAATGGGGAGGGAGGGGAAAAAAAAAGAGGACCTGATGCAAGGGGCTTAAGTGGAGAGCAAATGCCTTGAGAATGATTGGGGCAGGGAATGTATGGATGTGCTTTATACAATTGATGTATGTATATGTATGGATTGTGGTAAGAGTTGTATGAGTCCCTAATAAAATGTAAAAGAAGAAAGGAGAAAAAAATGATCAGGGCAAAGACTGTACAGGTGTGCTTTATACAATTGATGTATGTATATGTATGAACTGTGAAAAGAATTGTATGAGCCCCAATAAATTGTTAAAATAAATAAATAAATAGGGGAAAAAAAAAAACCTCTATTCTCTCATTTGCCCTAATTATTAAAAAGCACAGCCGGAAAATAAAATAAATAAATAAATGCACAGCCGGTTCTAGCATGAGTCTAAAGTAAAGTGATGACATAAACACAGAGAGTGGACACAGCTAGTCAATGATTTGATGTCAAATGACTCAAAAAGTTCTCTTGAACCGATGGAAAGTTTTTCATTTGAGGAGGATATATAATTTTGATTTATATGAATATTCCATAAATACTTGGGAGCTCATAAATATTTCCTAATTCCGCTGCATACTTATAATATTCTTAATAGTTCTTCATATACCAAAAATAAGTAAAAATTTGAAACTAAATTTCATCCTACCCAAAGGATCAACAAGCTTAGTCAATGGTTAGGAAGTAGTTATTTTAGGCTTTGAGGGAGCCTTTGATCTAGGTTACAAATACGCAACCTTGCTATTCCCTTTTGAAAGCGACCACATAGTCAATGCTGAGACACAGAAAAGGGGTTGTGTCTAATACAACTTTCTTCATAAATTCAGAGTTGGTGGGATTTAGCCCAAAGGCCCCAAATTGCCTGATCTAGGCTGTAGCTGTAGCTTGCAGCCTCCCTATCTCACTTAATGAAGAAATGCAAACTGTCTTTTAAGTGGAGGGAAAAAAGCCTTCAGTATTACAGGTAGGGGACGATTGAGTGGATGAGGGAGATGGTACAGAGAAACAAAAAGACATACAGAGAAAGAAAGAATCCAGTCTACTCGGTTACCTTCTGTGGACATGAATTCTTCTACTGAAGTAGTTTTGATACCCAGGCTTTCGTCACTGTCACATTCTGTAAGGCAGAATCAGTAAATACAAATGAATTTCTGAAACAGCATTGCACTACACATATTCTCAAGCTACTATTTTTAATGTCTCCTTCCACACCCCAATTACTAGTTGCTACTAAGCAATATTGCACCATTTCCCCATAGGACCTTAAAAAACAAACAAACAAAAACCTTACAAGAAAATCTTAAGCCCCAACCAAACCTATCACCGCCTAGTAGATTCCAACTCAGAGTACATTTCTGCAGACACTGCCACATCTTTATCCTACAGGGTGCCAGGTGAGTACGAACCACTGACCTTTCGGTGAGCAAGTGAGTACATAACCACTGCACCAACACGGCTTCTTTCCCACACCACAGATACATATTACAAAGACTAATGATGGTGCTAAGAACACCCACATTTTCATTAACAAGGAAAGAAAACATCAGGCAGCAAGACTTTCAGAATGAAGTTCAACAATTATATGCCTATTCAATAAGAGTGTGATGCTACTTCAGTCAGCACTCAGTACATAACACAATAAAGTATTATGTTTCATTTTTAGGACGGCTTAAAGCCACATCAGATGAATACAACAAAGTTACAGGCCCACAAAGAGTATGTGAAGTAGTTCATTCCAAGAAAAAGTATCAAAACAAAGTCTTTTCAATTGAATTTAATAATTCAGAAAAGCTTATGTGCAAATTTATCCTATCAAAATTTAAGAAGAAATATTTTAGGTAAATATCAAAACTGTAGGCAGATGTTTAATTTACTTAAATAAAAGTTGAATATTCAAAATTATATTTTTAAGGAAAAAAACCCCAAAACAAAACCTGGTGGCCTCAAGTCAACTCCATCTCAACACCACCACGAGCTGAACTGTGCTCCACAGGTTTTCAGTGGCCGTGACCTTGTGGAAATGGATCGCCAGGCTTTTCTGTCAAGGTGCCTCTGGATGAGCTCAAGCTACCAAACTTCTAGTTACTAACAAACCACCATTTGGCCACGCAGGGACTCCTTTTGTCTTATTCTTCAACTAACTAGAGCCAAGTTCTCTTCTATGAAAAGATTTCTATGGTCCTACAAATATTTTTATTTAACATCAAAGTCAACAATGAAACAGTACAAAAGAATAACTAAAAATTCAGCCATCAAGAAGGATACGTAGGTTGAAGTAGGTACAACAAACTACCACTTGGAAAAATGAAAAACAAAACAAAAAAATCCAACAATTTAGAATGCAGTTAATGTAGTGAAAACAGGAAGCATCATCAGTGTATCACATGGAAACTAGGCAACAGTGAAATAGAGGCCATGTCACAGACAAATAATGGAGAGCACGCTCCCGTCCGTTACATGCTCACCACTAACGTGGATTTCTACAGCGTCGAGACAAGCAACGATTATATGTATCATTCTCCAGGATCAGTTGTCAGTCCAAACAAGGAGGAAAAAAACTCCAAACAACCAAACTGTATGTACTCTGAAACATTTATACTGCGTAGAAATGGGGAGGAAGCAGCAAAAGAGTATTTCTAGTTAATTTCTCAATAATAAATGTTTATACTAAAATTACTGTGCTTGCAGTCCTTGTGCTCAAAACGCTGACTTTAAGTAGCTTCTCTCGAGGGGCATACTTGTTTAATTATGAGACTACCGATCCTATGGACATTACAATGCTAATCATTTTCTTTGGCTAACTTCAACAGTTTACTTTTAAAGTCCCAAAACTTTTAACAAACCACTATTTTTGACTTTTGACTAAAAGAAACACATTTTCCTGAATATATGATTTAAAAAAACATCACAAAGTATTCGTAATTGATTGTTATTCTTATATATAACTATGTGGTTGGATCTTAGAAGATTTCTTACTACTTTCATTCTTCCAGGTTAGCGCTAGTCACTCACAATGGATGAATGTCCACCATGAAACCAAGGATCTGTGCCAGTAAAAACTTCAGCTCTAGCAGGCCCTATTTATGGGGAGAAAAGCATTTACTGTGCAGCCATAGGTGATTTAGGCTTTCTGGACCCCACTGCCTCCTCTATAAAAGAAGGCGTTATCACAGTGTTGCCAGCAGGATTGAGTTAACACTTGGAAACATTTTTAAATACTACAAATATTTAAAAAACAAAACACCCAGCTAGCATGGGGGCTGACAGATTGTCAGGTCCTTGTTTCCTTTTTAAAAAAAAAACTGAACATTTAAGTCATGTTGTATCTGTATCTCTGAAACAAGAGACTTGAGTTAAAATGAAGACATGTTTGTGGGTAAGATGTTCTGATTAAGAATACTACATGTGTTGTACACTGGATAAGAACTAGAAACACAGGGAATCCAGGACAGACAAACCCCTCAGGACCAATAATGAGAGTAGAGATACCAGGAGGGGAAAGGGAAGGCGGGGAAGAGAGGGAGAACTGATCACAAGTATCTACATACAGTCTTCTCCCTGGGGGACAGACAACAGAAAAGTGGGTAAAGGGAGGCACTGGACAGTGTAAGACATGACAAAATGATAACTTATAAATTAACAAGGGTTCGTGAGGATGGGGAAAATGATGGCAACAAATGTACAAACATGCTTGACACAACGGATGTAAGTATGGATTGTGTTGTGAGTTTAACGAGCCCCCAAGAGTTAAAAAGAACACTACATGTATCTATGCAGCTTTTACAGCTGTTTAGAATGGAATGGAAGAAGAATAAGGGTGCTAATGGTGTCAATTAAGGAGAAGTTAATCGATACATAAAAATTATTGTATATTCCACAGCTACAATGATGTTAGTGCTGGCCACCCTGACGCTTACACCAAAAGAGAATGTACAGGGCAGAAGTGACATCTCAATTAAACCATAAATTTTGTCTTATTCCAATGACTAACGGATTTATCATAATCAAGTCAGAGACCTAAAAAAGGATTAGGAGTAGTTACTTACTTGTTCCTGTTCATTAAGTAAAAAAAAAAAAAAGAGTACTGTCTGACCAGGCATTCATATATTTTTATACTGAGATATGTATTTATTGAGGAAACATAATTCACTTTGAAAAATCAGCAAAGCCTAAATTTTCAAAAGCATAGGAGTGTACCAAGAACAAACCAGAAGGTCACTGATCTCCTAATGGTCTTCAAGAGATTCTTCCTCGAACCTTGCTTACACAGGGGGCGCCAGTCTGCGAACTATTTTTCTAGCTCTAAAACCTAAACAAACCCACTGCTGCCAGGCCTACTCCCAATCCCAGCAACATGAGGGCAGGAGTAAAACCCTTTCGGATTCCGAGACTATAAATCTTTGTGGGGGCAGAGAGCCTCCTCTTTTCCCCATGTGGAGACTAGATCTCAAACTCGGCTGTGGTGGTATACGGTCCCGCGCTTTATCCTCTGAGCCACCAGTGCCCCCCCTTTCTGGCCCTATTAATGAAAAAACTTCTGAAAAGTTAAAGACAAAAGAGACTCAGCTTACATTATTTGTCTGTGCTATGGTGATTTTTAAAACGTGAAAATCACAAGCCTCCATTTAAATTGAAGCTAGTTCTGAGGCAATACACTGTTATTTACAGTCCTGTCGTGTGCTGTCATCTATTAGTGACGTACAAATACCAGAGGAGAACTGCCTCACAGGGATTCCTACACTTTCTCCCACACAGGTACTGGCAGGTTCTAATCACTGACCTGTGTGCCACGAGGGCTCCTTCTTTGTAACGGAGAATCTTGGAACCAAAACCCCTATATCTCTGTATAAAATTGTATGCTTTTTTGGGGGGAAAGTACAGAAACTTTCAACAGATTCTAAATATGAACCAACTTCCCTCATATCTCTCCTCTCCACATACACGCAACATGTTTAAAACCACACTGCTGTAAAGAGACCATCTGGTGATCAGATCTGAGATAGGAACACTCTGCTAAACTACATGAACAGAGTTATCTTGGCATTCTTGTAACCAAAATTACTTAAAAGGAAAACAAAAAATTAGTCTTCATGGTCACTGAGAGATTCTCTTCGTTTCAATACATATTAAATGCCATGCTCTAAGACAAAATATTACTTTCCTTGTCAGAGTCCTTTGTTAAGAAAGGTGATGGAATAATTTTCTAATTCATATATAAGTAACGGTTGGAAAAATATTAATAACTAATAAATTATCAAGAGTTCATAATGAAGGGAGGGTGGGGGAAGAGAGAGAAATTAAGTGAGGAGCCAGCCCATACCAAGTGCTCACATAGAAAGAAAATGTTTTGAGAATAATGATGGCAACAAATGTACAAATATGCTTGACACAAGAGATATATGTATCAATTGTGATAAGAGCTATACTTTTTTTTATTATAAAGTTTACTACCAGGCAATATGACACTTTTCTTTGAGTCTTCAATGAAGTAAAAAAAAAGAGTCTTGGATAACTGAACCTAAATATACTGTTTTAGTAGAACTTATTTTTGAATTTTAAAGTTTCAAAAAAGTTACTTACTTCATTAGATCTTTAAGTCATATTAAAGATAAAATTTAAAGATTACTTTCACCACTTGGGTTATTTTCATTACGTTCTAAATGTAGGATTTGGGGCAGTAATCGTTTTTTTATGGTAGTCATGGTAAAAAGAGCTGAGTACACACAGTAAAGATTACTAAATACATACAGTACTTTAGCATGCTGGACATTCTGTATATGTATATCACTAATTCTTAACACCTTACAGATATGAAAAGTGAGGCTTTAGGAAAAGGAAATAACATGCCTCACGTCACCGAGTTTGTAATGAGGAGCAAGTGAGCATTCAAAGCCAAGTCCACAGCCTTCTTCACGCACTGCCAGATCGCTGCATTTTATAAAAACTCAGAATAAGCTCTGGGAGGCCCAGAGAGCAGAGATTTAAAAGCAATGAATACTCAAGTATGCTAACAATAAAAAGGACGTATAGCTAAACAGCATTCAGAAGGGCAGCACCAGTAGACAATATTCTTCCACCCACACCTCTAAGCCTCATACGGCAATATAGGCCTACCCAATCGTAGCTCCCGTTCAGACAACTGAACTAGAGGCAAATCTTCAAGAGGCTTCACATTGTAAATTGTAAAAGAAATGCTCCTCAAAGCAGCAGCAGAAGGGGAATTAGCTTATGGTGGCAAAGAGAAAAACCAGAGCATTTTACAGGCAATTAAGCAGATATTGTTAAGGCTTGGGGAAGAGATAGAAAAAGAGTGACAGGAAAAAAGGAGCCAAAAACCATATACAGAAGACAAATGGGTGAAAACAAAAACCATAGAACAGGAAGATGTAACTCAGTCCTAAGGCATGACAAAAATAGGAAACAGAGCGCATCTTGCCATTCGTACTCTGCTTTAAAGACTAGACTATTAGGTGAGGGATGCTTACCTTTCAGAAGAGAACAGAAACTGCTGTTAACTCATTAGAGAAGAAAAACACCCCAACAGATTAAGGTTTTAACCAAAAAGTGGCTTAAATACATTAAAAAAAATAGTTCAGAAGGCAAGTGGGGGTGGAAAAATTTAAAATATATAATAAGTTTTGTTATATAGTTGCTTTTCTTTCCGGTCATTCATCAGTATCTTCAGATTTTACGTATGCCTTCAAGTGGCTAGGCAATTTAAAAATCACTACACCTTTATTCTTTTCTTTCACCCACATTTACTTCAGAAATTCTGAAGAAAATTTTGAATCCCTAGAACTGCATGGTCCCTTAAATACTAAGCAGTGGTGCAGTGAAAGCCCCCCTGTCCCTGAACAGTTTCACAAAGATGAACAAAGGAATGTACATCATTAGCAGGAAGACAGGAGTAACCTAGCCTTTCTAAGGACTTCTAAAGGTCTTTATTTCGTCACTGTCAAGTTCTTAAATGCTTCATTTTTAAATAAGAATTTTGCTTTCTGAAAAATTTGGAGATACATTTGGAATTTCACAGAAACAAAGTGAAAATCTGAATTCTGCAAAATTGCATCAACATATTTCAATTCTGATTATAAATTTGATGCCTATAGATTTGATCTCCAACATTAAAAAAGGGTTTCAGAAAGAGATTATAAATTCATTCTCTTTCAAAAAAAACAGAAGAATTAAAGTAAGACACAGAAGGGAGAGATAAGAGGTAACAGCGAGAGCGTGATGGCATAGTTACTGGGCAACAATTTACTGGTGGACAGCAGTTTATTGTTCTCATTCAGCAGTGAAATCTCCTCCTCTTGGGCGGTGTGCACTGTGACTGCAGCTGCATACCTTTGGTGGTATCAGATATGCTGTTTAACAAGGCACACATCATATCTCCCTCCAAGTGGTGAGGGTTTAGTATGTGAGCTGGCCTCTGAGTCTTCTTGAACTGACTCTCGAGCTCCAGAAAACCTTGATCTCCTGAGAGGATGGTAAAAGGAATCTGCTTGGGTAGTTGCTCATCCAGACGGCCGGCCTATGTTGGAACAAATAGCATATGTTATAGAAATTGGCCTGCGTGCTGTAAATCTAGTGATAGCTGTTTAAGAATAAATCGGTATTTAAGAGGTATATTAAGCGCGGCCCTAGCCCCTACAAAAGATATAAAGAGATCTCTTTCCTAAATGGAAGATAACACATTAAATAAAATACAATATGCCTTCAATTACAAGATGAACTGTTTCATGTGCAACTAAGAAAACAAAGAATCAAAGTATAATTTTAAATAAATCTGGTTAGTGAATTCTCAAAAACTGCTGCCCAATCTAGATTATTCTATTCCTTCAATAAAATGTTGCTTGAATTTAAATAAGTAACTTTGTCACAGAGAGAAGGTAAGCAAGATCATATATCAGACTCGTTCTTGTCACAGAACAAGGAAAGACAAACACACACACACAAACCAAACACGCTGCCAGTGAGTTGATCTGCACTCACAGCCACCGTACAGGACAGGGAAGGACTGCCCACGTGACGTCCGAGACAGTAATGCTTTACAGGACTTAGGAAGTCCCATCTTTCTCCTGGGGAGCAGCCAGTAGTTTTGAACTGCTGACTTGAAGGTCAGCAGCCCCATTCTTAACCACTACACCCCCAGAGCTACCATGTGAAAGAATTGGCAGAATACAAACTGTCTTGTGGCTTAAACCATAAGCAGCATTCAACATGTTTGCAGAGTAAATTTACATTCTCATTGTGACTCTTTAAAGTGTGTGTCACGTCAAGTTGGTAGTTTCTCAAAGTGGTAGAGGTGTAAGAAAATGTACATCCCATCAAGGTCAACAGTGATTGTTGTAGATTGCTCCCACATTTCAGAGATGTTAACGTGTGAAAAGGTCTTTATTGAGCACAGTAACATCTCTTTGATCGCACATTCCTGAATAAATCGCTGTGGATCTACTGTATGTGAGTGAAGGCTGCTAAGAGATAAGGATGCAGCAGTAAAAGAGATTGCTATGCCCCTGACTCCATGGCGTCATACCTAGAACTGGTTATTTTCATATAAAAATATAGCACTGAAGACCGATCCACATACAAATTTAATTAAAATTCAAGTACAGGCAAACCAAAACCAAACACCCAAACATAGAATCAGTGGCTCACAGTGGTCCACATTGGATCTGGAATGAAACTGACTCACGTGCATACATATGGCAAAATCAGCAGCATCTTTTCTTTTACTACAGCGAGGATGAAGAAAGAAGCACCCAATTTTGTTCAGGTAATTAAAGACCTTACAGTTGAGTGGAGGCTTCCAGTTGGTGTTTCCACCTATCATTATTGAGACAAGGCAAATCAGTCACTATGAAGAGGAAAGATCAAAAGGCTACAAGTAACTGAAACAAAAAGGAAAAACCCACCTATAATAGAAAATACCTTTTTTTCTCCTTCAGGAGAATAGAAGATTAAAATGTACAGAAACTGAGATCTAGCCAAGTGATCACAATGTTTTTGCCTTAAAACCCTGGGAAAGAAGGCCAGTTTTCCTTCAGTCTGCCTATGTGTCTGAAAACTCACAGGGATGTGTTAAGCAAAATCTAAAATAATAGAACATTAAAATCTAACGAGTGGAAAATGCCTAGAAATGACGTGTTTTATATGACTGTGTGCATTAGGTATTTTTATAAATGTATCAAAGGCTGTTCAATGAATAGCAATGAAGGGCTCTTTGTAAAATGGGAATGACCAAGTTATTCGGGTCAGGATGCTTTTTTCTTTGAATCTCAACCCAGTTTTTTCGATGCTGGCTTTTAATCAGACATGAACTCTTATCAGATACTTACTCTATTGTTGTTGTATGCCCTCGTATCAATTCTCACACAGAGGGGCCCACTGTGACAAAGTAGACCTGCCCCATAGTTTCCTAGCTGTAAGCTTTCCTGGGGCAGACCACCAGATCCTTTGCCCCTAAAGTAGCTGGCGGGCTTGAAGTCCTTTCACGTAGGATTGAGCATGTGACCCACCCCAAACCTGTTCCCACTACTCGGAAACCTCTGTAAATTAAAGTAACCTCTTCTTCAGGCTGAGTCAATTGTTTCACAATGAGATTGAAATGAAATTCAGTTAGGGATAGCCAAGCAAAGATGAAGTAGGAAGCAGCTGTGGCATGTTGAACATAACCCAAGTTTAGTCTTAAACCCAAGAGACCCAAGCTTAAAAATTTTTAGGTTTTAGGAAAAAGTTAACTTTTTGACTAGCTTCCTCATGCTTTAAATGAAAAAGAATCAGAATAATCAGCAACTGTTAGTACCAAGCATAGTACCCAAGCACACTGTAGGCATTAAATAAGAAAAATTTTCAATCTGCATCCAAAAATACACAAACGTTGGCACACCAAACTAAACTAACATTTATTATAGAGCAATGTAAACAAAAATATTCCAATTACATGCCTCTTTTCTTTTAGGAAAGGCCAAGAGAGCCCCTATAAAGTACGCCTAAGATGAGAAAGGATTTGTCTTGAATAGTTTCCTTATTAACCATACCTTGAAAGCCCCAAATAAATGTTCCTTGGTTAAGGTGTCCTGGTAGATGACCAAAAAAGTTTGACCAGTTATCAAAATCTACAAAAACTATATGAGTCATGGTTCGCAGGTAATCCAAATCCGGAAGCTCAACTTCTTCATCTAATAAGAGAGGAATATTAACATGCATTTAGGAAGTTTCTTTGAAAACATTTTAATTTCTCAAGTCTAAAAGACATGAGGGAATATACAAAAACACCAATTTTGCATGCCCTTCCCATCTAAAATCCACACCTATTTTTAACAGTCTACACCTATAACATATAAGATATTCTGAATATTTCACAAACACGATTCACATAATTCCTATAAATATGTGCACTGATCCTAAAGTTTTTTATGCTCGATCCCACTTTTTGCATTTATAAAAGTACTGCCAAAATTAAAGCAATATACTAGAAATATGTGGCTAAATAACCCAAACCTTAAGATTAACAGGGTTACCTGAAAGAAAATTTACCCTCCCAAGAGTACAGCTCTTTTTCTAATTTAGACGACTAATTATCAGTAGCTACTTGATTCTACTATTAAACACCCGAGGTAACCACAGAAACACAGCTTTCTGGTCTTCTCGGCTTCTTCTGTCATCGTTGACCATTCTCCAATGCTTATTCTCCCTTTCCTTCCCCTTATTTTCTATCTCAGCAAGGACTTTTACTTTCCAGCAGGGGTTAAATTATTTTAAAAACTGTAGCATCTGCTCTTCTTAACAGAAACCCAAAACTAGTGAAACATACTGGCACTGTGTTGACTCCAGCTCTGTGAAACACACTGTGGCCATGGCTTCCCATTGCCCAGCCTCCTAACTTCCTCCATCTTTTCTCTACGTTTTTAGGAATTCTAAATTTAGATACTGCAATCATCTGTAAAATGACAAAACCAAAGAACCAAACTCACTGCCACTGAGTCCATACTGATGCATAGGGACGCTCCAGGACCGGGTAGAACTGTGAATGTGAGTTTCAGAGCTGTAAGCGTCTATGGGAGTAGAAAGCCCTGTCTTCCTCACATGGTGTTTGTTGCTTGTGGCTTTGAATTGCCACATGTAACCACTCTGTCCCAGAATCCATATAACACAGAACAAAATAAAATCCCAAAAAAGGGAACACAAATGTTGGTCTGTAGTAAGCAATTTAATTTTTTTTTTTTCACAGCTAAAGGTGATGCCGAAATCCCTATGTACTGGAGATCAAGCCTATACAAATCCATGAAAACATTTTGAGCTCAAATATCCTCACTGTTTCCACTCTACATTGCATAACTCAACAAGAAAATCTATTGAAAATGAAATAAATGAAACATATACTATTTTAAACAAAAGTAACACTGCACCCTTCCAGAGGTACCTAATCCTATCGAAGGGAAGGAGGAAATTCTGAGAGGGTTCCATGTTTCACATTCTTCCATTTCCCCCTATTACTCTTAATTTCTAATGGATTTTAATACTAGAAACAAAAGCTTTACTTCCGTGTCAATCAAAACAAAACACAGTTCAAATTACAAAAAAACAAAAAAAAAAACACAACAAAGAAACAAAACAGAATTTGGAAAACTAATTTTGAAAGGAACATAAATACTGTAAGAAAAATAAAAATGGTAGTAATGTCCCTAATTTCAACTTCCTTTATAGCTTCAAATCCCCATGCCTTCTGCAAAAGAAAAAATTACCTCTAAATATTACTTAAAGGCAATATATATTTTGTCCCCCTAAATTTAGAATATCTAAATAAAGTAGTAGAAAAGCAAATCCCTAAAAAGTATACTCTAGCAATCTACGTATGTATAATACTATCTTTTTTTTGGCTTTGAAAATGATGGTTCACTTTTACAGGTTATTTGTTATAAACACAGTGGTACATACGCCCTGTATGTGAAGTTTTCAGATATTACAGTTAGAAAGCCCTACCTATATTCTGACAGCTCAGGTCATGTTCCGGTCCTTTCTCCATGTCTGGATTGTTGGGATAGCACACTGCCTGTTTCAGTTTTCTCTCCGTTGGTGAGACATTGGCAGCAAACTTGTACAAGCTTACTTTTTCTGATCCCGAATGAGCCACGCCGGGCTTCTGTAGGAAGCCATGCTTCGTATGGAAGTGTTGCTGAGCACTCTCCGGGTCGTGGAACGCTTTGGTGCAGGTGCCACACTTGATGTTATACTGCTGTTCGAGCGCATCACGCTTTTCTTCGTGGGCCTGATGGACATGCCTTTTCATGTCAGTTACGTTCTGTGCTGTGGCGGAGCACAGATTGCAGCGATACCACAGTTTGCCTTTGTCCAACATGATTTGGAGGCATTTACTGTAATCTTCCTTCCTGTTCACTTTGCAGATGTAACTTTTACGGCAACCACAGTTTAATTGGGTGCTGGTCTCTAGTACTGTAAAATCATTCTCAGTTTTAATTGAAGTTTCAACTTTTTCTGACACAAATACATAATCTATACTGTGTCTTTCTTTATAATGAGTCAAGAATGCATCTTCTACATTAAAGGTAAGATCACAAAGCCCACAGAAGTAGTTAATCTTTATCTCATTGTCATGCTCATCTTGACAATGTCGGGATAATGTTTCTATCTTGTGAAAAGTTTTTTTACAGTGGGCACAGCTGTACCTATGAAACTGGTGACTTGTCAAAGACAGGCAGTGCTGTTGGACACATTCCTGGGAATCAAACATATCTTCACAAATCCGGCATTGCCATTTGCCCCTTGGAGTGTTGCTTTCTGGGGAATGATCAAGAATAGTAATGGTGGAAGAAGCCTTCTTAGCAGCTAAGTTAGTCCCCAGTATTGTAGAGGACGATGGCAAAGTGTCACTTTGTACCTCATCCGTCTCATAAAAATATCTATGTCCATTATGGAACTCAGTCACATGTACCATGATGGTCTCTTTCCTTAATTCCTTCTTGCATGTCCGACACCAGAAAAGAAAGTTACTTAAATGTGCTCCTCCATGAAAACGACTCATGTGTAAACGGATGACACCTGGATCTTCACATACTTTCCCACAGACCATGCACTTGTAACACATTGTGTTTGCAGAAAAAACATGCTTTTCTACCGCATCTTCACTTGGGAATCGTTGATGGCATTCACAAAACCAGGCTTTAATTGTTGACCTTTCTGCCTGGACACAAACCATACCTTCATGACTTTCGTTTTCTAAATTCATCTTCTTTATTGGAATGGGGCAGTAATCCTGTGTGCTAGATTCTTTAGTTGACATAGTTCTTTTCAGTGATAAAAACTTTGATTGATCTAATAGTAAATCCAAATCTGAGAGAGATTTGTTCCCTTGATTGCTGTGGCAATAAAGTAAAACGGATTCTTCCACTGAGGTAATGATTTGGACTTTGTGTCCTAAATTCTGCTTATGATTCCAGGTACTGGCTTCATCCACAAAGACTTGGTTGCAACGTGGACAATAAGCTTTTAGTATAAATTTCTCTGCCACTTGGGCAATGCTCTTCTCAGCTACAGCGACAGGACCAGCATTTCGACATCGAACTCTAAATTGGATGAAAAAAACAAACAAAACACAACTCATGAGTATCTCGCGAACAGAAGAGCTCTGCTATTCACAATGGAAATTACAAAATAGCCACTGTTCTACACAAGGACTAACAATACATTTTAATTCAGATATAAATATGATGATATTCTATTATTTCAAAAGTAGCTTAGTACCTCTAAATACAAAAGAGTGAAAACTAGAGTAAAGAAGGTTAAAAATACTATCAAATGTATATACTGGTGAATAACAAATTGTGATATAAATGTACTGAATATTCTGCCGCCACAAAAAGGATTCAAGTTCTGATATATGATACAATATGAATGAAGCTCAAAGACATTTGCTAAGTGAAATAAATCAGATACACAAGGTCCAATACTGTATGATCCTCCAAGATTAAATTCACTGGCATCAAGTCCTTTCTGACTCCTGGTGATACTACAGAAGAACAAGTTCATAAAGCAATAAAGTAGATATGGGGCTTCAGGGGCTGGGAAAAAGCCAATGTGTTGTTTAATGGGTGTAGAGTTTCTGTTTGGGATGATAACAATAGATCTGGAAATTGAAGGGATGGTTGTACAACATCATGAGTGTATTTATAGACACTGAATTGTATACTCTAAAATAATTTTGTTACATATTTTTATCATAATTAAAAGAATATAGGCCTGATTTCTTTTTCTTACGAAAAGATAATTAAAGGAAAATCCAGATAAACTGAACTTCCTGAAAATAAAAAACTATAGCGCTATAAAGAGTATTACCAAGAAAATGAAAAGACAGCGTCCAGAATGGGAGAAAATAGTTGCCAATTAAATACCTGATGAGGGTTTAGAATCCAAAATATAAAGAAAAATTCTTACAATGAAGTAACGTAATTCAAATTTAAAAACAAAATGGGAAAAGGACATGAATAAGCATTTCTCCAAAGCTACATAAATGGGCAACACATACATCAAAAGATGCTCAGTATCACTGCCACTGAGACAATTCTAACTCACAGCAGGCCTACAGGGCGGAGGAAAATGGCTTTGGGCTTCTGAGACTTTAAATCTTTACCACAGCAGAGTCTCCTTTTTCTCCCATGTAGCAATTGGAGGGTTTGAACTATTGGACTTGTGGCTCATAGCTGAACACGAATCAGCTGCGCCATCTTAGCTACTTTTCACGAGTCATCGGGAAAATGCAAATCGAAAGCACAGTAAGATACTACTCCATGTTTCTAAATAAGGTGAGAACACAAACAATTCTGAGGCTAGTACAGGACCAGCCAGTGGTGTGCTCTGTTCCCTTGTACAGCTTTGAGGCAGAGCTGACTCAAGGCACCTACCACCAACACACAGAAAATCATTAAAGACCCTCAGAACCAGTCCAAGAAGCAGTCTCATAGTAAGTGGGAGAAAAGCCTGAGGTTGCCAAGGACTTCGTTTAATTTGAATGCACAAAGAGTGCCCATCCAAAATTCGAAGAATGTATTACGTTGGACAGATGTGCTAAGATCTCACTTCGAGGACTGAGGTATGCCTGACCCACGCATGATATTTTCAATCACCTCATATGCATGTGAAAGCTGGACAACAAAAAAGACCAAAATAAATAAATATTTTAAAAAAAGAAAAAGAAAGACCAAGGAATTGATGCCTTTGAATTTGGTATTGACAAATACAGAATGGACTACCAACAAACAATTCTGTCTTGAACAAATGCTCCTTCGAAGCGAGGTTGGCCAGATGTTAGCTCACATACTGTTTATGTGTTATCAGAAGAGACAGTCCCTGGAAAAGGCCATCATGCTTAGCAAGGATCAGCGAAACAGAGAAAGACCCACAGGCGACAGATTCGACACAGTGGCTCCAACAATGGCCTCAAGCACAACAGTTGCGACAGTGCAGGACTGGACAGTGTTTGCTTCTGTTGTACCCGAGTCACTATGAGTTGAATTGGACTAGGCAGCACCTAACAACCATGAACATTTACAGAACACTCGACCAACACGAGCACGATGGACCTGTCCCAGTGTATGCGAGACAGTCATCATGAAAACATCACAAGGCATTAAATTAAAAAAGGCTTCATTCGTTTGAAAAACTGGAAATTATACTAAACAGGATATATCTCATATAATGGTATTAAGTGAGAAATAAAAATACCTGAATATTTAAAAATTGGCTCCCTAAATCTCTAGAAAATTGACATTATGTACTTTTTCAAAACATTTTATATGCAAAACACATACCAAATCCTACTCATTCAACTGTTCCTAGATGTACAATTCAGTGATACTGACTATAGTCTTTGTTGTCCAACCGTCCTCACTTGCCTTTCCTGAGATGTAGCTGACACAACTCAGAATAACTTATGAACCAAACAAGGAGTCAAAAACGGGGGCACGTATTTTCAACGGAATAAAAACACAGTGCTTAAAGGTAAACGTAAAGCTTTACATAGTCATTACAGAAAAAGGTCCAAAATCAATCTGCACCACCACCTTACCAAGCTAGACATAAGCAAATCAAACCCACAGCTAAAAGAGCAGATTAAAACAGAAAAAAATGTGCCAGTAACAGAGTATTATCCATGAAACCAAACTCTGGTTGTCTTGATCAACTAAAGTTTATTTGACATAGATTATAAAACACAGAAAAACTTATAAACAAAAAATTTTTTATAAGAAAACAAAATATATTCCTGAAGTGATGACAGGGAGCTTTGTCAGACAGACACAGAAACCATAGCATAAATTACATTTAGTGGAATTAAAAGCTTCTGCTCATCATAAATAGCCATAGACTAGAATGAGAATAGTATATAGATCTGACAGCTATACAAATGGCCTAAACATATAAACATGTCCAACACATCATCACTGTTCATCAGGAAAATGCCTGTTAAAAGTCACCAAGAAGTGTTACAGCTCTTTTAGAATTTGTCTAGTAGGTTTTCTGGTTTTCCCGGAAAACCCCCACACACCAGTAAAACAGTTACTTAACAACAACAAAAAAAAGTCACCAAGAAATAGTCATGGGACTCCTAGCATGCTCGTGGGACAGGGACTCCTAGCATGCTGGTGGAATTGTAATTGGTACAGCCAGTTTGGAAGTGTTAAGGATTTTCTTCATAAAGTAAATATATACCTATTCTTTGACCTAGCAATTCAATGACTGGACTTATTCAAGAGAAACCAAAACATAGCCATTAAAAAAGTATATAAAATGTTATAGTTGCTTTACTCATAATTGCAAAAACACTGAAAATAACCTAAATGCCCATCAATATTAACACACATTAACAAATTGTGCTATAGTTATATAATAGAATACTACTCACATAAAGAAACAACATACTTACTATATGTAATAGGGTTGTATCTTACAGATATGCACAAAACTAAAGAGTAAATATGAGTATTACCATTAATATGAAGCAGGTAAGAAAATCAGAATATTCTTTCAAGTGAGATGGAAAATTACTGGGAAAAGACACAAGAGAACTTTCAACAGAAATATATTCTATACTGCAGTAAGAGTGAGTTAAACATCATATACACTTCCAGTTAATTTTCCCCATTTTTAACAATCTGTTGCTCATGTTATTGTGCTGCCTTAAAAATAGGGATTCTGTTCAAAACTGAATGCAATTTTAAAGTGTCAACAGTTTTAGACAGATCACCAAAGAATTGATAAGCATATATGAAACTATTCAATGTCATTTAGTCACTAAAAAACAAACTGTTTGGGGGTGTCAATTCAGATTCATAGACACTATAGGATAAAGCAAGTAAAACTGCTGCTGCCCAGAGGGTTTCTACGGCCACAGACTGCCACATCTTTCTCTTGGAGTGAAAGAACTGCTGGCATTTGGTTGGCAGCTGAATGCTTAATTGCTGTACCATCATCACTCTTTTCATTATCCATCACTAAACCCAAACCCAACCCCAAACTCAACTGCCATCAGTCAACCCGACTCAGAGAGAACCTGGATTTCTGAGATTCTGACTAGTTAGAAGAACAGAAAGCTTTGTCTTTCTCTAATGGAGTGGCTGGTGGTTTTGAATTGCTGCCCTTTTGGATTGTAGACCAATGCATAACCACCAAGGGAGGCCAGGATGGAAAAAAGGAGAATGTGTTTGAGGAACATTTGAGTTGACATTAACGATAATGGAATCATTTGGGAAAGGATAACAATGGTGGCCCAATATGAAAAACATAATTGGTGTTACTGAACAGTAAATGTGGAAGTTCTGTGGATAAGTGTTCATACACACATACTCGCGCTCTCTCCCCCCCGCCCCAATAATTTTATTTCAGTAGTGTTGTAACCCAGGTACTGTTTGACATCATAAACCAGTACAATGGTTTAGAAGCCATAAATGAGTGCCATCTTTGCAGTTTTAAAAGATTACCAAAAAATTAACTTGAGAGGTGGAACAGACTGCTGGAGTTTTGTAGAAATTTAAACATTGTTGTGGAAAATGTAAGCAATGAAAGATAAAGCAGTAACAACTGAGAGAAGAGTTTCTTGGGAGGGGGGGGGGTTCACTATATTATTCTGTTTATATTATCATATGTTGTTGGAATTTCCCACAATAAGTAACAAAAATAACACACAATATCTTGATGTAAAAATATAAACCAGAAATGTAACATGCAACCTCAGTTTTAATGAGACTATATTTTACGCACATGTGTGTAAAAACAATTTTTCCATTTAAACAAATAGAACTGTGCCATTTCATAGAAACATAAACTCATAATGCATTTTAAAGAAATAAACAAAAAAGAGTAAGCGAGAGATTAATCTAAAAGACAGAGCACCGAAATGCTAAGTGTTGACTCTGGTTGGATTATAATCCCAAAACACCATCTGTAAAAAAATAACTTCATTGAAATCAGAAATCTGATAACTGACCGTATATATATTAAGAAACTACTCATGTGTAAAGTGTGATAATGGCACTAAGAAGAACAATGATTTAGTGCTCAGCAGGCTAACTAAAACGTAGATGATCTGACTCCATTTAGGAGCCCTAGTGGTACAGGGGTTACAAGTTGGGGTATAATCCACAAGTCAGCAATTCGAAACCACCACAGCTCCTTCGGAGAAAAACTGGGCTTTTGACTCCTGTAATGGGCAGTCTCAGAAACTCAGAGCAATTCTACCCTGTCCTAGGCAGAGTTGCTATGGGTCAGCAGTAACTCGGTGGCAGTGAGTTTCCATTTGAGCAGCTCCATAGAGTAGGTCAACAGAAAAAAGTAAAACCTTCAACAAGACAGACTGACACAGTGGTTACAACAATGGGCTAAAGGAAACACCAACTGTGAGGATGGAGCAGGCCGGGGCAGCACGTCACTGTGTCTTACGTAAGGTCACTAGGAGTCGAACCAACCTGATGGCACCTAACAGCAAGCAATGGGTCCCTGGGGAAAAGACCTGGTGATCTACTTCTGAAAATATGACAGCCAAGAGAAACTGAAGGGCAGGTTTCTCTATCACAGAAAGGTGCTATGAGTTGAAATCAACAATACCCTACATCAAGTATAGCACTCTACTTTTAATTTATCTTTTAAAAAAAGGAGTACTTATCATTCCTCTATAATGAAGTATTTACAAATGAAATAAATAATGGAGACAAAATCTCTGTACTCATATTTAAGGAGTCTGGGAGGCAGATTCTCATGGAGGAAGAGCTGCACGTTCGTGAACTGGAGATGGGTCCCGGTCACATTCTCCTAGGTAAAAGTCATTCCCCACAATGTTCTCTGTAATACGCCAATTTTAAGATGCTTCTTGGAAGCACATGGTTGCTACTATATGCTTGAAGGCTATCTGCCTGAAGGTTGTCTGCCATCAAGAACATTTAGACCACCCCAACCAAAGTACAGCCCCACTCCCTTCTGATATGGATCCTAGATTGCTCCCCTGGAGAAGAGCTCAGGGACACTGACGTCAAGCCAGCTCAGAGACAACCAATGTTAAGCCACCATCTTACCTTAGAACCCGCTCACCTTGTTATGTATGTGCCTCCCTATTACATGCATGTCCCTAGTACTCTCCTTCCTGTTTGTTTTTTTAAATACTTTCATTGGGGACCCTTACATCTCTTATCACAATCCATACATTCATCCAGCATGTCAAGCACATTTGCATATATGCGGCTATCATCATTTTCAAAGCATTCTCTTCCCACCTTCCTGTTTTGTGTACCCGAGTACGTGCCCTTCCTATTACGTGCATGCCTCTAACACATCCCCTTCTTGTTACGTATGTGTGTAATGCGGCTTTCATGCCTGAGAATATATATGTATATTATATATATGAATATATATGTACATTCACTCTCTCTCTTGATCCTGCCATTGGAAGAGGTGAGTCCTTGCATACCTGTCCAATGTTTCTTTAATTTGCCGTTCAATTACACAATCACCCCTTGGACCTATTCGATTGTGGAGGCTGGTCCCCCACATTTCATGTTGACAGCAGTTATCTATGTAAATACGTTTTTGATACCTCTACAACTTTCATTCCTTACCAGGAAAATGTACATTCTCATCTCAAAAGGAGTAAAATATAAAACAGAATGCTGAATCACTTGTTGGTGAACATTTTCCATTAAGACTCCCTTGCATCAAAAAGAACGATAATGTTGTTGTATAGTGAAAATGTAAACATGTCATTGAAGAATTTCCACAGATATGGTTGAAGGAGAACCTAAACCGCCATGTAAACCTTCACTGAAAACACAGTATTAATTTTAAGAAAAAAAGAGAGAGAATTCCTTACAGCCCGAGACGAGACCTATACAAACCTGAAATGGGCAGAAAGCTCCAGGTGGGAACGCAGTGTCTGGTGACAGGCCACACATTTGACTTGAAATGGAACATCTTTGCAGAGACTGATCAAAAGTTTCTTTGCAAAAGACGGAAATGATATTGGGTGTGCTAGTCCCTTGACATCTGCAAAACAAGACAAACTAAGGTACAAGGCCCTCCGAATAAAAGGCAGTCCCCAGCCTTCCTCCCCCCTGTGCCTTTTTCAACACCAATTGAAATAAAGCAGATATTTATTTGTAAGATTAAAATCTGTAGGAAGGCATTTTCTAGCCTAATTGAAAAGATGCTGGATTCACAGCTTTATTAAAATTTGAGTCATAAGTCCACAGAAACACCAACTGCCCACATATCATGGATATACATTTTCCTGAATAAATGTTTTCTTCCTGTTTCTTTCCACTCTTCATAGTGCAACTTTATTTTTATAGTTATTGAATGATACTGCGTCTCTTTAAAATGAAATTGACATGTTTCATTGTTATGCTTCTCAGAATAACAAAAGAAACCAAAAAATAATTTTAAAGTATGATAAATCAGCAAAAAATAATAATTTTCAACAAGCGTAATCACATACCACCCAGTTTAAAACTTTGAAGGAAATGATTGTTCCTAGACATATGCTTCACACATTCATCTTTGCTGCTAAACAGAAGGAAGCAATTTGGACACGCAAAACACTGAATAATCTGAGGAAGGAGGTTGTTCTTATGTCCATCATTTGTAGCTTCCTAAAATATAAGGGAAAGCTGTATTATAGGTAAGAACCAAGGTTCAATGCTTAAAATAATTTTCAAAAACTGCTAGACTGTCTTTTAAATATTCCATGTCAAATTTAACTTTGTAAAAAGTACAGACCCACACAACATTGCCTACATTAACAATTCAGCGACAGTGATTACACCCTCAGAGTGGGGCAGCCATTCTCAGCCTCCTTTTCTGCGTAGCTGTTCTCCCATTAACAGAAATTCATTACCACCTAAGTCATATCAATTTTTAACATGGGAACTTTTGTCCCCCTGAGTGTAAATTGTGAAGTTCTTTATAACTGAGGTTATTTATATTAAATTTAAGATTTTTTTCATTCCAAAACAAATTGGGACCACTGTATTGTGACAATAAATGTAGAAACCTTGCTTTTTATGTACTTTTCATTTTTATATACAAACCTCAATGATGTAATCACATTATACATTCTTTTTCTATTATTTTGCTTCGTTACCTTTATGCTGCAAAAAGGCTGATATTGACAAAAATAGGCATTCTTCCACATAAATTTGTCCAGACCTAATCTTTACAAAAATATATAGACCTAAGTAGAGAAGCACTTTCAATGTTTTGTCAAATATTGTGATTTTGCAGACTTCTCTGCCTCCTAGGTTTTCTGTCCCACAATACCTAATGGCAATTCTTCAAAATCAGCTCTAATTGATCCTACTTCATGGTTGTGGGTACTATGATTTAAATAAGCATTCGTTTCCCATTGTATTATCAATATAAACGAAGATGATATAATCATCCTTGACTATCTAACGCTTATCTATAGTTGCTTTTCTCTCATTATCAGGAATGGCCTTGTTGGGTTCAAAGAGATACATATTTGAATGTTCAAAGAAATACTATTACTGTTCAAAGGCTCTAATAATTCATATCTTCCCTAACAAAGAATAAGCCTGGTAGCAATATGGGTCTTTTAAACTCTTGCCAAATGAACTAACTTTGTAATACTCATTGTTACTTCAAGGAACACTGCCCTGTCTTCCGGAGAGTTTGAGCATTTTTTATATATTTCCATAGGGGGAAATTGAAAATACCATGGCGCATTTTAGTCTCCTAATAACATTTCCACAGTCGAATGCCTTTGCATAGTCAATGAAACACAACTAAATATGTTTCAGGTGTTCTCTGCTTTGAGCCAAGATCCAGCTGACATCATCAATGATACCCCTGTTCCATGTCCTCTTCTAATCTGGCCTGCATTTCTGGTAGTGCCCTGTCAATGTACTGCTGCAACCGTTGTTGGATGATCTTAAGCAAAATTTTACTTACGTGCGATATCAATGATAGTTATTCTATAGTTCCAGCATTTTGTTGGGCCAGCTTTCTTTGGAATAGGCACAAATATGAATCTCTCCCCGTCAGTTGGCCAATAGCTGTCTTTTAAATTTTCTAGCATAGAAGAGTGAATGTCTCCATTACTTCTGCTAGTTCCTGGAGCCTTAATTAATTATTCTTTAAATTGTTTATTTTTTAAAATTTTTGGAGACTTTGTTTTTGGCTAGTACATTCAGTAGTGTGAATTTTCTTTTTTCAGCACTATTGGTTCTTGCTCATATGCTAGCTCCTGAAATGGTGGAATGTCAAATAGTTCTTTATGGTACAGTGACTGTGTCTTCTTTCAATTTTCTCTTAATGCTTGATGCATCATTCAATATTTTGCCTACAGGATCTTTCAAAATTCCAACTGCAGACTTGAATTCTTTTCTTGGGTTCATTGTTTCAGATATGGTGAACATGTCCCCCCCCCCCTATTTTTCATTAAATTCTAGCCCCTTGTGGATTTTGTTACGTATGGCTATGTCGTCTTCTTCAGGGGCTCCTTGAAATTTTCTGTACAACTCCTCGGCTTTATCCTTTCTTGCAGGTTTCAGCTACTCTATGCTAAAGAGCAAGTTTCAGAGTCCCTTCTGACATCCACTCTTTCCTATCTTTTTAATGACCTTTGGTTTCTTCATAAATGATGGCTTAATGTCCTCCCACAGCTCATCAGGTCTTCTGTTATTATTTTTTTAGTTTTCAAAAACCAGGTAGGATAAACTCAAGCTTGTATTTTGGCTCTTGTGGACTTGTTTTAATTTTCTTCAGTTTTATCTTGAATTTACGTATGAGCAATTAATAACCTGTTTCACAATCGACCCCTGGTCTAGTTTTAGCTGCAGCTATTGAGCTTCGTTTATTCCCACAGATGAAGTCAATTTGATTTCTGTGTATTCCATTGGGGGAAATTCATGTCTATTCCCTTTTGTGTGGTTGAAAAAAGCTATTTGTTATGAACAAGTTGTGGGTTTGACAAAACTTGATCATGTGATCTCTAACTGCATTTCTATCACTGAGTTCATATTTTCCAACTACTGTTCGTTTGTTTGTTTTCAGCTTTTATTCTGATCACCAAGAACTATCAATGTGTCATAATTGTATGCTTGATTAATTTCCAACTGAAGTCACTGGTAGACTTCTTCAATTTCTTCATCACTAACTTGTGGTTGATGCATAAATTTGAGTAATAGTGTGTTAATTGGAGTTCCTTGAAGGCTGATGGATATCCTATAAAAGATGTTATTGTTTTTTAATTATGGATTTAACATGATCCTTTCTGACAAGGAAAGCCGAGTCATTCCTCTGGACTGTCTTATTCTTGACATGAAAATCGTATGATTTTTTTTTAATTCAAAATGGCCACTACTCCATTTCAATTCACTAATGTCCAGGATATGGATCTTCTTGCGTTCTACTTCATTTCTGACCACTTCGAATTTTCCGAAATTCATACTTCTTACAATAGAAGATTTTTGCAGCTGTTTCTCTTTACTTTGAGTTGTGCCCTATCAGCAAATAAAAGGCTTCTCTCCCAGGCTCTTACTTGACATATGTCACCATGGTTGACTCCCCTCCAAGAAATCATCTCCTCTTCTGTTGTTTTGAGTGCCCTAAGATCTGGGAGGCCCATCCTCCAGCAGTATCTCAACAATGCTCTGCTTCCTTTGTTCAGGCTTTCAGTATTCAATAATACCTGGAAACTGTGCATAAGGTTTTCAGTGGCTCCTTCCTTTGAAATGGGGAGGTGAGTCTTTCTTCATCGTCTGTTCTTAGGCTGGAAACTCTCTGCTGAAACTTGCTACTTTGGGTGACCCTTCTGGCATTTGAAATACCAGTGCACATAGCTTCCGGTATCACAGCAACATTCAAGGCACCACAGTACGACACACTTCTACAAGTGGTAGAAGTTAAATACCATATATAAGCCAAGTTTTTCAGTACAAAAAAGGTGTTGAAAATGGGCTCAGCTTATAAACGGGTCAGTGGTACTCCACCGAGGTGTAACATCTCGCTGGAGCCCACACGAGGTAAGAGTTAATGGGATGAGCGCCTATTATCTTGCGGGTGATTGCTGTTTCTCCCCTCTTCATTCAAAGCCCCACTGACACTGCAGGGCTTTGAATGTTTGTTTACTCACATCTAACCAATCAGAGCCGTTAAAGACCGTGTGCGAAGGATGTGGCATGAATGAATGCCATCTGGTCAAGCCCAACTAACAAAAGGAGGTAATCTCATGAAGCCTGACATAGAGTTAATAGCAAAGTGGGTTTGAGATGCATGGGAAGACATTCCAGAAGTGCCTTCCAGAAATGTAGTATTAGCAATGCTATGGATGGCAGTGAAGACTGCGTTTTGTATGAAAATGACAGCAGTGATGGTGATGACGGTGATCTCGATGAGGACACTGTCTATGATGACCTCACACCAGCTGAAACTCTGCATTGGGATATGGAGGATGATGATGAGGAATCCAGTTTTGAAGGATTTTAACTCTTTACATTTTAGCTTGGTTATTGATTGAGCTCAGGGAATAGTACTCTTAAGGTAGTATTGTTTTTGTTGAACCTACTTTCCACTTACTGTGCTGGTTTGCTAATGTTAAATGACTTGTCCTTTTATTAATGTTTTTTATTTAAAATAAATATTTAAACACATTACCCCACTGTTACGGGGGGGGGGGGGTGGAAGCAAGATGTTACACCACGCTGGGGTACCACTGACCCGTGTATAAGCTAAACCCGTTTTCCAGCACATTTTTTGTGCTGAAAAACTCAGCTTATACACGAGTATATACGGTAACTTAAAGGAAAGACCTTACAGAGCAGTGGTTTTCAACTGGTGGATCACGACCCCTTTGGGGGTCAAACGACCCTTTCACAAGGGTCACCCAATTCATAACAGTAGCAAAATAACAGTTACGAAGTAGCAACGAAAATAATTTTATGGTTGGGGGTCACCACAACATGAAGAACTGCATCAAAGGGTCACAGCATGAGGAAGCTGGAGAACCACTGTTCTAGAGGAAAATAAAAGGGGGAAGAACCACGTAAAATAATTAAAGTCATAAATAATTTTACCCTCGTTCCAAAGCAGAATGGATAGGTATGAAAAGCAATGAGGATTACATTCTTCTAAGAAACCCCTCTGGATGAAGACACACCAGCCTGGCGTTCCCACTGCCCTCAGGGTCAAGGCATGAGGAGAACTCAGCATACAGTTGTATTCATGGCTCTGATTTACTACAGTTAAAGTATGCAAGGTAAAAATAGCAAAACCAATTACTGTCCAATGGATCCCAGCTCAAGAAAATTCTCTGTGAGTCAGGAGACTGTTGTGCTCCACGTGGTTCTTTCTTTTTTAATCATTTTATCGGGGGCTCATACAACTCTTATCACAATCCATATATACATCAATTGTGTCAGTCCATACATACATACATACATTGGTTGCCATCATCATTCTCAAAATACTTGCTCTCCGCTCATTTCCCCCCTCCCTCCATCCCCCTCCCTCATGAACCCTTGATAATTTATAAATTATTATTTTGTCATGTCTTAACACTGTCCGACATCTCTTCACCCACTTTTCCGCTGTCCGGCCCCCAGAGAGGGGGTTATATGTAGATCATTGGGATCGGTTCCCCTTTTTACCCCACCTTCCCTCTACCCTCCTGGATCGCCACTCTCAGCACTGGTCCTGAAGGGATCATCTATCTGTCCTGGATTCTCTGTGTTTCGGTTCCTGTCTGTACCAGTGCACATCCTCAGGTCTAGCCAAATTTGTAAGGTAGAATTGGGATCATGAGAGTGGGGGGAAGGAAGCATTTTAGAATTAGAGGGAAAAAAATGTATGTTTTATTGCTGCTACACTGCACCCAGACTGGCTCATCTCCTCCCAGCAACCCTTCTTTAAAGAGGTGTCCCGTGACCTACAGATGGACTTTGGGGCTCCACTCTGCACTCCCACTCATTTACAACGATATGATTTTTTGTTCTTTGATGCCTGATCCCTGATCCCTTCTAAACCTCGTGGTCTCACAGGCTAGTGTGCTTCATCCATGCAGACTTTGTTGCTCTGAACTAGATGGCCGCTTGTTTATCTTCAAACTTTTAAACCCCAGACGCTATATCTTTTGATAGCCGGGCATCACCAGCTTTCTTCACATTTGCTTATGCACACATTTTTCTTCAGTGATCTTGTTGGGAAGGTGTGCATCATGAAATGCCACCGTTTTAATAGAACAAAGTGTTCTTGATTAATTAAGTACTTAAGTGGAGGTCCAATGTCCATCTGCTGCATTAATATTAAACCTATAAATATATACCCATAGATCTATTTCCCTGTCATCCTAGAGAAAACAACGGGACCGATGGCTCTCAGGGGACATAGGAGAGGAGGAGGTGGACGAAAGTAGGTGGTGTTGACCAACCCAGGGACAAGGGAACCACAAGTGATCCAAAATTAATGGCAAGGAGGGTGTGAGAGGCTGGGATTGATTAAGGGCAATGTAACTGAGAGAAATTACTGAAACCTAAAGGAAGGCTGAGCATAATAGTGTGACAAGAGGAAAGTAAAGGGAAATAAAGGAAAAAAGGAGGCGGCAAAGGGTATTTATATAGGTCTAAATACAGGTTCTCATGGATTTTAATGTTTAATTTTCTCAAAGTAGACCATCAGACCTGACTGACGACCTTTCTTTCGATTAACAGCCAAATACATCAACAATTTGTACCAAACACTGAAATCAGAAAAGAAAAAGAGACATATGGAGTGAAGTCCAGTGGAAGCCAGCACAAGCTTCCAAGGATCCTGCCCCAGTGGAGTCACACAGGATGTACTTCATTTTTTTATTACCACACTGTGACAACACATGTCAAAAGTTGTCTACCATGAAGCTTATGACCAAATGCCCAGGGTTTGTACTGGGGGCTGGTCATGGAGTCAGTCCCTACCTAGCATTTACCAAAAGTCCACACTTTACAAGCAAAGAAAATATTTAGCACAAACTGCCTTGTTTGCGTAAACAGTTTAGGCCCGTGAACCAATCATATCAGACTAATGAGGATGTGCTAGCCAATCCTGCAAACAGATCTAACATTTCAGACTTACTATTATTAACTATGCAAACATCTTTCTAATATTTCAGGCTTATTATGTTAACTTACTAAGTAATTTCTTCATGTTGCTCATTTCTATATTTACCCATATGCCTACACTTTTCAAATATAGGTAGAATTCTACCACTTTTTCCTTTCACCGAATTCTCTTTAATCCTTGAGAATCTTCTCTTCCATAATACTTTTCTGTATTTTGCAGCTTATATTCCTTTCTCTGAACTCTTACATCAATTTAAGATATATAGGTGATTTCGCTTACTATGCTACAGAGCCTAGTCAGTGTTAAAAAAAAACAATACAGGCTTTCAAAACCTGAGACTGAGTACATAATTTAAACTGCTTCAAAGATGCACATCTAATCTGGAGGGACTGTAAACTCAATAAAATGCATTTGAGAACAAGATTTAATTAACTACTGTGAATCTATACATAATAAAGTGTAGTTCTAGAAAAAGAAAATTCTGACAACAAGGAAAAACCACAAACCCTACCAATCTCTGAGCATTAGTATTTTATGACTTCAAATCTAATATTCATTTAACAAATATACTAAGTATAGATCTTCCCAATACTTTTCACATTTAAAAAATCAGTTATGTAATGTGTTATTGTTTTAAATAAGGCAATCTAAATCTAAATAACTTAACATTATCTACTAGGAAGTTAAACAATGTGTAATATACTCACTTAATAGAAATAGTGATTACTGATTTAAAGTATAGAAATTGGTAATATATGGATTCAACAAACATCTGTTGGTGACACATATTTTTAAAATAAAATCGTTTAGAGACCTGATTTTATATAAAAATATCTATTTTTAAAAATTATAGTAACATGTATCAAAATGTTAACAGTGGTTGCCTCTCTGTGCAAGAGATGGTTGATTTATTTAAAATATTTCTACAACAAACACTTAATTTGCAATGCTGATAAGGTATGAATGATACAGATTATAATATCTTATAAAAACCCATTACAGTTTCATTATTAGATGGATATGCTTAAACCACCGCCTCAATTCATGTCTTTTGAAATGTAATACTCAGTGAGAATTATATAACATAGTCATTTAAATATTAGTTCTATTTATTTGGTATAAAATAGTTGCTAATTTACTATATTGCTCCAGCATTTCACCACGCAGTCCATTTTTGAGTAGTGTTTCAGATCTCTTCATCTGATTAACGCACAGATGATCTTGAAGAAGGATTTCATAGAGCAACTCCATCAAATAATCTCTAGGGCTACTATCTTTTACCTATCAAGATGTCCTCTAATGTAATGCTCTAATTTTACTTTCGGTGCACAATTAAAATTTTTGTATTTGTGCACATCATTGTTCACTTTAAGCGTAACAGCAGCAAGAAACATTCAACGAATCCCATGACTCTCTAGAAAAAGAATTCTTTTAACTTATGGTACAGTCTTACCTTAGCAAAGAGGTGATCCCTATATTGTTGTTGAGTAACAAATTTTTTGTAACACACTACACAAGCAAAGGAATTGATGATAGGGCCACGTAGTGTGATTGTTGGATCACATGGTGAGTGGTCAAACCTAATTGTCAAGAGAGAGAACATTAGAAAAGGCTACAATCTAGGGCAGAACTATTGTCTTGTTCATTAGACTAAACACATACGCACACATTTAGAACTTCATATTTCTCTACTGAAATAAATAATGCTCATCTTTAAGAAACTCCAGTGGCTCTTATATGCCAGACAGCCATTTTAATAAACTCATATTAAGATTTAAGAGACACAACTAATACCTATAAATGGCGTTTGATCCTTTTAATGTTTATTTTAACCCTTTAACTAAATTCTGCATTGAAAACTTTAATAGTTAAAATACAACATGGTACCCAATTACTAAAACTACACACTACAATATCCTCCAGAGGTTCCTCTCAGTATGGTACAGGACATAAAAAGCACTGCTGTTACTGCAATTGTCAACTCCACCTTGTGGTTGGGGATAAATTAACAGCACACATAGCGATGTGTGTCAAAGTAAATGCTGCTTCATATCACTTTTAATGGTTGATTTTAAAGTTTTTATCCAAGGTGCCTGTGGATGGACCCAAACCTTTACTTTTCAGTTAGTAGCTGAGCATACCAAATGTCTGCACCACGCGCAGGGAATCAAGTAGGGTAAAGCATTCTCAAACTTCTCAGTTTTCCATATTTGAACTATTAAACAAAACTGGTGTAACTATGAAAATAATAAGTTTTATGGTTTCTCTTCTACTTTCCCAACCTCTAATTCAAGAAAACAAACTCACTTATGACCCTGCGGCTTCCCCAAACTGCAATTCCTCACATAAATGGAAAATCTTGTCTTCCTCCTGCAGAGCAACTGGTGGTTTCAAACTGCTGACCTTGAGGCTAGCAGCCAAGCACATATGCACTATACCACCAGGGCTCCTCACTCAACCTCTACTATTTAAAAATTCATAAATATTACAAAACGGATTTGATAAACAATACTTTTTCAGGTTAATTATGCGACATTCATTCTGCTTTTAGCATTTAATTTTCAGTGCCACATTTTATTCTTTAGGTTAACCAAATATCTTTAAGTGTTTGGTGTCACTTGAAAGTGGCATTTAAGAATTGGATTTCAAAAAAAAGAATTGGATTTCTCTAAAATTTTTGATAACTATTTATCAATGTAAGAAGTCCGTTCAAAATTGCCTGAGGACACATTAGGAAAAATGCACACTTAACATCTATAAAGATGATAGACTATAACAAGAAAAATTTCACTTCAACACTTTAAAAAAACAAGGGAATTTTAAGTTGGGAGGAGAAAGATAGGTTGAAAACAATTTAACAGCACAGAGCTATCTGAATTGGGAATTTGAAGTTATAATCACAATCATGCTTTCATTGTACAAAATCACTTGGTACTTATTTCATTTGATCTTCAACATCCACTCTTCTGAAGGTCATACTCACCTTTTCAAATGTCCCAAGAGAAGGTGTCCATTATCAAACTGCTTGTTGCAGTGCATTATGGGACATAAAATTGGTTTCGCAGACACCTGAATCTGACCTCCTCTTCGGAAGGAACTTTTCGTTCCAGAATGAACCGTGCCTGTTTTGAGTCCTGCAGCAGAATATAAATTCTTAAGTTCCTACTTCAGATACTTGTCCTCTGGACTGGGAGCCAAAAGAATGTACATTAAAATATAGCATCAAAAGGTATGACAAAATAACGATGTATAAATTACAAAGGGCACATGAGGGAGGGGGGAGCGGGGAGGGAGGGGAAAAAAAAGAGGACCTGATGCAAGGGGCTTAAGTGGAGAGCAAATGCTTTGAGAATGATGGGGGCAGGGAGTGTATGGATGTGCTTTATACAATTGATGTATGTAATGTATGGATTGTGATAAGAGTTGTATGAGTCCCTAATAAAACATTTTTAAAAAATAGCATCAAATAGATGTTTCCAACTGTAATGAAATGTTTATATACCTCTCCTATAAATGACATAACCTAAAGGTAAATAATGTTATTTTGAACATATAAAGTTGTTATCATGTCTAAGTAATATTTCTTTAGGGAGGAAATATCCATTTCCTTACATTTGATTATCAAGAAAATTATTAAAAGTCAAATGCCCTAGGAAATCGATATTCTACAAAAGCCTCTACTCTCTTCCTTTCTATGTATTGACAGTTACTTTCTCCTCTCACTTTCCCTTTTAATTATGTTAAATAAAATAAAGGGTTAGCTATTGGGGGAAACTAACTGAGGGAAATACCACTGGGCCTTATTCCGACTTGTGCAGAGGGCATCTGGAAAGTTAGTACTCCATAGTAGGAAAGCCACCACTTTGGTAAGTTAGAGATATAGTCCAAGTACATTTTCCAGCGTTAACTATCATTTCCAGTTTCTCCCCCTAAAGCCATGCTGCCTTAAAGTGAGCACATGATTCATTCTGTCTCTCAATAGAAGCAGACATTCCTATTTGCTCTATTTCTTCCTACTGCAGCATCCAACCCCTCTCATACCTTGCCCCAATAGCAGATGGGCATAAATGGCTTTATCCCCTGGGCCTGGATCCAAAATGTATTTCATAAGTCTGAGTTTTTGGCTTTGGCTACATTAATATTGTCTTTAAATTTGCCTAGACAGCTTTCAATGTATAGAAAATAATCATGTTGCCCCTGTAGCTCTTTTGAATTTAATTATATAAAACAAAAGGGGAATTGAGGGATATAAAAAGGCTTTTCCCCAACTTGTCTCCTCCAAATATTTGTCAGACGTAAGACACTGCTTGTAATTAATAGTAATGATTGTCAAGTGATCTCCCCTCCCTGAGGGCATCGCCATCCAGAGCAGTCAGACTACTGTCTGGTGCACCACAGGTAGGGCTCACTCCCCGCTGATAAGAACAATGGACCGCCTTCCCTAAAAGGTGCGGAATAAATCAAACCATCAGCTCAAGGGTGATGGAGGTTAGGCTGCCATCACAAATCTAGGATCTACCCATCTTATCACAAGTGTACCCTTAATCCCTCCTCTTCCTATAGCGTGGACACCCCTAGATTGTCCCCCTCTGATTGCTGTACTGCCTATGGTACTACCCCTTCCTGTGACGTAGGTCATTGTGTGCCCCTAAAGATATATAAGCCGAGGTTAGAAATAAATTGCTCTCTCCTCCCCTCCTCCGTCTGTGCTCCATGAGGACCTGGCTGCTGAGATCATGGCTGTCCAGGAGGTGAGCATGCTACCATAAAATGTGTCTGACTCCTTTATTTTATCTTCTCTCCTATTTTCTACGACTTTACTAAAATCTTTATATATTATAACCATGCAATTGCACCTATGGGCCCATGATATATTGTTAGGGGCTGGTCTCCCCTGACAAGTTATATTTACAGAGCACCTGAGTTCTCTTAAGAACCTGAAAATTCTGTGAAACCATCTAAAATACAGATGGGACTGATGAAAGTGTAAAAAGCAGAAAGAAAAAAAAGAATGGTACATTCTGAGGAATAAAACTATTGATCAATAAGCTACAACCAAGATATCAAGTAACACAAGTATCAGTAATAAATTTCTAGAACACAGAGATTTACTTATTGTGCTGTTCTGTTCCTTCTTCAAAATTATTTAGAAAACCTTGACATTATCTTCTCTTCATCACTTTTTATTATATTTCAATCTTCATCTCTTCCTTCTATTCATAATCTTGGGTGAGTAGTCACATTAATTTCTTTTATTGCGGTGAAAATACACATCGCAAACCCCATATCATCTCAACCTCTTTGGGTGCAATTTAGAAATCATGATTATGTTTTGCAAGTTCTGCATCCGTTTCTCACTATCCTCTTACACCAATGGCCTCCAAACTCCAAGCCCCCAAACAAAAACTCCTCCACTGTTCCCCTCACGCCCATCTCTGATTACCACTAACAAGCTTGGGTTTCTATATTTACTTATTTCATGTAAGTAGAATCATATTTTTCCTTTTGTGATTTTTATAACTCAGCAAGTTTCCAGAGTTCCCTCATGTAGGGACATGCACATCAGAACCTCAAATCTCTTTATGATCCAGTAGTATCCCACTGTTTGTATAATCAACATAATTCTGATAGGCTAATCCCCTGATCAAATTTTGTTTCTAGGAAAACTTTCAATGTATAATATGTGACAGAAAATTTAGAATTATCAGTATAAACATAAAAATTGTAAAGGATCCAAAACTTATTTTTAATATAGCACACTGATGAAACCTGAAGTTGTGATTCAGTTAGCAAAGGTGGAGGCACTCTTCTACTTGTCCTGACTACATGACTTTCTTTACTGCCAGTTGCTGCAAAGACTCTAAGAACATGCCTTCAGTTCTTGCCCCTGCATTTGGAGAGTGGAGATCAGGCTTAAGGAATGGCCAGAAGGTAGACAGTGAGCTCTATAAGCTGAAAAAGTCTGGGTGGCAGTTATGATATTTTAGGAAAGAGAAATACTATGTCTGATTGAGTCTTGTTAATTTATTAAGCAACGTGATTTAATATTGGCAGACAGCTTTGTCATCACTATAAACACTTGCTTGTTATAGTCAATCATTATGAACTTGGATGTCTTCACCCAACTCCTGAAGACAACTTTCTTCAATGACATAAGCCTTACATTTGACTGGCTTGCGCTTGTAAATAGCTTCAATGGTAGGTAGCGTCAAACTTCTCATCATGGCCATGGACTTTCAATGGTGTCCCCTGGCTGAGCTTGAAAGACGAGCTTCTAGGTGTGGACGGTGTGGTTTCTGCCAGCATATATCACTGACTACATGTTGGCTTCAATTCCAAAGGCACTTGTTAGTACAATGTCAAGAATGCCACAAGTGCTTGATGTTCTGGTATGAATTCAATATGAGTTCTTGCTAGGGGGATTTGGAGATACATATTAATGATCTTTGATTGCTACTTCTTGTGGATTATTTTACTCAAATGCCTTGAGTATTTCATACAACAGAAAACTGGGTATTTATCTTGATGGCAGTTTCTACAAAATCTCTAACCATTTAACTAGAATAGAATATTGTAAGGATGCAAAACACTAATGGAAAAAATTCAATAATTTTTCAACATACTTTTTGAAGTACCTTCATATCTAACACATAACCCAAAATGGTTTTTTACGGGGGTGTACCACAATTTTTTTTTAAGCTATGTAAATTTTTTTACAAAGCAAACTAATCACCTTCAAAGTACACTCCATCATACTTAATACTTTTGTCAAATCTGCAATTCCATTCTCGAAAATATTTTTCAAACTCATTTCTTTGGATGGCTGCCAGCCCCTCCCTCGTTGTTTTATTCGCCTCATCCAAGTTGTCAAATCACTGTCTTTTCAAGTCCCTCTTCATTTGCGGAAACAAAAAGAAGTCACATGCAGCAAAGTTAGGAGAGTATGGTGTGTGGGCAAAAGAGGCATGCTGTTTTATGCCAAATTGGTGCAGCGATGGCTGCATGAGCAGGTGCATTACTATGGTGGCAAAACCAGCCCCTATCTGTCAGAATCAGGTTATTTTTGCCCCACACTGTTACGCATTCTTTTCAGAACCTCTAAATAGAAAGTTTGATTAACAGTCTGACCAGGGGGGATGAATACCAAGTGTACTACAAGTTGAGGTTTGCTATCAATAGACATCTCACCTTTTTTGACCTGAGAAAACCACTCACACACCGGAGATTTTCCCATATTGCTGTCCTTATAAACTGTTCCCACACTGCTGTCCTTATAAACTGTGTTCAACACCACAACAGTGTCTGTGGCATTTTTCCCAAGCAGAAAATAAAATTTCATAGTGGCACACTATCTTAAATCAGCTATCACATTTTGAGTGAAACTGTTTTCATGAAAAAGTTCACAGTGACTAGGGAACCTTTCCAGGCAGCACCATGGGGTGCACTCTCACACAGAAAGTTGCTTGCTGCTTGCCTAGTGGGGGGAATTGCATACTGTGAAAGCTGCACTCTACAGAGAGCAATTCCAGTTTGGGGAAGGGGGATACCCCTTGTATAAGCTTGAAATCTCAACTGCTTTATCATAGAGTTAGACCTTATTAGGGCTAAAGAAACAGGGAGGCAATTAAAATGCCATACTGTGTGTAAGTAAAATGTATTCTGATAACAAAGAATGAGCAACAAAGCTTTAAGCATCTTTTAGTATTACTAAGGCATAAATAACAATACACTTATTTATTTTTAATGTGGCCAGATTATGGTAGTTTTTATTTTATTGTCCAGCTATATTGCAGATGACTCCCATTACAACCTGGGTTTAGACAGTGCCTTTGGATAAAAAGAAAGTTGAAGCAAGTCATCAACTGAAAGAAAGTAAGCCTTCGCTATGGCAAGGCAACAATAATTATAATAGCAATATAAACACTGATTTTTATTATTAACTATGACTTCATATGTGTGGTAGTTACATAATCCAGTACCAACTTGAGACTATTAAAAGTGAAGGGGTGGAGTCTAGCCTGTCAATCAGGTCACAGCTTGATTACTTCATATGGAGGTGCCACAGAGATAAAATAGCTCACTGGAGGCCAGGTACACTGACACTCTCCACTTTGTATTCCTGATGACAAGCCACATGGAGACTCACTGATGGAGGCAGAGCCCTCAACCTGGAGGAACCACATGGAGACCCACACCAAGCGCTAAGATGTTTCCACTGCCACTGGATCAATAACTCTCCACCCACTGGCCTGTGATCTTTCTGCACTCAGCACCAATGCATGTGTTGCATGAATCTGAAGAGGAATTTACAGACTGGTACTGGACTTATGGACTTGATCTGGCCTGGGGCTGGGAGGTTTTCTCAGTATTCAATTGTTCCTGTATGTAAAGCTCTTTCCTATACACATGAGTGGCCATTAATTTGTTTCTCTAGTTTATCCTGACAATATGCAAATGAACCAAATATACAGCTCTGTGAAGAGTAGTTCAAAATTAGAGGAAATACAAGGTATTTTTAATTAAAGAACTAAATTAAAACAGACAAGTACTTGCAATAGATTGAATAGGTATCTTAAGATAAATTAATCTTATCTTTTATAATTAAACAAATTAATTTTCTATTCTTTCTGATATCATAGAACAAAAAGCCACTTGATGGAATTCCACCATACCAAATACAGCCCAATAATTCCAAACTTCATTCTACATTGCTTGTAGGGACCAAGCAAAAAGCTAAGCCCACAACTAAAAATTAGTTTAACTGCTGACCTAACTTAAGAGGCTCAAGCTTATCAGTCATCAATGGGCAACGGTAGCCTAGAAAATGCCAAATCTTCCCAATATAGATTCAGATAATGACTCATTTGTTCCCAACAGACTGCCCATGGAACAATAAAATCAGATGCTCAGAATTTGTATGAGTGTTTTCCTAACTATTCACTATGGGGGTTTGCATGTGAGGTCATAATTTTTGTACCTCCTCTCAGAGAGTATTATTTCTCCCTTTACCTAAGTTAACACCGATCTACCCTCTAGCTAAAACTTCCCTTTCCTCCCTTTCCTGGTAATCATCAAAGCTACTTCTTTCTATAAGAAACCTTTATCTTGATATTTTTTAATAATAGTGGTCTCACACAATATTTGTACTTTTTTCACCTTCACTCAGCATAATGTTCTAGAAATTATATATACAAAGTATTTGTATTATTAATATTATACAATTCAATAGTTTAATCACATCAAAGAGTTGTACAAACATTACCATGATCAGTTTTAGAACTTTTTTTTCTTTCTTGTACTCAGCGCTATTCTTTAGTGATGCATGGAATTCTACTGTGTGCATGGAGCAAAGCTTGGTTACCCGTTCTTCCATTAACGGGTCATTCTTCCATTAGTGGGCATTTAGGTTGTTTCTATTAGCACACACATATATATCTGCTTACGCTGTGCTTTTTATATCTGTATCTCTACTACGTAGAGTAACTGATGGATCTTCTGGTGTGTCTATTCTCAATTGTTTGAGAAGTGTCATAATACTTTTCATTATTGTTCTAAGATGCTCTTGAATGTGAATTAAAAACATTCTGACAATCTAGAGATGGGGAATTGGCAATAAGAGCATATTACTGGCGCAAGAACCATTACATTTTGGGCTTCAAAATGTGAAACTCATGAAATACAGGAATTTTAGAAGAGATCTGATTAATGATAAAGCCATAGGTCTAGCCAATTTGCCTAACAAAATCACCAAATGATCTAAAAACTAAAGATAGAGGTGAGTTCCAGAGATGTTTAAAAAAATCCTAGGTGATTGAAAACCTATATATTGTGAAAATACACACGTTTTAAAACCTCCAATTCAAGAATTTCCATATGTCCAATTCAGTAACGGATTATTCTTTATGTTATCTTTTTACAAATTACCTTACTATTCACATACAAACAATATCTAGCCCTTGTCCCAAATTCTCCCTTTCCCTTCTACCCCCAATAATAAAAAGTTTATGGAAAAATTGAATGAAAAGATACTTTCTCCATGAACTTTTCAAACCCCTTGTAAATGTGCTTATTTCAAGGCACATAAATGAGATCATACAGTAATTGTCCATTTGGGATAGGCTTGTTTCTGCTCAACAGGTTTGGTGGGTTCACATGTTGTGAAACAAATCCAGGTGATCATTTTTCTTTATGACTGAGTAATATTTTACTGCAGGTGCATGCCACATTTTGTTTATCCATTCATCTGCTGATGGACATTTAGGCTGTTTCCATCGTTTGGCTACAGTGGACACTGGTACATGAGTTCCTGTTTTTTACTTCTTCTAGGCATGTGCTCAGGACTAGGGTTGCTGGATCATACAGTAATGCTATGTTCACTTTTGTGAGGAACAACCAACTGTTCTACACGGTGAGCGTACCATTTTACATTTCCCCAGCACTGGGTGAGTGTTCCAGGTCCTCCACACCTTCACAGTATCTTTCCCCTTTGTTTTTGTTTTTATAATTTCATGGAGAGGTAATAATTGTCATATTCTACTACAGTTTTGATTTCCATCTCCCTAACAGCAGTGAGTGATTTTGAGCATCTTTTCATGTGCTTGCCGGTCATTTGAATATAGTCTTTGGCAAATGTGTTAAAGTTTGCTGTCCATTTTTTGACTGAGTTGTCTGTGGAAAACTCCCAGGTGATTTTGATCCAGTTAACTTCCCTGGCGTTCTAATTATGTCAGTAATTTTGTACCCCAAGCAGTACATTGTTTTGCATAAAATTTGTTTTATATTGTAGACTTGTAATTCTTAAGAAATTACTCATTTTAATCTCTCTAGTAGATATTAAACTTTAATACACAAAATCATAAATTATAATATAATAAATATAAAAATAATACAAAATTTCACAAATGTAATCAAATAAAAAACACTGCAATTTTTCAAAAAGGGTGCATTCAATAAAAATCCTGCATGTGAAAAATTTTGAAACATGGGACCACACAAAGTCCGACGTCACAATCAGGACAATGGAACCTGGTTTCCTTTGTATTCTCTTTCCATCTTCATCTCGCTTTGAGCAACAAACCACACCCAGCCTTGTAGGTGCTGACTTTTATTCGGTTGGTGGGATATAGTCCATGAAGTGACAACCAGTCAGGCATTCTGGGTTGACAATGTAACAGCGCTGTGTCCAGATATATTCACGGCCATTGATGGTGCTTGGTGGTTCACAACGATCCCTTCAGCAACTTTCCAAATGAAGTCAGAATGAACCAAAGGCTTGTCACTCTTTGCTCTGTGCAAAGCGCAGGCATTCCACAAGCATTGCTCAAGAAGATAACCTGAAGATCTTATACTATTTCTTTTGCTGTTTCCGCATTGCTAGGTAAAATGTACGTGCGTGGTCGGCTCTGTCGACACCCTCATGGTTTTAATTGTAGTCTATCACTACTTGTGGCTTCATGACTTCCTTTCCACCTTCCGGGAGTTCCACAGCAGTTGAGGTACTATGAACTGTACTCATTAGGCACACATCTTTCTTGTCACGCCATCACAGTGCCAGCATCTTGCCTTTCTGCCAGGCAACCACTTCTCCAGCTTTTAGCTTCTTGCCAAACACTGCTGGCATGTCACACCAGTTAGCCCTAACTGTTCCATAGGCATCGGTTTTATTTTTTATAATTACGTCAGTAATTAGAACAGAAATGTGGGTGAAGGGAGACGTCGGACGGGGCAAGATATGACAAAAATAATAATTTATATATTATCAAGGGTTCATGAGGGGGGGGGAGCGGGGAGGGAGGGGAAAAACAAGGGCCTGATGCCGGGGGCTTAAGTGGAGAGCAAAAGTTTTAAGAATGATGAGGGCAATGAATGTACAAATGTGCTTTACACAATTGATGGATTGTGATCAGTTGTATGAGCCCCTAAAAAACGACTAAAAAAAAAGTTTATGTACCTCTAATACAATGATTAAAAAAAAACAAACCTGTTAATTATTTTCCTGGTTTCCTTGAGAGAAAGATTTCAACATCAGCAATTAGTGACTACTCTTTATCCCTGGGAATCTACGTTTAGATAACTATCTCATACAGTTAAATCAAAACATAGATTCACATTCTAAGATACTTATTCCAATGTGACCTATAATTGTACAAAGTTTATTGCAATCTATATCTCCTGTCTAGAAGCCAATGTGTAAGCAAATTTTGGTACACACATTAGACTAAGTATAAGACTTTTCAATAATCTGAGAGCAATATTTTATTATCAGAGCAACTAAACTGTGTAAAACAAATACAGTAACAAGGAATGTTTTGATCCATCTAAAACTATCTGAATAATAATTTCAAAAACCTAAAATATACTAAGTGAGATAAAAAAATTGCTAAAAAATCATAGAAACCTTTCAGAACAAAAATACTTTTAAAAAGTGAAGTTATTGTTTCTTAACCTACTCTCCAACTAGACCTCTATATAGTCCTGTGTATTACATTTACAGTCTTTGGTCCAATAGGAAAGTAAGAAGAAAGAGAAAAAGACATTTAAAAGGGGGAGTGTGCCACACATAATCAGATTGGGAGTTAAGAGAGGAATATATTTTGAGAAGCTGCCAAAAAACTATTGCATCAAGTTATCAAATGGAATTGATTGCTAAATACTCATAATTATACTTCTTTTATAAGTGGTAAATTGTTTTTATTCAAAGAACACCCTGACCCTCATGCAAGCTGGCCAAGAACTGCAAGATATATGGTTTCATTAACGTATGTAATTAAAACTTGTATTAGATTAGTAATTTAAACTCACAGCAAAAGGTTTTCTGTATATCCAGGCTTTAAGAGTTCAATGGAAGTGGCTTTTCTACAAGACAGGTAAAAAAGTTGTCATGGTGAAACCCACTTTTTAGCTCTTTAAAATTCCACCAAATGAGATGGTGAGGGAGAATGTTCCATAGTCAACTAAACCTACTGCCACCGAGTCTATTCTGATGCATAGCGATCCTACATGGAGTTTCCACGGCTTTGAAAAGCATGTGGAAACAGACAGCTTCATTTTTCTTCTAAGGAGCAGCTGGGGGGGGGAGGGGCGGTTGAATTGTTTAGTAAACTGTAAGGAATCCAATATCACCTAACAGCGCCCCCAGTTACTCCTCCGGAAAATCTCAAGTACTGAAGAAACCTCTCACATGGACTTGTCCTTACAAAATATCTCACATGGTTGTGTACAAGAACAAATAAGTGCACATAATCCTTCCAATAATTTGAATTCCATTTCCGTAGAAAAGTCTTTTGTGACCTCAAACATCCTGTTAATGCAGCCTCCAACAGGCCTCGGGCAAGTTCATTTACATTCTGTGTATGGAAGCTTCCTTTTACATCTACTCTTGCAATTAAGGTCTGCTAGTACTCCCTTCCTGCGAACAGGGAATACTGCTCCCTGTGTCCACTTTGCATACTATGATAGTCCTAGAAGTAGCAGAGCAACTGGTATACAAGTGTGCATTAACTACATGAACTCAAAATGTTCTTTTGGCAAAAACGAAACAAAACAAAAAACAGCAATTGATAAAGCAGGCCATTATGAAGTACCATTAAAACGAAATTTGCATATCTTCTATGCTTACTATTAGCAACTGAGAAAAACAAATGTACTTTTGACCTTTAAGCTTTTATGGGAGCTCAGAAAAGTTAGTGTTCTACTCTAATCTCTGAAAAATACCTGACATTTTTAGCCACTGGTCCACACAGAGTCTTGCTGCTTCGGTATCAGAATGTCCTTGAATAAATTCCAATTCTTGTAACCCATGAGCATGCTGAAAATCAACTTTTTCCTAAAGATAGTTAAAAGAAAAAAAATCAATTAACCTGTGATTACTTTCCTGATTTCCATGAGAAAAAACTTTTGACAGATCAGTGATTGTCAAATAATGACTATCTGGGACTCCACTTTTAACTAACATACATTAAGATAAGTAACTACACTAAATAATTATCTCACAGAATGTAATCAAAATATATTCATGCTCTAAGGTTATCATTCCAATGTTAGCCATATATGCACCAAGTCCACTACAATCTACATCTCCAGGCTGAGGTCATTGTTTAAGTAAACTGTAGTATATACATTTGCTGAAGTATTAATCAAAATTACTCAATAATTTGGGAATAATAAGAGTTTACTATTAAAGCAGCCACACAGTATAAAATGAATATGGCAACAAGGAATAATTTCAATTTATATAAACTATATCTGAATAAACTTTTCTCCATTCTTTTTTTTAAATCATTTTTTGGTTACTAAATCATAGAAATCTTTACTAAATAAAAATTTCAAAATGTCAAACTATTGTGTCTCAACGTACATTCCATGAGGGTCCATGCTAGTATATTTTGAAAAAAAAAAATCATTTTATGGCTCATACCATTCTTTTTTTAAAAATATTTTATTAGGGACTCATACAACTCTTATCACAATCCATACATACATCAATTGTATAAAGCACATCTGTACGTTCTTTGCCCTCATCATTTTCAAAGCATTTGATCTCCACTTAAGCCCTTTGCATCGGGTCCTCTTTTTTCCCCCCCTCCCTCATGAGCCCTTAATAATTTATAAATTATAATTGTGTCATATCTTGCCTTGCCTGTCTTCTCCCTTCACCCTCTTTTCTGTTGTCCATCCCCCAGGGAGGAGGTCACATGTAGATCCTTGTAATTGGTTTCCTCTTTCCAACCCACACACCCTCTATTCTCCCAGCATCGCCCCTCACACCCCTGGTCCTGAAGGTATCATCCGCACTGGATTCTCTGTGCCTCCAGCTCCCATATGTACCAGTGTACATCCTCTGGTCTATCCAGACTTGCAAGGTAGAATTTGGATCATGAGAGTTGGTGGGGAGGAAGCATTTAGGAACTGAAGGAAAGCTGTATTCTTCATCAGTACTACATCGCGCCCTGACTGACTCATCTCCTCCCCTAGACCAATCTGTAAGGGGATCTCCAGTGGCCGACAAATGGGCTTTAGGTCTCCACTCTGTGCTCCCCCCTCATTCACAATGATAGGATTTGTTGTTTTGGGTCTTTGATGCCTGATACCTGATCCATTCGACACCTCATGATGACACAGGCTGGTTTGCTTCTTCCACATGGGCTTTGCTGCTTCTGAGCTAGATGGCCGCTTGTTTACCTTCAAGCCTTTAAGACCCCAGACACTAACTCTTTTGATAGCCGGGCACCGTCAGTTTTCTTCGCCACATTTGCTTATGTACCCATTTGTCCTCAGCGATCGTATCATGGAGGTGTGCACCCAATGATATGATTTTTTGTTCTTTGATGCCTGATAACTGATCCCTTCAGAACCATGTGATCACACAGGCTGGTGTGTTCTTCCATGTGGGCTTTGTTGCTTCTGAGCTAGATGGCTGCTTGTTTATCTTCAAGACCCCAGATGCTATATCTTTTGATAGCTGGGCACCATCAGCTTTCTTCACCATATTTGCTTGTTCACCTGCTTTGTCTTCAGCGGTTTTGTCGAGAGGCTCCAACCATTCTTCTCACAATCCATATATCCATCTATTGTGTCAAGCACATTTGTTGCCATCATTATCCTCAAAACATTTTCTTTCTACTTGAGCCCTTGGTATCAGCTCCTCAGTTTCCCCCCCTCCCTCATAAACCTTTGATAATTTATAAATTATTATTTTTTCATGTCTTATACTGAACAATGTCTCCCTTCACCCTCTTTTCTGTTGCCTGTCCCCCAGGGAGGAGGTTTTATGTAGATCCATGTGATCGATTCCCCCTTTCTGGCCCCAACTTACCCTTACCCTCTTGGTATTGGTACTCTCATTATTGGTCCTGAAGGGCTATCTGTCCTGGATTCCCTGTGTTTCCAGCTCTTATCTGTACCCGTGTACATCCTCTGGTCTTGCTGGATTTGTAAGGTAGAATTTGGATCATGAAAGTAGGGGGAAGCATTAAAGAACTAGAGGAAACTTGTGTTTCATTTGGTGCTATACTACAGGCTGACTAGCTCCTCTCCTCCCCATGACCCTTATCCAAGGGTGTGTTGTTATATAATCATTTGTCAATTTGAGGATTAAGAATGTGGGGGTGGAGTCTAGCCTGTCACTCAGACCATAACCAATGAGGTCTCTTTGTGGGCATGGCCATCTCCTGAGAATTATGGGAGTTGCAGTATTTCCTCCTTGGAGGTGGGAGACTCTCAGCACGCACCCTGGTTGACATAGCAGCTGACAAGACACATGGACCCACCCTCATGCAGCCCTGGGTGCTGAAGAAACCATGCAGAGAACCCTGTCAGCGCTGATATGTTTCCAATGCCACTGGAGCCAAGGACTTTCTACCTACTGGTCTGTGATCTTCTACCTTTGGCATCATTGCGTGTGTTTCATGAGTCTGAAGAGGGCTTTGTAGATTGCTATCAGACATATGGGCTAATATCAGACTTATGGATTTGAAATGGACTGGACTGGGATGTTTTTTCAATGTACAATTGCTCTTGTATATAAATCTCTTTCTTAAACACACATAGAACTATTTCCTCATCGTCATATATATTTACATGATTACATATCTTTATTTAGACCTTTGCCTTCTAATTCTTTCCTCTATTTCCTTTTATTTTCCTCTGTATTCTATATCACTGAGCAGTTGATTCTGACTCTCTTAAGATAGGTTAAACTAGAGATTAGAGAAATATAATAAAAATCCTGAGATGTTACCATTATAAAAATGCAGTTCAAGTTCCCACTGTGTACATCTCCAACTCTGTCCCTTCCCAGATTAAGGCTCCAAGTCTTCAAAAATTACATGACATGCTGAAACCCCACATTTAAGTGAGAGGCAGTGCATTTGTTTTATGAACCTATTGTACCTCACTCTTCAACATTCTATTCCTTATGGCAGAGGTTCTCAACCTGTGGGTCGTGACCCCTTTAGGGGGGGGGTGAATGACCCTTTCATAGGGTTCGCCTAAGACCATCGGAAAACACATATATCCAATGGTCTTAGGAACCGAGACTTGGCTCCTCTCTCCATTTCCAGGCGAGTCCGCCCACATGCAGATATACCCACATACGAGTACCCATCGTGAAGACTGTTAACCATAGTACACCAAGCTTTAAGACAAAATTTCATTGATTTGTCATTAGAAATAAATATTTCATAATATATAATTACATATTTGTGATTAATCACTATGCTTTAATTATGTTCAATTTGTAACAATGAAAATACATCCTGCATATTAGATATTTATATTACGATACATAATAGTACTGAGGGAGTTCTTAAAAGTAGGTCATTTATATCATGCAAGATCCTAAATTAGGCTTAGTTTCCCACAAAGCTATTCTCTGTACAGTCTCCACCACTGCCAGGTAGTAGGTGACATTCTAACTTCATCATTTAGTAGCAGGCTGAAATTTGGGAAAATGGCTCAGCTCTATTGGGTAGAAAATAACAGTTTACATCTACATAGGCCCTAATTTAACAAAACAAGGGGGGAAAAGGATTAAATTCCTGTGGTAAACTGACTTTTGTAACCAGATGTCATTAACTGCTCATCTGCTCTGAGATGTTTTTTAATGCCCAGGATTAAAACTCAATTAATCTTATTTTCTTTAAGAGGCCATAATACCATAACCTGGAATCTGAACATTATATGCTATCATGAATTCTACTAAATTGATCATCTACTTTCAGTACAAGATGAACTGGAACTCACTTATAAATTTTTTAATGAACAGTTTCTCTTTATAATGTTTAGCAAATAAAATGATCCTGTCATTTATTAAAACACCAATTAAAATAGCCACATACCCGGAATGCTCTATTCTTCTCTTCTTTCTGCTGTTTCTCTACTTCAACATGGCGAGCTAGACGAGCCAGAGTTAAGGCAACTTTATCTTGCTGATGTTCAATATAACCTTTACGCTTAACATTCTCCTGTAATTAAAAGAACAATTTCATTACTTTTAACATATAAAATTAATTTAGAGCAACATATATCCATTTACCAACTATCTGTACTAAAATCCAAAAAACAATAGAGTTTTACTTATATCACTTTTAATTTTCTGAGATCCCTGTTGTGCATTTCACATTTTAGGTGGCATTTGGTAGCTCAGTCAATTTTCCAACATCTCTGGTTTCTGAAATGTTAGATACACCTAGTTGCTCTAATATTTGTCACCTTTATTCATTTAACAATCATCTGAATATTGAACATGTTTTTGGTTTGCTTTGCTCTGAGCCAATAAGCCTTAAATCAACCCTCCAAAAGGTCTGTTAGTATAAACACCTTGGCTCTGGTTTTTTTTACCAATGCCAGGACAGTGTGTATTAAGAAAATATTGCTGAAAGAAAAAGAAGATATTGCTGATTTAAAAGAACAGAGCTTGTCTGTTTTTTCTATTAGAAATAGTGAGTTGCTAACCAAAATATTACTCCTTAGGCAAATATGCTTCTATATGATTTCTGTCTACTGTATATATACACACACACACACACTAGATTTTATCTAAAGTGGAAACAGGTATACCAGCCATGTCAAATAGCAGGTGTAAGGTTTTAAAGAGGTAGCCAGAAATCATATAGAAGCATATAATAAAAGGCCAAATTACTATTTTCCAGATGTGGGTACAGCAAATAATGGTTCATAGAACTATTTAGGTAGAAATAGTCTCAGCTCATTTTCAGATGACTTGGTCAGCTTGTGCTAACTATACCAGGTAATAGGTGATATTGTAACTTTAAAATTATTAAGTTAATGCTCAGGAGCATGGCAGAGGAATATGGGGTGGAAACGGGAAAAAAAAGAGGATGAGAAGAAAATTGTCCTGAAATTAGTTGTGGTGATGATTATAAGCATCTTAATGTGATTGAACAGTTAAATTGTATTATATAAAGTATATGCCAACAAAACTATGTTAAAATATTAAGTTAGATTTGTTATTGTGTTACAAGTCATAGCGTAATGTAGATTAGTGGAAATGAAAAAAACTATATATCTGAGCTGTGATCCTTTAATGGAGACAAATTAATCTATCTAAAAAAAGTAAATGGACTTTTTGGGAAGAGAAAAAGGTAATTTATTTAAAAGGCAAGTGGAACTTTAAGAGGAAAATTTAGAGTAAATCCCAAAAAGACTTAAATTTAAAGAAGTTAATGAGATTTTAAATGTGGGATTAGTATACTTGCTTTTATGACAAATAGAGAGCACACATTTGAGATTTTAAACAAGCAAAAATCAATCCTTGGATGATCAGGTAAAACAAGACCATACAAGTACAGTGGGAAGAGGACATGGTATAAATTAGAGCTTGCCTGGAAAAAAGAAAAGAAATAAGCAAAATTTTAAAAATAAAGAGAATAAAAGAAACAACAAAACCAGAAGCTGGTTCTTTGAAAAGACCTTTAAAATTGATGCACCTTTAACTACTAGATTGACAGGGAAACAAAAGAGATGTAAATAACTCAAATAAGCAATAAAAAAAGAGACATTACAACTGACCCAAGACAAGTAAAGAGAATTGTGACAGACTGTATATAATGAGCAACCAAACAGCAACAAACCGAGTAACCCAGATGAATGAGCAAATTCTTAATAACACATCACCTATCCAAAACATAACCCTGACACCCAAACCAAAGAAACTATCGGAAAGAAAAACGCAAGCCTATATCCTTCTAGATGAATGCAGATGCCAAAAAAAAAAAGACCCAATAGCACACTGAAAGTCATGCTCCATGACCAAGAGGGGTAATTCCAGGAATACATGTATATTTCAACATTAGAATATCAGTTGGCATATATACTACACTGCATTAGAGCAAAGGAAATGAATTAACTACACAAGAATCTCTGTGTGTAGAAAAAGCATTTGATAAAGTCCAATACCTTTTCTTGGTAAAAAAAAATAAACAAAAAATCCAACCCTTAGGAAGAGAATTCCTCAATATGATTCAGGGCCTATGTAAAAAAAACAATAGTCAATGTTATACTTATTGGACAAAGACTGAGAGCTTTCCCTTTGCAAGCAGGAACAAGACAGGGTGTCCGCTCTCACCACTTCAGCACTGTACTCGTATCCCAGCCACAGCATCAGGACAAAAAAAGAGAAGGTATCCACATTGAAGAAGTATTTCTATTAAATGATCCTATATAGAAGATCCCAAAGAATCCACAGAAAACTTCCTGATAACAAAAGAATCTAGCCAGATTGCAGGGAGCACCAATAGTGTAGTGGGTTCCGTGTTGGGCTAAACTCAAGGTTATCAGTTTGAAACCACCACCTACTCTGCAGGAGAATGATAATGCTTTCCATTCCCATAAAGAAACACAGTCTTAGACACCCACCGGGGTAGAGCTAGGGACCTACAGGGGCGCTATAAGTCAGGATCAACTTGATGGCAGTGAGTTTGTTTTTTTTGGAGCAAGTTGCAGGTTACAAGGTCAACAAATAAAAATCAATAGGGTTTTTGTGTATCAAGGAGAAATCTGAAAGGGAATTTAGATAAACTATCCATTTATGATAACATTTGAGAATAAAACATCTAGGAATAAATTTGGCAGGGATAAGAAAGGTTTATACAATTGGAATCATAACATTGTTGAAAGAGATTAAAGAATTAAATGGAAAGATGTACGTTTCACGGATTGAAGATTAGTATTACAATGTCAACACTACTCAAAGTGATCTACAGATTCGTTAACAATCATGAAAATTTGAACAGCCTTTTTTACAGAAATGGAAAAATACAAATTCTCAGTTTTAAATGGGATAGCCAGATGCCCATGTAAATGTAAAATAGCTAAAGCAATGTTCAAAATATTTTCCGTTTCTTCACATATATGTGAAAGACAATGAATAGAGAAGACTGATGAATTGTTGTCTTTGAATTATGATATTGTTAAAGAATACTGCAAGTTATCATGTACTGTGAGAACAAACAAGTATGTCCAGAATGCTCCTTAAGTGAGGATGGTCAAGTAGAAAGCAAATGTTTTGAGAATGATGATTGCAACAACTGTACAAGTGTGCATGACACAATGGATGTATGTATGGAGTGTGATAAGAGTTGTACCAACCCCAAATAAAATTATTTATAAAACAAAAAAAAGTGAGGATGGATTCATTCCATGTAGAAACCAGTCCCTGAAAAAGGATGTCATGCTTGGTAAAGTACAGGGTGAGCAACAACGAAGGCGGCCATGAAAAAGATGGACCGGCATAGTAGCTGCTAGAATGGTCACACACAATGGTGATGTGCAGGCCCACTGTTTGGTTTGCTGTACATAGTCACTACGAATTTGAACCGGCTTGATGGCACCTAACAACAGAAGTCTATATAAGAACACAATAAATTTTTTTCTAAGAGAAAATTTAATTGCAAGGTTGTCATGCGCTTAACTTTACAACAGATGATCTAGAAACAAAAGGACAAACACCAAAAGACAAATAATGGAAACCTGATTAAAAATTAAAAACTAGGGGGAGGGAGGGGAAAAAAAAAAAGGAAGACCTGATGCAAGGGGCTTAAGTGGAGAGCAAATGCCTTGAGAATGATTGGGGCAGGGAATGTATGGATGTGCTTTATACAATTGATGTATGTATATGTATGGATGGTGATAAGAGTTGTATGAATCCCTAATAAAATGTAAAAAAAGAAAAGAGGAAAAAAAAATAATTAGGGCAAAGACTGTACAGATGTGCTTTATACAATTGATGTATGTATATGTATGAACTGTGACAAGAATTGTATGAGCCCCTAATAAATTGTTAAAATTAAAAAAAAATAAATTGCCACTCTGTAAATATGAAAAAAAAATTAAAAACTTTTATTCACCAAAGATTTTACCAAAAGTGAAAAGATAAACTACGAGTGGAAGATTATCTTCAAAAATCATACATGCATTAACATGAGAGAGAGAGAGAGAGAGAGAGAGAGAGAGAAACCCTAGGGAGCAGTTCTACTCTATCATATCTAGAAATAAAAGACAAATGACCAAGTCAATAGTAAAGGGTTTAAATATACATTCCGCCAAAGATAACATCTGTATGGCCCATCAAACACATGTTGAATCCATTAGTCATTCAAAGAGATGCAAATCAAAATCATTTCACTCCCACTAAATGGCTATGAATTTAAAACACTAAACAAAAACCAGAAGTAACATGATGATGGATGTGCGTACACTGGTGGTACCAACGTAAAATGGTATCTTATTCAATGCCATCCAATCAATGCCGACTCATAGTGACCCTTTAGGATAGGCAGAACTACCCTTGCGGGTTTCTGAAACAGGAGTAAGAAGGAGCAATTTTTGATGGTTTCAAACTGCTGACCTCACCACCATGGCACAAGAGCACCTGCAAAATGGTAGAGATGCTGTGAAAAAGTATGGTTCCCTCCCCTCTCCCAAAACAAAACATTTTAAAGTATTACATAGCATAGCAATTCTTCACCTAAGCATATAACCAAAGACACAATAAAAACAGGAGTAGAAAGTCCAGTCTTTCAGTCAACCATGTGGATTGCGGCCTCACTGGTAACCACTACACCCCAGGGTGAACTGAACTCACTGTACTATAGCAGGAAAAAGCACCTGCCTGAGTGGGCCTGCAGAGCTCCCACCGTGTTGTTCAACAGTCAACTTTGTACATCAATGTTCACTGCAGCACTACTCACAACTGCCCTAAGGTGGAGGCAACATAACACACCCAGCAGCCAATTAACAAAATGTGGCACACACACACACAATGCAACATTAACTGTGTTCCCACACAAATAACATGGGTTCTATGGGCCTTTAACAGAGGGGGCAGGAGGAAACCATATAAGCCCTTCCTGTGTTAGTTATGCACACAATGCATATATACACTATAATTACAGGGGCACTTTATATGAAAAATGTAGGAGACATGAAGTCTCACTATCTGCTACAACATGGATAGTGCTTAAAGACATGCTGAGTGACTTAAAAAAACCGCAGGTATCCTATGACCTCACTTAAGAACAGCAATTGTACAGAGACCCCCATATTTCTTCATCGGTAATAGCTCAACCATACTAACAATTGTGAGGATGGCACAGGAAGAGTGTTGCTTTGTTCTGTTGTGCATATTGCTTGCTAAGTTGCAAACAACTCAAGGACACCTAACAACTGGGGAAAGAGGTAGGAGGAGATACAGGGGCTATTGCTTAGGTACTACTGAGGTTTAAATTACAGTAATGAAAAAAAAAATCACACTAAGTTTAGGGTTACAGAGCTGATTAACGTGTAATTGCTACAAGTTATACACCCACAAAAAGATGAAGTGGAAAAAGCTGTGTGATGGATACACTTACAATGACAAAAAACCCCACAAAAAAACAGGAAGTAGCTGCTGAGGCTGCTATGTATAACAAAACACCTGGTAGGATTTGGTTCCTTGGAGATTTCATGTGACACTCCAATTAACTGACCTAAGATTCATGCTTAGTTACACTTATGTAACTTATGTAGTTATGTAGTATTCTGGGGTCTTAAAAGCTTACAACCATCTCAGGCACAATGAAACAATTTTGTTATTTTTTCCCACTAATTCTAACCTGTTTACCATCCTTCATGAACTCAAGAAGTTGGAGGGGACGACTTAGGTGTCTTGATGTTAAACACACCACATATTTTAGAATTGAGTTTGGTCTCCCTAATCTCAAGAACATTGGAAGAAAATATTATGGATTTCCAGAAGCAGCAGCGAGGATGGCAAGAGTTCATCTCACTCATTGGACGTGTTTTATCAGAAGAGACCAGGCCCTGGGAAAGGGCATCATGTTTGCTAGAGAGGCAGAGAAAGAGGAGGAAGGCCTTGTTTGAGATGGACAATCATGGCTGCAGCAATAGGCTCAAACATGCCCAAGATTTTGAGGATGTCAGTTTTTGTTCTGTGGTACACACAGCTGCCATGAGTCAGAACGGATCTAAGGACACTTAGTAACAAAGGGGACGTTCCTAAGAAACTTGAGCTGTCTACATTAAAAGTAGATTTGAGAAACTGCTGGAGTAGAGAACTAGTAAGCAGAAACAATAACTAAAAGGGCTTTGATTTTAAAATGTGTTAGTTTTGAATTTAGTGCTTTTAAAAACAATGAAACTGAAGCGCTAAAAAGTTTTCTTAAACTGGGGAAGTATCTGAGGCAGATAATGAAATTAATATAATTTCCCATCTGACACCTTAGTATTGGGGTCAAGGTTGCTAGTTTAAAGCCAAAGCTGAGTAACTGATTACCTATGATCAAAGTGAGTCTTCAAACAGTTTGGATTTTCCTAGCTAGAGAGCCGAGTGTGTTTAGAGAAGTATCAACCAGATGTTCTTCCATCACCGTCACCCTCTGTTGGGATCCCAAATTGAAGAGTTCAAAGGAATAATCAACTACCAAGTGGGATCAATCAGTTTTGTGAATCATCCAAGTATCCACCTGATTAGAGCACTTGGCTTGAACAGAACTCCTGAAGTAAGTGCTTTACTTTTACAAACTTAATTTCAAGAGTTGTTTATTGAATATTCCAAACACTGGTCCGTAATTCGGTCTGATGTTTACTCTCTACAAGTTGTTTGATGGAAACCCCTTCTGTCAAACCTAACTCAAACCATAACCCAAATAGCATTCTCAAAAGCTATTCATCCCAAAATATAAAGCAGAAGAAACACAGCAACGCATACAATATTTATTAATCTCCAATAGCAAAGCTTTGAGACCAGAAAACAACCTTCTTTTATACAAAACACTTTCCCAACCCCAAATGATTATTGTCTACAAAGTACACAGGGCATTTGCCTTTATGAAGAAATGTAAACATATACATACATATACACTCCATTTTTGTTAAGTACTTTAGTTACAATAGCTAGTAACCACCAAACCTGTTAAAATAAGATTCTTCCTGTTATTACATTTTGGGAAATTTGCCAATATCTACTTTCCTTTTTTAAAAACTCCTCCTAAGAAGAATGAATTTGATCCTCTTCCAGCACAACTTCTCATCCTACCCACCCCTTCTCCTAATTTTACGCAACCTTGGAGCTTAAGGATACTTTCAATATTGCTGAAAATGAAACTGTGACTAAGCAAAAGGTGTTATAAACTTTTTGAGTGCTCTGCTCTGCCTGGCACAGGGAAAAAAATAGATGAGCTACAGTTATTCACAAGAAAAAAGTGCAAGTGACACAAAAAATATGGTTAAAGTCAAACCAGCGGACAAAAGGGGCCATTAACATTGTGTTCTGGGTGTGCTGGAGAAAGACCACTGGCGAAAGACTCCTACTTCTTTTCAGTATTAACTCCAACGAATCAACATTTTTAGTAGTTTCCTTCAAATTATCTGTCAATCAACACAAAATGGGACACTGCGAACACTGTCCAGAGCTAGCTCATAAAGTATGCAGCTGGACCCTCAAGACGCCACAATCCACTGGTAGTGTTCTATTAATTTTCAAAGTTGTTCTCTACCAGTGCCTTAGCTCTCGCTCATTGCTTGACTTGTCCTCCAGGCTAGAAGTTACGGTCCAATGCTGACAGCTCTGTTGGGCTCAGCTCAGGGACAAACGTGCTCTAGATGTCTCTAAGTAGGTTGTGGTACAAATTAATACCTAAAGACGAATTCTGTAACTTTACAAGAATGGTCACACAAACTCTGTACACTTCAGATAAGGAGGAATAGTCAAAGTGTCCTTTAGCTTCCCCATAACAGCTATTCTGTTAGTAGTTTTAAAGCCAGACAGACCCCCTGATGCTCTTATGCCTTCATACATACCAGGTCCTCCAGACTGTTGCCAACTAAGTGTTCTCAGATCCTCCTCCAAAGCTTAGCTGAAGCAGTTGGCAAGAAAAACTTCTTTGACCTTTTTAAACAACCTTTTCTTGTTCCAACTTCCCAAGCATCCCTCTAAATAGGATAATTACACAGAGGTGTAATAATCTGCTTTCCCCCTTAAGGGAATATACATCTCTTATTACTCCCAGCACCCCAGCTTTCCTCAGTGTTTACCTGCACATAGTCATTTAAAACAGATTCCAAACTAAGATACTAAGACAAAATGCCATTATCAAAGATCATATTCACAGACCTATACCCCTTAGCTCCCCATTATATTTTAATTATCTTTAGTTATGAATAATTCTTAAACTGCAATAGAGAAATGAGACTATGTAAATCTATCTTACATAGTCTACCAGTGACTTAGTATATGAATGGACTTGTAATAGAACCTAATGGTCCAGCCTTAAAATACTGTAAATAAGGGGAACATGATCAATGTCATGAAAAAGACTATGCGTTATTAAAATTTATTTTAAAATATATAGGACTTCAAAAAACTTGAAAAATGGAATGAAGAGATACTGGAATTTTTGAAGTCCCCAAATATGTACTCATATCTAGTGCTATAATCTCTCCCTCCCCCTAAGACTTCCCACCCTTTATGAAATCTAAAAATATGGATTAAAAACAGCACAACTACTAATAAAGGAAATCTATTTAGGCTTTAGTATTTTCAAAATACTTCTAGGTACAACCTCCTCAGTCGGAAACAGGCTCAGCAAAAAAGTGGCTTGGCAATACTCAGAAAAAGTTCAACTAACATGTGCCATGCATCATAGCTTCTCTCTTCTATTAATATATTCAAGAGGCCAATGAAATACATTTTTTGAACATGTATCTGAAACAAAATGGGTTTAACAAAAAAATCGGGGAAAAAAGCACCAAGAATTACAACTAAATTGATTAGTACTGAAGATAAATGCAATGCTAACCAGCAATATATGAACTAGAAGCCAATGACCTTGGATAAATACCAATCTTGGTTCAGCACAAACTCTAAAGACAGGTAATCAGGACTTAGTCATTAAGAAACATGAACTAAGGGATAACAGTATAGCCATATGTACTAAATTCAGGGAAGAAACTGTTTAGCATATATCACAGAGGTAAGATTTGAGTGGGGGGCTTGAAAAATACATGGAGGCATGCCCTGTCCAGTGTTGACATTGTGGACGCATAGTCTACATCATAAATCCAGTTCTACTACTTCAACTGTTAGAAGTCATTCAAGGAAAACAAGCAGCTCTGTGCTAAAAACTTAAAGGAGACTATTTTCACATAAACTATCTCCTACCTAAGGCAGAGAGGAGTAGGTTGCACAGCTGGAAGCCTTGCTAGAATGTAAAGACAAAACTGAAAGCCGGAAATTGTGCTTAGTGACCTGAGGAAATGTTGTATTCACACATGGATATTACGACTGTCTCACAAATTAAATGTATAGACAAGAGGCCCTCTGGTGGCACAATGGATAAGTGCTTAGGAGCAGCTGGAGCCTGCTCCCCTGGATGTAAACGCTGCCACCTTTTATGAAGATTGCAGCCTGTGGGGCAGTTGGACTTGTCACCATGACACCGTATGTAGAACAAAATAGGTAACATCCAGACACAAAAATGAGTTACCTAGCACATAAAATAAGAAAGTTAAAAATGTATCTATCTATCATGATTCATGGCAATCCTTTACAGGGATTTTTCAATGGGCTCTTTATTCCAGAAGTAGATGGCCAAGTATTTTTTATAAGGTATCTATGGCTAGATTTGGTTAGTAATCAAGGAACTGGCCATTTGTACCACCCAAGGATGCCATTTAACATATTACAACATTAAAGGTCAAAGTAATACAGGAAAAAGAACCACAACAGATAAAAGAGGTCTAATTATAGCACTTAAAATTGAATGTATGCGAGCTACTTCTAGTAAAGAAAAACAGAGCACATATGATAATGTGTGGTAAAGTAGCATATGACAGCCTTAGTAGTGATTTTTTAAGACTAACTTTCATACATTAGTATATGTTAACATATATTTTTAACAGAATTCTTAACACATTTGAAGCATTTAAAAACAAAGTACCCGTATATACTCGTGTATAAGCAGAGTTTGTTCAGCACATTTTTAATGGTCTTTGTGGTAAAATGAGGTGCCTCACCTGGTATTCGGGCCAGCTTATACTTGAGTGTATACAGTAATACACATACAATTTAAATATAGCTAAATATAAAGCATTTACTCTCATCAAGGAATATAAGCAGAAAACTCAGTTTGCAAGATCTCCAAAGTCTTAAAAGAAAGGAGAAACCTGGAGATCCCCTTGCAGAGGGGTCTAGGGGAGGATATGAGTCAGTGAGGGTGCGATGTAGCACCGATGAAGAATACAGCTTTCCTCCAGTTCCTAAATGCTTCCTCCCTCCCCCTCCCCCCCCACCCCAGCCATCATGATCCGAATTCCACCTTGCAAGTTTGGCTAGACCAGAGGTTGTACACTGGTGCAGATAGGAGCTGGAGGCACAGGGAATACAGTGCGGATGATCCCTTCAGGACCAGGGGTGTGAGTGGCGATATTGGGAGGGTAGAGGGCGAGTGGGTTGGAAAGAGGGAACCAATTACAAGGACCTACATGTAACCCCCTCCCTGGGGGACGGACAACAGCAAAGTGGGTGAAAGGAGACGTTGGACAGGGCAAGATATGACAAAATAATAATATATAAATTATCAAGAGCTCAGGAGCGAAGGGGAAGTGGGGAGTGAGGGGGAATAAAGAGGACCTGATGCCAAGGGCTTAAGTGGAGAACAAATGCTTTGAGAATGATGAGGGCAATGAATGTACAGATGTGCTTTACACAATTGATGTATGTATGGATTGTGATGAGTCGTATGAGCCCCTAATAAAATATTTTTTAAAAAAAGAAAAAAAAAGAAGAGAAACCACCTGAGAATTTTTGAATTCTTGACAAGGCATGAGAAAACCCAATAAACCATTTGAAATAGTTACCCCAACAAAATCAATCAAGAAAGCCCTTAAGACCTAGAGAAAGTTAACATTGAGATACAAGAATCAGAGCCATACTGCAGAAAATTCATAGTGACGACCTTAAAATTTTTAGAGAGGACTCTGACCACACCATTTGTATGAAGGATAAGAGAGTATACTACCATAAAACAAGAATGCATTCATGGCTGATAAAGAGCTAGGGATTATTTTGACTGGGCTGGCTATATTTTTCTTTAGAAAGCAATGACATTATAGAGGAAAAATATTTGAACTTTAATGGTTCAGACTATTAATGCTTTACATGAATGCTTTAATGGTTTGAAGTACACAAATATAAATCCACATCAAAATTCTACCTTTTATGTACTGGTAGAATAAACAATAGACCCTATGCTATACCCACAAGATTACAGGAACATCGGGTATCTTATAAAAAGAAGATTAAAATAGAAAGAAAAAATATTAACAAAAAGGACATGAGTGGACATGACCCACAGGAACCAAGTATAAATTCCAATAGTATCTCAATGGTAATAAACATCAGTATAAAACGTTATATTACTATAAAGTCTAGAAAAAAGAAAACACAATCAAATAAAAAAAACATCTCCATTAGTAAGAGAAAAAATTTTTAATAAAACAATATTCTCACCACTCATCCAGGAACAGAAATTCCAAAAAAGATTTTAATAGTTTACAAAACTTGTTATATTGAAAAACAACTAAAAGATTTGCATTCAATATTTCCAACAGCATATTTTCTCAAGTGAAACATAAACTAAAACTGGTTTGTGTAACCACTAATGAAAAGCCATTAAAAAAAAAAGATCTGGCCAACTAAATGATATGGCTAATATGCATATAGATGTAACAACCAATTGTTGGTCTAGTTGCTATCCTAAGTACAGACGGTGGATTTCAAAAAACAAAAGAACCTGAACAGTACCAGTCTGGGGCAAAATATGCCTCACATTAAAAAAAAAAAGGGTTTCAGTTATTGCCATCTTTAAACTATTTCTACAAAATATCTAATCCATAATTTCAAACCTTCATCAGAATCCCAAACTCTGTAACATGCTAAAGAATAGTGAAAACTTAATGGTATATCCAATCATATTAGTATCCAACTTTAGTCAAAAGAGATTCTGGATTGTGTTGATTCCAACTGCTTGTTTACAGTACCTGAGAAGTTATCCTGGATGTATCAGGTCATTAAAGACATTATCAATCAAGTCACTTAGGTATTGTTCAGTAAATTATTAGTGTGTAATACTAACATAGTGTATTAAACAGTATACACATAGCCTGAAAATGTTCCTGCTTCCCTCAAAATGACATTTTGAGAACCAAGAAAATACAACCGAAATTATACTGATAAAGAAGCTGTCACAGTCAAAAAACGGTAAATATAGTTATACTGTCAAGGAAGCTACAATTAAAAAAAAAAAGATAAAATATCAGCAAACTACTGTTCTTGAATCTTCATACCAAGTACGGTAAACACATCCACTTATCAAATATTAAGTTGTGATGCAAGATTAACAAAGTTAAATATGAGATATATGACTCAATCAGCAAACTTGGTACACATAAAAAATAAAGCTGTCTTCCTACCCAGAAAACTGAGCAATCCCTAAATAAATATAACAACTAACAAGTTAAATGAAGGTTAAAGAGGGTCATACTCTGCAACCTTCTGAAACGGAACAAGAGTGCTATAAAGGAAACAAATACTCAAGAGGATAGTTGGGTAGTGCAATTGTACAAAATATAATAAACTATAATAAAATACAAAAGATTAAACTACTGTACAGAAGTCACATAAATACCCCCAGCTACATATGCAAGACATCAAAATGCTAAGTTTTAAACAAAGTATTAAATTTAAAAGGCACTTCATATAATGGAAACAATATTTCCCTGTACACAGCAATTGCAAGAAATCAGTTACCATATATATACCTTTGTCAATTACAAAATAACATTTTGAAAAAGAAAAGGATCACTAGATGCATCCCTTTTAAGAAAATCATAAACTTGGGATTCTGCCAAGGCCTCCAGTTACCAGAGGTATATGAACAGACGTTGACTTAATGGAAAATCTCACAGGCTCTGTCCATGACAAGTACAATATGAATACCTATTATCTGATTAGGTGCTCATACCTTTGTCTACTAGGGTTGTCTCACTAAACCTCAATCTTAGTTTTATAACACCATCATCAATCAAGTATGCCAGAGAAAAAAATTCCTAAGAAAAATACTTAGGACGTTTGTTTCTCACTAAAAACCGTTCTCACTCTAATGCATCTGCTTCCATTCCACTACAGTGTCCAAACCCTTAAAAAAAAATCACCTACTTAGATGTGTCAAAAGTGTTAAAAAATGTGTGTGTGGGGGGAAATTATCTAGTCACCAATTCAATGACTTCACAAAACTTTTACTTTCAAGAAAATTAAATTCTCTGGAGATGCTTGGGCACATGAATTAGATAATGGTAATGTTGTCATTGTATTACTGAGCAATAAAAATATCACACGAGGTGTCGAGTCCTTCAAACATTTATGAAAGGAGGAGCATGGCAAGTGGAAGTGCCCGAGTCATTTCAAAGAGTTACCATCTTTAAGCATCATCTATTTTGGCTTAGTTTTTGAAAAATAAGGACACTTCCTATTACCAAGTTGGTGACCTACCCTCTAGTTAATGGAAAACAGGAAAAGTAGGAACTTGCTAGATGAAGAGACGTATGTGCAGCCACACCGAATGAGCTCAAGGACTCTAGTGAGTGTCCCGGTGGCTAGTCTTTTCGCATAAGAAATTGTAACGCCATGTCAAGGGTGCATTATATAGCTTGAATGATGTGGTACACATACATCACTGGCTATAAAAACCTACAAATGATTTCTTAGGCCCCCGTTTCTTTTCAGGTAGTTGGACAATGTTCTTCTAAGAGTTCAATTTGAAAACTATTTCTAGAACATGGACAGGGACCCAAAAAAGCAGAATGAAACTCTGTGGAAAATGGAGAAGTTGCCTCTAGCTATCACTTCACTAAGTTTGCCAATCTCCTCCAAGCCTAGTTCAGGCTTACTTTACAAATATTACAGGATTTTATCTGACAGAAAAGAGTACTAATTTCTTCCAGGTAGGGTCTTCAACCTCTGTAGGAGAAAAATAGGAGAGAAAGTGGGATAAAAGGTTACTAAATATGGTTGTGATTGAGAAGGGGAGTGAGCTTCCAATATTAAAAAGTGGGTTATGGGAGACCCTGTGGTCTGGAGCATGGCTGCACTGACTTTGGACCAGGCTTCTTAGGTTCAAAAAGAGGGTTACAAGGGAACATGGCAAACATCTGTGCAAGAAGCAACAGAAACTACATTAACCCTAATATAGTGTTATATTCAACCAATGGTATAACCAAAACACGATAAATCGAATGTGGGAAAAATAATGTCGATGTTTGCAAACTGAGAAGTTAAAAAATCTGTCAGTGGTTTTGGCTGTCAAACTAAATCATGTATGTACACTCTTCCAGTGTGTCCTTCTTTCCATTCCGTAAGTCACGCAGTCAGCGAAGACAAGGGCTAAGGGCTGGTATACCATCCTGCCTTGACATTAAGGAGATGAGAGTGGAGGGCATGACTGAGGTATCTGCTGCCAGTTCCAGTATGCTGGAGAACCACAGCTGAGACCAGTAGAGGAGGAATAGCTGTCTCTCATCCTAAGAGTCTAACTAGAATATGAGAAAAATTAATGACGAACATGGCACTGAAATAGAGTTCAACCTTTTAAGAAATTATTAATGGTTCTACCATCTAAATAGACAGTCAAAAGTAAACTGTGGCTCACTATATCCACAATGCTCTTGATCTTATATACACTTCTGAATATCTAGATAGATGAAATTCTTCATTACAAAAAAGGAACCAGACTGTCAGGCATGTTTGGAATCTATCCTCTTATGCATTCAGATTTATATGCCTGGATGATGTAAATAACATCTTTTATTTCCAGGAAAACCAAGTTGTTGTTTTTTTTTGGGGGGGGGGGTAGTTATAGAATGTGGTACATTATCAAGCTCAAGAGAGCTCACGTGTAGAAGGTAGGTTTGTTTAAGAAGGCTGGCTTGGTGCAAGGCCCAGATTATGGGGAGAGACTACCGTGACTGAGTCTTACAGCTCGATATGAGTACATCTGATATGCCAAAGACCATTAAGGACTGATGACAATCCTCTCACAGGTAGCTTAATGAGTACTGAAGGCAACATACTGATAAGGTTGTGATAATTTCTGCAGAGATGTTACAGGTAGAACAGATTTTCCCCAGTTGGTATCCACACTGGACCCAGGGTATCAAGGTATTAAACTAAAATTAAACTAGAGCTGGCAAATTTTTATCTGTATTCCAGTTCTTGGACATAAAACTTCATGGCTGACTCTAAAGTCTCATAGAGCTTGAGCGTAAAACGGCTTCTTGGTGAGTTGGTGATCTTGACACAAAAAAGATTACAACAAATAAACTTTCACAAAGACCTGCCAAACGGAAGTCCATACACGGAATCACTGATGATCCGAAAATGCAAGATTTGCTGCACAATGTAGTAAACCGTGCCCAGTAGTAGCCTATTTCTAGATTCAAAATCTGATAGCCCTCAGTTTCCTAGTAAGGTTTTCCTGAGGAACAAATCTATAGGCTTTAAAAGAAAATTATAAGAGGATTGATCCCCAAGTACCCTCTGGACCAGAAATAATGGACCTTGTCCAACTTTCTTCAAATCAAAGTCTCCACAATTCACTTGGCAAATCAAACATGAGTCCTTTTATTAAATTCCCAAAGTCTAGACTTCAAATATCCGTTTTGGTTTTACCAAATATGCAGCCAGTTTTTTAGATGACTTCTACTTATAGATCCCATTTTAGCAGGAAGGAACAGCAAGCGAAATAGTTAGGATCTTGGATGACAATTCTGTTTAACACACGCAAATTACTAATTCTTATACCCATGGCGTTCTGGGGACTCTCCCTTTTTTCTGTATCTGTAGGGGTGATTTCGGGGTTTATACCAATCCCCTTTGGGATAGCCTCTATTGTGATAATGTGCTTTCTGATCATGACTGTACAAGTATCGGTGCTGGTTAGAGTATTTATTGTAGTCTTTATAGTCATTTTCTCTCATATTGTTTTCTTCTGCAACAGCAGCATTTACATCGTGTCCAAAGAGGGAAGTGCCATCAAAGGGCAAGTGTGAGATCTTCTCCTGGGTTTTCCTAGTGAGAGACGTAAGTCGAAGCCACGCTTGCCGTCTGTAGTCTATTGCCATTGCCATCACTCTGACGACAGAGTCCATGATGTCCCGAGTAGTGCACAGCTGCCAAAGTCCTGCATCCATGCCATCAGAAATTATGCACCTTGCTTTCCCACGATCAAACTCTGGGTCATGGACCAGATCCTCCATGTCTTCCCAGAGTTTACGTTGATACTGAGTCATATAGGCCATGTAGCTAGCAGCTCGGGCTGCAATCGAAGCTGCATGATAGAACCTGCAACCCATAACCTCCATTTCTCTTGAGGTAGAATCTAGAGGGGATATAGTGTTTCCTCTCTTGTTGTGCTCTACTGCTTCTACAATGGGGCCCTCTGCTGGTGGATTTGGTTGGAAAGGAGAGGTGTCTTTAGCCACAGGATATACCCTGTGTCCCATGAAGGAAGAAGGATGGCAATCAGCAGGATCTTTAAATACCTCAGTGGTGGCAATTCTTAGAAGAGGATGCAATGGAGGAACCAATCTTTTCTTAGAGGTCACACAATCAGACTTCCCTTCACATGGTTCTGCCTCAGGTTGTAATGTTACTCTCTTTATAACACCTCTTCGTTCCATTCTCTTCAAAAGACCTGTGAAACTAGACTGGCTGGGGTCAGAGGGCTGCCCTTTGTCATCAGTAGAGGGGGATTTGCAGTCAGTCTCTTCATCGATTGTGGATAAATTTTCTTCCTTCGAAGTGGAGATGTCCCAAGGAGCAGAGGAATTCTCACTTGGCCTCGAATGATGAAATCTAAAACAGCTCCTGGACTGTAGATCACGTATCACTCGGGACATCTCAGCCACTTGTGTCTGGAGATAAAGGATGGCATCCTGTCCGTGCTGTGAAGAAGAATCTCTAAGTAAATCCTCCTTGACCTCAAAAGAAGCCAAAGATTTCTGGGGGTCGAGAAGTGGACACGAAGGCAGAGTCTGAACATTCTGTGAAGACTTAGGTGTCTGTGTCTCAGTGATCATAATGTCTGAATTAGTCTGATCATTGTTCTGGTTCTCCAATGGGTTCTCAACAGAGGATGGTTGAGAAACTATCCTTTGCGGACTGCTGGAACAACTCCCAGAGGAGGAACTGCTGTCTCCAATCGAAAGAGGAGCACTGCAGCTAGAGCACATGTCTGGGCGATGATTTTCAGAGGATGGCACCTTAGACTCAGGCATTCTCTGGGTTATCCACATGAACAAGAAAACCAAAGAAGAAAAAAATACGCTTTTAATACATTAACTTTCAAGTGGAGAGATGTATGTCCAGTAAGAATTCAATTTTTAAAAATATTATAATAATGAAAGATCTAATCCACTACAAGTCAGCAAGAGGATCACAGATGTCAAACACAAGCTTAACTACCCCCAAAGCCCCAATACCAACTACTGGCATTAATCTGGAACTCTCTCTGAAAAAGGAGAATGCTTAAGTGTAATCATCCTGGTCTGCTGCTTGGTCCCATGTTGGAATAAGAGGTAGTAACAACAGGTGAGGGAGAGAAAACCTCATCCGATATATGCAATCCCTCAAGAAGTTAATGATGGGAAAGAAGACTTGGGAAAGGTCCATTAGAAGAAAAACAAAAACCCATACATACCTTTCCCTGCAGCATTGACACTTTCATGACCCTTCTTCAATGCCCTGCCAATCACTTTCTAGTCTTATTTTATAGTCAGTAGTTTTCATGGAGCTTACATACCTGTGACTTCATTTCACCCTCACAACAACCCTGTGAGGTAGGTATTATTGTTATTTGATAAAGAAACTGAGGATAAAATAGTTCATTTATCCAAAGTCACAGAACTAGTAAGCAATAAAGCTGGGATTCAAACCCAGATCATTCTGAGTCCAAAACTAGGTCTCCATCCATGATCCCACAGAATAAGGAACCTCGTGGCCACCCTGGACAAGAGTTAGGTCGACTGTAATGTACAAACACAACAGCCCAATAATAAAAACTGGGGCTAAGGCAAAAGTTGAACACAAAGACTGCTATAAAGGGAACAGCTGGTCTGATTCACATGGCAAAGGAAATACTGGTTTAAGGGAACAAACCCACAACCAACACACCACAGGTTAAGAAAAATAATGCCAAATATGGGGAATAGAGGGGGTTAGAAGGTGTGATAACTGAACTCATTCCCCACATTCTACTTCCTACAGGATTTCCACATAGCTTTCCAAAATAAAACAAATTTTCTGTGGCCATGTGGTTCTGAAACAAAAGCATCCAGTTCTATAAAGTACTTGAAGAAAGAAAAGGAGAGGAAAATAAAGAGAAGCCAGAAAGCTGACAATTTTTATTCCATTCCTTTTATCTGCTATTACCTCCAGGGCTTAGAACTCCCTGCTTTACATTAGCCTTTCACATCCTCAATGAAGTAGAGGAACAACACTGGAAGTAGAAGTTGTTCTAGGTAAAGGATTTCTTGAACTATTATCCTAGTAGAAATAATACTATAACTCCTAACTGCAGCAATCACTGACCTGAAAACTCTCTAGAAAACACCAACTGACACAAGTGAAGAAATGCAAAACAAATATAATGTACTTACATCACTGTGGGAGGTGCTAGGCTCTTCATCATCACTGCTGACCAGATCAATGTATTCAAGAACAGGTCTTAATGGTCCTTCCTATGAAAACATTAGCATTTGTCAATCATGAACAGTTATTCAAATCAACTATTTACAACACTTACCCCGTGTTTCATTGTGTTTGGCAAGTATTCCTCTGAAGAAACCTTTAAGTGACACAAAATAACCAAGAACAAAAGAAGCTGAGAGAAAAAGCTTCAGAACACAGAAATATGAAATAAGGACACGACCAATAGAGGAAACAGCCGACACTCCAGATCCAAGGTAATCCTTTGGAGAAAGGATACATATGGAAACAGTACTACCAGGAAACATGTACTATGATCCAATACTTTCAGATAAGATAAATATCCAGACTCAAGCTATACATAATCCCCTACCTCTATGGTGTCAACAATCAAGTCTATATTTTTGTTATTTTTACCTTCTATGCTGTCTTCAACAGTTTAGGCCTTTAACACTAAACTTTTAAAAATGTTAATCATTTTATTAGGGGGCTCATACAGAACGCTAAACTTAAAAGCCTAGATTTTTCATTCCATAAGAAAAGAGAATTCATAAATGTTGCGATAGGAATACAATTATAAGGGTTATGCTCCATAGCTAGGAGCCTGGTGGGTAGTGGGCTATGCGATGGGCAGCTGCCCACTGTTCACCAGCAATTCAAAATCATCTGCTCCTCCAGGGGAGCAAGAGGAGGCTTTCTATGCCCCAAAGGGTGACCATCTCAGAAACTCACAAGGGCAGTTCTACCCTGTCCTAGAGGGTTGCTGTGAATCGGAACTGATTCAATGGCAGTGAGTTTAATTTTCTGGTTTATGCTCTGGATAATGAGGGGAAAAGGATTAATTAGTCAAACCAGGCACAAAACAATGCCCCAATGAAAATGTGTTGTTGGCAAGCTGAAAAAATGAGGTAGTACATAAATAAGAATACGGGCAAACAACAAGGACAGTCCGGCCAGCCAGGCACCCCACTCCCCTTGCACAAAACAAAACAACAGAACAAGGAGCCTACTGGTTTCTAAGGTTTCAAGCAAGAGTGACTAGAAAAATGCTGGAGAAAGCTTGTCTACTTCTGGATAAAATGGATTTGAAATGCTGGGGTACACAGTTTACAGCAGACACCTGGACAGAAAGGCCTATAAAGTAGGCATAAATAGTTTAGAAATAAAGATTTAGGAGTTGCTCCCACGAAATTCTAGAATGAAATGGAAGCTCCCGAGGAAAGGCTAGCATTTTAAGATTCAAGAAGAGATATTAGGCATCCAGAGGTGGGACCACGAATGAATTAATTCAAAGAAGTAAACACAAGCAAACCTGAATGGAAAGCTGTCAATCGCCAGGACTCCCCTCCAAGGTACCTTTGGGTAAATGTAAACCTCCAACTTTTTGGTTAACCTGCAGGCCTGTTAACCCATTTTTACCAGACCAGCTACTCCGAAAACCTCACTGCCATCCATCCAAGTCAACTCCAACTCACAATGATCCTGTAAGGCAAAGTAAAACTGCCTGTGGAAGGAAAAAGCCTCATCTATCTCCACAAGTGCTGACCTTGAGGGTCACAGGCCAACATATGGTCCACTACGCCACCTAAACCAAAACCAAACTCACTGCTGAGTAGATTCCAACTCAAAGTGACTCTGTGAGACAGGATAAATCTGGCGTTAGGGGTTTCTGAGGCTGTACTCTTTACAGGAATAGAAAACTTCTTCTTTCTCCCAAGGGCTCCCTACAGATGGCACTTAATGATCTTCTCTAGAAGTAGTTCCCAGTTAGAAAGATAACTTGTTTCCCCCTAAGGCTAAGACTTCTGCCCACCCAGGAAATTGCTATCTTTGTATGTAGCAATCCAGCCACCAAGACAAATGTGGGGAGTGGGGGGTAGTGGCACAGACTTTTGTAAGAGAACTTACAATTTAAAAATTGGGGTTTTTGCCTTAATTGGGGAAAAAAATGGGCATTAAATAAAACAACCAACCGAAAATTTAAAAAAGGAAAACAGATATTTTCTAATGTATGATCAATGTATTATTCTACCTAAAAAGCTATCCCTGATATCAAGACATCTTATTTCAATCAATTTCTGGTTTGGGTAGGGTCTAAGAAAAATGAAATAGATAATGATCTTGCAGCTTTTCTGACCCATAAAAATCACTTTAATTTCATTTCCTCCCTTCAAGAAATATGCATTTGGATAAAAAAAATCATACACAAATCTCTAACACTAAAAATAGACAACAGTCCAACAAAATTTGCTAATACTAAATGTGAACCTATCATTTTATTGCATGTTCATACATCTAGCAAACTAAGAAAGTCTCTAGGTAATCAGAAATAGAGGGGGCTGCAGAGCTTTCATGAAAGGAGAGCAGGGAGAGACAACGCAAGGAGGCAAAAGGTAAGATGGGAGGGAGAAGGAACCACTGGTCACAAACAGGAGTAATAGCAGCTGCCATCAAGTCAAATTTGACTCACCCTATGGGACAAAAACTGTGCATCTCTGTGGGAGCACAGCCCCTTCTGTCCACATAGAGCAGTTGGTGGGTTCCAACTGCTGACTATGTCACCAGGGCCCCACAGCATAAACACCAAAACCACTGCCATCAGGTTGATGTTGGCTTATAGCAACCTTGTAGGGCAGAGTAGAACTGGCCTGCGAGTATCCCAGACTGTTAACAGGAATAGAAAGCTAGTGGTTTTGAACTGCTGACCTTGTGTATCGCAGTCCAACATGTAATTTATCACGTCCCAAAGGTTCCACCACAGGATAACCAGTAATGCTTATTATATACCTTTCTGGGCAAGACATTTTCTCTCCCTTGAATAGGACAAAAAGAACGGCCTGCTTTTAGCAGCTCCCACTTTTGAATAAATCAAAATGCTAACCAACTACGCAACTGATTCCTCCAAAAAGAAGGAGCAACTATAAATTTCCGTTATTTCTAACTACTACTTGTATTCTTAACAAGTATTAATGTATGTGGTCCTCTTATTACTTGAATGTATTCTAACCATTAAAGAGTCAATAGCCATTATCATTCCTGTGTCTAAATAACAAAATAAAAGATTACTTGCAAGGCCAAACAATTTAGGGGGGAGATACACAAGTGCAAGAATGGCAACACAGGAGAATGACTAGTCTAATTCTAAAATGCAGTTTTTAAACGAAACAAAGTTTTTATTCCTATTAGAAAAACAATCTCAAACTAAAACACCTATTACCTACTAATGGAAATTATGTCAATATACTAAGGAATGGTCTACAAAAAAAGTAGTTTACCCTAGTCTAAAACACCAAGAACACAGATTTGTTCATGAGTGGGAAAATTTAATTATCTTTTCATTCCATTATTTAAGCCTCTCATATATGCCAAAGGGCCCCTAACGGCTTAGTGGGTGATGGCAAACTCATTTAAAAACCACCAGCTGCTGTTCAGGAGAAAGATGAGGTTTCCTACTTCCATATAGATATATACTTTTGGAAACTCACAGGACAGTGCCGTCTACAGTCACTGTGGGTTGGAATTAACTGAATGGCCATGAGTCCGGTTTGGCCACATATGTAAAATGCTAATCCCAAACCCTAAATAATACTGTCCTATCCTCTGTATGAAGAAGTCGTAGACAATAGAACAGGTTCTACAACCAAGCTTACTTCAAAATATAGAATGGCTACCAACTATCTACTTTATAATTCAAATTTAGTTTATAATTCAAGAGCTATACAGTCTGGTCAATCCTTTCTGTCTCATTAAAACAAACTAACAAACAAAAACTTCCAGAATGACACTTTTTAGAATGATGCCCTTTCTTTCTATTAACATTTTGTACACAATCCTCATTTCCTATCTCATCTTTCTCTCGCAGAAACGAAGACTGCACATGTACTTACAAGTATCCTTGTAAGCTCTAGGGTACTTAATTAACTGACAGGTTTCAATATGATTTGAGTATTCACATTATTTAATCCATGAGTGAATTACTTCCCCAAGACATTCAGGTAACAGAAATTCACATTTTTTGCCTCTGAACTAAAGCCATGTGCTAACACCAAAAAACATTACTTGTAAAGTTATATATTGATTTCCTTAACTAGCCCCACATTTTCAAAGGATAATTTTATATTATAGAACTAATCTTGGTTGAAATCTTGAGATCATGTGCAGTTATCAGGATAACCATAAGTTTCCTCAGTTTTGATATTTTCATAGCGCTATGACCAATTTTATCATCAGCTTTTACTCTCAGTCTTTGGGGAGAAGATTGTTTAAAACACTTGCAGTTTCACGGAAAGACATAAAGATGGTGATTGAGGAAGAAATCAAATTAACCAGCGAAGCACAACATGAGAGCATCAAACCCAAACACCAGGTTTCCGATGGTTACCTAGTTTTTACTGGCTTTGCAAAACCCCGTACATCTATCCACTGTGCTTGCCTCTGTGTGTGCCACATTTCAATAAAAACTAAAGGGAATGAAGGGACTCATTTTTACCCTATCACTGTCTATCAGTCTTTTTTTTGGCATGTGTTTAGTTTCAGACACTGTATTTTACATTTTCTATAAAGATTTAATTCGCCAGGTAAATTAAAGGCGAGAAATTAGACTAAGGGCTAGGAAATCCAAAGAAAACCAAACCTAAAGTAACACCCTAAGAACACTGAAGCAGAGCTGTTTTTCATATTTACTAGTAAGTATGACGTGGAGAAACCAAATCTATTACTGGTTGTTGAGCTACACAGTGGACTCTGCCTTGAATATGTGTGTTTTAATAAATGATTTTTTTATTGTGAATTAGGTGGGGAGGGGTTTAACTACAGTCAACAGTTCAAAGCCCTAAACATCTCCAGCCCCCAGGATCCCAAATTTCTCTTCTCCCTAATGGAGCTCCCCCCTCCCTGTCACCTAATTTAGTACTTATCAACCATGATTGCATTTTAAAAAAATAGAATTAAACTACCACTAATTATCTTTTCAGTAGTACCGCTTAAAAGCAAAGGGAATATTTTAAGTAGGTTCATTCCAGAATTATTCCATGAAAAAAGATGAGGCTGTCTGCCCTGTAAAGATTTTCAGTCTTGGAAATTGTATATAGGGTCACTGAAAGTCGGAATCAATTTCATGGCAGTTAAGTCCTCTAGAATCATACTCCCACTTACTGTGTATAATGCATTTCCCATCTGGAGCTGTGGAAAATAAGGGTGACTGGGATACATCAGGTTAGACACACAACACACTAGCTGCATTCATCTTTGTGCTTGATGCAAAAAGACAACGCATTAAATTGTTAAATTATCAGTACTTTAACATCTCAGCTGAACACAAGTTTATCCATAAGCCTAGTCAGATATTATAATGCATTATTTCTTCCTCAATGTACTGCACAAATACTTACTTTTGGACAGATTTTTAATAGGTCCCTCCCATCTGTTTCTCCAAGAACCTACATTTGACAAAGAAATGTTTTGTCCTAGTTTTACTGGCACAAACATCGAGATAAATAATTTTTGGCCACATATATACAATTTAGGGCAACAGGAAATAAATATCTGTCCTGTCCTATAGAATCCTGTACCAACCACATAGCAGCAGTCCACAGAGAAAGATCAGGCCACAATTCATCTTATCTCCCTTCTCCCCCAAACCTGAAAATTCCTAAATAAAAATACAGTACGTGCTGGCAATGAGGAAGAAAGCCAAGAAAACAACCTTGAGAAGGACAACTAAGCAAAAATTCGGGAACACCAAACAATGTAACACTACCACAATGGCCCTAATGTTCCAGGTCTGGGAGGGCAAACTGCGTAAAACCTATTACAAAGGAACACACAGAACTACATGAAACAGGCCTTCCACAAATGAAAAATTGTATCACTTTATTATCAAACCCCAGCATTCAGAAATGCAGCCGTACATTAGATTTCTTCAGTTAACTGACACACCACTACTGGCCGTGTCTAAAAGCTTAACATTTTGAGATGAAAACCATCCCAAAATATGACTGTCTAAACTGATGTGTAGAAACTGTTTCAGAGCTCCATATACCCTGAAGTTTTTTCCAAAATGAAGACTTTTATGCCCCACCATGAAATTCTAATAAAGGGTTTGAGTGAAGTCCAGGAACCTGCATATTTTCACATACTAATGCCTGAAAATTAATCTCACAATGGAAATCGACTCACGAAAACAACATGTTCCTGATGGTGCAGGAATCCTCATTGTGACCATTAACTGTACTGTGATGTAACATGATGGTCTCAAAGGTGAAACCCTCATGCTGTCCCTTAGGTGGACAGTGTGAAGCTTTGAGTCCCAGCAACCCATTCATTCCCCTGTCTACCTCTTCCTGTTGATTTGGAGCCCAGGTGCTGTAATGGGTTACACACTGGGCTGCTAACCTGGCCACCAGCTGCTCCACAACAAAGATGAATGAGGCTTTCTACACCTGAAAAGATTGTCTCAGAAAGCCTCAGGGGGCACTTCCTTCAGAAGTCCTTTGTGTGTCATCTTTTAGAAGATCTTGTTGCCCCATTCCCTAACACTCTAGGGACCAGCATTTTGTCTAAATTCAGTGTAAAGTGGCCCTACGTGCAGCCAGGAGACACACACACAGCACGTGCTTTAGGGCAAGGTCTTTGTCATGACTACTTCCCGACCCAAGAGCCATCTCTTGGTGAATTCCTATTCCAGATGGGCCAGGCGTCACACCATCTCAGTCTAGGTTCCGGGCGGTACTGGGCGGCGGTCAGTAAATCACCTGGCTGAATGAATGGTGGGCAGAGTGGTAGGACTACCTGAGAGCTTACCATCGTCTTTGACTGGGGACCGAGGGCCATGACTACTTACACTAACAAACTGAATGTCATCTTCATTTTCATCCATGGTTGACTCAGATGCCTCAGGCCCAGCTGGAAGGGCAGATTCTAGAATCTACAAAAATAAGCCAAAACATGCTCATCTTCACGGCCTCAGAGCGGCAGGGTGAGATTTCCCCAAAGGTGCGAGCAACGCGCAGCGCCCCACTCCCCACCAGCCCGCGAAGGGGCAGCCCCCACGGAGCCCGGTGAGGGAGGGCACAGGCGCGGCGGGGCGCAGGGGGGCTGGCCGCGGACACACGTTCCTCCCCCATCCTCCCAGGAGCCCTGCCCCGCCACGAGCGAGGGCGAGCGCGCGCTCCCTGCCGGCGAGCACCTGGCCTCCGAAGGCCGCTCGGCCGGCCCGCGAGCACCGACAAGGGGCCCCGCAGCCCGCGCCGGGCCGGGCGGCCATGGCGGCTGCTGGCTCGGCGCGCAGACGGACGCCAGGCCCCGGAGCGGGCTCGGCCGAGCTGCCGCCGCAGCCTCGCCCCGCGCGGGCGGCCGAGCCGCAGGCCTCCGCCGGGGGACGGCAAGCCCTTTGGAGGGCCGGCTGTGGGCCGCCGCGGCCCGCGCACTCACCTCCGACCGCGGGTCCCCCATTGCTCCGACGGCCCGATCGACGGCGCCGCGGCTCCCTCGGCCGCCCGACCGCCGCCGCCGCTACCGCCGCCACGACTGTCTTCCCGCCCAGCACCGCCTGGCGTAGCCACGCCAAGCCCCGCCCCCCGCGGGCAGCGACGCCGCAGGCAGCGGTTCAGTAGCGGCGGCGGCGGGCGAGGGCCGCTAGTTCACGGCTTCCTCCGCGCCCCCGCACCTCTCCGCAAAGGCTGCTGGGAGTTGGAGTCCGGAACTCCGCAAGGCCAATCTCGGGTTGGTGCCGAAGGGCCAAGGACGCCTAAGGACTACGCATGCGCCATGCCAGCAGCGGCGAACCGCAGGGGCGCCAGCGGTGGGTGCTGTGGGCCCGACGGAGAACAGGTGGCATTTGGAGGAGGGGTGGCGATGTTAAGGTTTGGCTGGATTTGGTCCCATTACTTTTGTCCCCGAGGCTGGGGAGTGTGAAGGAAATAAATTTGAAGTATTATTAACATTATCACTTTTCAAGTTCCCATCACCCTGTCATAACCACTGCCACCGTGTGCATTGACTCGTCACAACCCTGTAGGTCAGAGTAGGACTGCCTCTCTGGGTTTCCGAAACTGTACGTCTTTATGGGGCCTCGTCGTATGGACTGCTGGCCTGACAGCGGCCCAATGCTCAGCCCACCTGAGAAAGAACAGGGTGAAGTAGTCTCGCTGGCCTAAGCAAAAATCGCAAAACTAAAGACGAAGTTCTAATAGAAAGGGAGCCTGGTTCCTGCCAATCAAGAAGATGTAGATTGAAAAACCTAGTGCCATCTGGTCAATCCAGCCTCCTGAAAACCCTACACATGGTCTTCGGGACTACATTTGTACTGGAGCAAACAGCCTGTCTTTCCCAAAGAGTAGCTGGTGAGTTTGAACCTAACGTTTGCAGTTGGTTAGCAGCCCAATGCGCATAACACAGAACCACCAGGACTCCATAAAATAGAATTAGCAATTAATTGGCTTTCAATGTTCCCACTCACATTACAATTTATAAAATAAATCACTGGTGTTAGGCTGAGTTTTAATTTTTTTGGGGGGGCGGGGGGCTGTGAGGCAGTGCCTTCCATAAACAGTATTTGTTTGTTTAACATGCCAACCAGTCAATGGAGCGCACCATCAATGCTTTGGAAGAAAGATGTGGCAGTCCACTTCTATTGTTATCAGCCTTGTTCAACCCTTTTCATTCACAGAGACAAAAAGAAGTTGTACACAGTGAGGTCAGGTGAGTAAGGTGAGTGGGCCAAGAGAGGCATACTGATTTTTGCCAAAAAACTGGCACACTGAAACGGCTGAGTGAGCAGGTGCACTGACGTGGCAGCAAAACCAGTCCATTTGCAACAAATCAGGCCATTTTTGTTGCAGACCGTTACACAATCTTTTCAGAATCACTAAATAGAAAGCTTGATTGACCTGCTGGAATGAACTCACATCAAAAAACTAAATGAGCATCTTCTTGATCTTTGATTTCACTTGACAGGCTTTTGGGGGGTAGGGTGACAATGGTGTCTTCCACTGGATGGATTGGTGTTTGCTTTCTGGAGCATAAGAAGAGCATCATGTCCCTTTAGCAGTAACGATCTCGGGGAAAAGTCTAGGTCGCTTCGGAGCTGTGTTTTCAAAAGGGGGCATGTTTCCACTCCACACTCTTATTGTCGGTCAGTTAGAACCCGAGGCATAAATTTTGCAGCAACTCTTCTCATTCCCAAATGTTAAGTTAAAATTCATTGAACTGAGCTCCAAGATAGTCCAGATAACTTCTCCATCTCTTCAATGGTCTGTAGTGAGTCTTCGAAGTTGATGGACATTCAGAATGTTTGTCGTCCATCAACATTTCATCTTTCATGAAATGAGGAAACCACTCGTACACTTGAGTTTTTCTCAAACCACTGTCCTTGTAAGCTGTGTTCGACCATCACAACAGTTTCTGCGGCATATTTCCTGAGCAGGAAACAAATTTAACAGCAGTACAATGTTCTCTTAAATCAGCATCACAAAGAATGAGGTTGGAGTCAAACTGCTTTCATGAAAAAATTCACTGTGACCAGAGAGACCCTTCCCAGGCGACACCAATGGGTACACTAACTCAGAGTGAGTTCCTTAATTGTAGGAGGCAATAGCATTGCAAAATGACTGTTATTTGTGACCTTGCTGCTAAAAATATTGAGAGATAACTCAGTTAAGGTTCTTTTGAATCTTGCATATCCATGTGATTGTCTTAGAACTTAGTGCTTTTATTATTAAGGTTAAGAAAGTGTGACTAGTTAAATAACATTTGCATAGATAAGAGTTTAGGAATGTTTTTTAAGTTCTTTGATGTTATTCTTGTAACCATTCCCTTGTGTAAGAAAAGTATACAAACCAAGCTTTGAATATACTCAGGACTTCAGTCCATCAGATTGAAGTCCTCCAGATCCCATACTTTGTATATATCTCTTTCTTTTCCTTTCATCTGCATGCCTCATTTCAGACCCAGCTTGTGGGATAGCTGGTCTAATTCCCGCCCCCACTACCCCGCCAGCACTTGATTGGGGGGGGGAATGCATATTACTGCTCTTTTCCGTTTTTTCTGGGGGGGGGGAGGTACACCCTTGTATATCTAATATGATCAGAACTCTATCAAAATACCAAGGAAACCATGCCTGAAATAGGAAATCTACTTAACTATTAATAATGATTCGCTATGGGTAGCTATACTGTAGTTATTGAAACCCGCTATAGAATATTTTATCAGAGACATCTGTAGTCCTACAAAACCAGGCTTACTTAGCTTGGTATAACAAAGGAAAACAAACCAAAGGCAAACCATAAAGATTTGCTAAATCTTATGTGACGAAGAATAGTTTAGATTGAGTTGTTTTTAAATCTGGAATGGGCAGCGTTTTCTGATAGGTTCAGAGTTCAAAAGGACAACTTTTAATTATGAGGCAATGTTTCTTGTATGACTATGAGAAAATGTTTCTATCCTTTACTTGGCCTAGGGATCCATTCTTTCACTTTATCAAGTAAGATTTTGAGCAGGGTCTATCATTGGACTTGATAACCTCCCAAAGTGTTCTTCGCAGTTTGGCCTGTGTGACATCACTGTAGATTTTCAGATCATCAGCAGTGGCACGGCCATGGTATTTCTTTTTCTTTCAATGTATTACACATGAAAGAAGTATTGGCTTCTTTGCATGTTTCCATTGACGTACTTGCTGCTTTTGTTGATTATTTATTAAGCTACCTGCCTAAAAATTGGAACACAACATCATGTATGATGCTGGAGGTCTTTTCTTCTCTACAAACGCACCACCAAGAAACAAAGTACATGTAATATGGCAAGTTGGCCAGTAAGGCACTTGAGATTTATTTAAGGCACATTCAACCTGGGCAGAAGAGTTCATGTACAGCTAATACTACATTTTATTGTGCTTCAGTTAAAGTACAAATATGGCAAAGGCAAATTTCTTTCTAAGAACCACATATAGTCTACTTAAATGCTCTGGTGGTGTAGTGGTTATACTTCGGGCTGTGACATGCAAGGTGAGCAGTTGGAAATCACTAGCCACTCTTCGATAGACAGACGGGGCTTTCTACGCCATAAAGTTACAGCTTCACAAACTTACAGGGACAGTTCTACCCTGTCCTATAGGGTTGCCATGAGCCGGCATCAACTCAATGGCAGTGAGTTTGGTTTTAAGATGTGGCATTTGAAATGGTCGTATTAATAATTTCTGGTAAAGCAAGAAATCGGTTGGAGGATTCTTCAGTGATGATGGTTCCCAACATACGATGGGGTTAAGTTCCATGGCCACTGCCGAGAAGTTTAAGGAGAACAACAACAAATACTTGTTCCTGAAGAGTACAAAAGGTCTAGGAGATAGGCCCGCAGTAAAATTTCTGTCTTCTTTCTGCGTATGGCATGCTGCACAAGTGTTGCACATGACAGCCATCTTCTGGAGCACAGAACTAAAAAGGGTAGTCCTTTCTGTGAGTGGTTCTTAAGTACAAGCCGTAGTATGTCTTTTCTGAAAACTTGCAATTTCATTGATATAAGCATAGTATTATCAAAATCTGGACACCTAACTTTAATATGACATTTTCCTCTATAATCTGTGGCACATTTGGTCAACTGTCCAAGGTATAAGATGCAGTCCAGGATCCCCAAATGTATTTATTTGTTATCAGTTTATCCTTACTTTGTAACAGTTCTTTCCTGTGTTTCAGGGCACTGGCATTTTGAAGAGTACAGACCAAAGTAAAAATAGTAAACATGCTTGTGGTAGATATATAATTTGTCAATTTGAGGATTAAGAGTGTAGGGGATTGAGGATTAAGTGTCTAGCTTGTCAATCAGATCATAGCCAATGAGGCCTCTATGTGGGCATGGCTTTCTCCTTAGAATTCTGGGAAAATGGTACTTCCTCCTTGGAGGGAGAGACACCTCTCTCTCTGCTGACACCTGGGAGACATAGCAGCTGACAACACACATGGACCCACCAGGAGGCAGCCCTGGGTAGCCATGCAGGGACCCCTGCCAGCGCTGAGACATTTCCAATGACACTGGATCCAAAGACTTTCTATCCACTGGTCTGTGATCTTCTACATTCGGTGCCATTGCATGTGTTTCGTGAATCTTATAGATTGGTATCAGATATATGGGCAAATATCGGACTTAAGGACTTGATCTGGAATGGGCTGGGATGTTTTCTCAATGTTCAACTGCTCTTGTACATAAATCTCTCTCTTATACACATATGTGTGTCCATGGATTTGTTTCTCTAGTCTACCCAGACTAGCACAATGCTAGAAGTCAAAGAAGAAAAAAATCTTGAAAGCAAAAAGAAAAACATCTCCTCACAAGAGAAGCCCAATAAGATTAACAGTTGAATTCACAACAGTAACAATGAAGGCCAGAAGGGAGATAAAGCCAGAAGGCAGTAAGATAACATACTCAGATCTCTCAAAGAAGAAACAGTCAACCAAAAATCTTAACTACAACAAAGTCATCTTTCAAAAACTGAAGGTGAAATAAGGCCTTTCCCAGATAAACATAAACCAAGGTATGTATTGCTAACAGACCTTCCTTACAAGAAATACTAAAGGAAGTTATTCAGGCAGAAAACAAATAATACAGAAAATCCCCAAGAAGAAGCAAAAAGCACCAATAAACTTAACTATGTAACTTTATAAGGTAGAATAAATACATTTCTCATTCTTAAATAAAAAGCAATTATATAAGATAATATAAGGGGTTTCCAAAAGTTCATACATCTGAATTTTAAAATTAAATATAATTTTCCCATTAACTGTAAATCCTAATATTAAATGTAAAATATATCAATAGCCTATAAAAATATATGTGATCTATTTGCCAATAACAGCACAAAGGTGTGTAGCAATGAAGCTGTCTTAGGACTAGCAAATGCCTATAGAAGGAAAAGTAATTACTAAACAACGTGCTGTTGGGTTTATAGCATTAATATTGTATATATAACAATACTACAAAGAAAAGGGCGGAAGGGGAAGAGCCAACTGTGTGGTTGTGTCGGGAAGGTGAGCATCATGGAATGCCAGTTTAATAGAACGCAGTGTTCTTGTATTGAGGGAGTACTTGAGTGGAGGTCCAGAGCCCCACTAGCCATCCTATGTCCTTCTCTCCATTGATTTTAGTTCACTTGTTGTTCCGACTTTAAATCTTTATAGGGGTAGCCAGCCTCATCTTTCTCCAGCAGAATGCCTTGTGGATTTGGACCACTGATCTGGGGGTTAGAAGCTCAATGTGTAGCCCAGTATGCCTATATACCAGGGAGACCCCAAGTATCAGAAACTCAAATAATTGTTTTCCATTTATAAGTATGTATGCGGGTGTGCGTGTAAACTTTCTAGTATGTTTTTACTTAAATAAAAAATAAAACAAATCAATGGGATATTTGTTAAAGAATGTCCTGTCTCCAATTAAAAACAGCTATCAGACATAACAGTAATGATGCTCTTTACGTGAGATTTAAAATAATCATGTTTATAACTCAAGGCATCTTTGAAGAGTATAATTCAACCTCAACTTAAAACAAAACATAAAACCACTGCCATCAAGTTGATTGCAATTCACAGTGACCCTATAGGACAGAGTAGAACTCTCCCTATGAGTTTCCAAGGCTGTAAACCTTCATGGGAGCAGAGAGCCTCACCTGTCTCCCATGTAGTGACTGGTGGGTTTGAACTGCTGACCTTGCCATTAACAGCTCAATGTGTAACCCACAGTACCAACAATGCTCAAACAAGGATTATTAATATTAGGTAGATACTGAGGACACACACTGTCTACCTGCTGAATCACAAGCAAAGTTCCCTAAGGCAGATTAAATCAGAAAGAACATCCCAGGAGAGAACAAATAAAATGGTCTTACAAAGGAAAAAAATATATTAAGCTAACTACAAAAGACAAAGGCCAGGAAGCCACATCAAGAGGATGACAGGAAGACTAAACACATCTTTCTAAAGACCTAAAAGGCAGGGCCAACACTGGTCTTCCAGTTTGTCATACTGTGGTGGCTTGTGTGTTGCTGTGATGTTGGATGCTAAGTCACTGGTATTTTAAATACCAGCAGGCTCACCCAAAGTGCACAGGTTTCAGTGGAGCCTCCGGAATAAAAATAGAAAATAGAAAAGGACCCGGCCCTTTGAAGGTGAACCTTAAGTAAGGAAGAACCAATGCATGTGAATGGTGGGGCTGGAGAAGAATACTGTAAGTCCCATGGACTGCTAAAAGGACAAACCCATCTGTCTTGCAAGAAGTACAATCCGAGGGCTCCTTAGAAGCAAGAATGGCAAGACTCGGACTTACATTCGTTGGCCATCTTCTCAAGAGAAAGTAATCGTGCTTGATAAAGTGGAGGGGCAGCAAAAAAAGAGGCAGGCCCTCGTGAAGCTGGATGGACACCGTGGCAGTCACAATGGGCTCAGACCCAGGAACAATTATGAGGACGGCGCAGGGCCGAACAGTGTTTTCTTCTGTTGTGCAAAGCGTTGCTATGGGCCGGAGCCGACTCCACGGCACCTAACCACAAAAGGCAGTACATCCATAAATATGTACACCGTTTTATGAAAAAGAAATAGAACAGCTCTGGGGAATTAGAATTTTGATGGCTGAAATTTAAAATTCAATAAATGGACTGGTGGGTTACTGCTCTGATAAGCCCTCAACCTATGAATATGGTCTGGGCGTCCCATGTGGGCATTACAATGAATTATCAAACCCAGCAGGAAAGTAGAATGTGCATAGGAAGGACAACTGCTTTGTGAATTGGTAAAAAGGATGGAGGTAGGAAGAGGGCAAAGTTCATGGAAAAATTAAATGAAAAGATAGTGGAATTTTTCCACGAACCTTTTGAAGCCTCCTCGTAGTGTATCTGACCTCTGCCTCCTAGGACTCTGCATTGGGATGTTGATCTTGAATCTCCCTCCTCTTGTGAAGTTAGGCGGTCAGAAAGGAGAGAGAGAATTCGATTCCCAAAATAGGTGAAATCTCAGAAAGAGATAAGAGTAGGGAGACTATTATAGTAACATTAAAAGTAACAAAAGAAAAAAGTTCCTTTAATTGAGGAATATACCTATCCATATTGAAAGTGTCCATAATGTACTCAGCACCATAAATGGAAAAAGATACAAACAGGCACATTTTCATCAAATTATAGAATATGAGATGAAAATAGGATTCAAACAGCCATGGCGGGAGGAGAGGCAAGAAATACCTATGAGGCCGTGCTAGTCTGACAACTTCTAGTTGGCACCAATTCAACAGTACCCAACAAGGGCAACAACCAAGGGAGAGTTCGGGTATAAGTTCCGAACAAAATAGATATCAGCTTTGTGTTAGTCTTCTCAGTCGTTACAATAAGTGTAATTGGTATGAACTTATCTCACAGACTCCTTATGAGAGTAGAAAGCCTCCAGAAGAGCAGCTGCGGAGTTGGAACTGCTGATCTTGTGCTTGCTGCCCACGGAGCTACCACTACAGCAGCCACCAGGGCGCCTGGCTGAACACACAGGTGACTTCTATCTTTCAAGATATCAAACAACACAAGGAAGATAAATTAAAACAACAAGGACTGGAAAGGATTGGAAAAACAAAACATTGCCTTGCAACTGGGCGAGACTAGTGCAGAGGAAAGCACAGGCATAAAGTGGACAGTAGAGAGAACACAGAGAGAACAAACATCTCAGCGGGGTCAGGCAGAGGAGGAGAGGTCCTCTTTGTGGCTGCTGGTGAAGACTGAGACCGTCCAGGGCTGGTGAGAGAAATTCATCTTCTGCTCGGGTCAGAGAACTAATGGAAGCAGAATTCCCCGAGGGCTACAAGAGCCGGGATCAGTGTTCTCTCTCTGAAGGGACTGAAGCCTGAAAGGGAACTCTGGCCCCTCCTCCAGCCAAGAACCCTCCTGCAAATAGTAGCTGGTCCTGAAAAACCCAGGTCTTTAAAAATCGAGTGTTCCAGTAACACTGTGACACAGCAGCAATACAAAGAGTTTAGAAGAAAATGTGAAAAGCCATAAAATTTGACCAATGCCTGAAAAGCATTCACCAGAAATATGTCATAGAAGGACATTTTTACCACACTTTCCCTACTGCCTCCAAGGCAGTGAAACCACAGACGCATGCAGAAACTCAAATATTAGTGAGTGTTTCGCATTTTTGGTGTTCTAACTTTAGATTGAGAAAATCCTTCCCATTAAGAAAACATAAAAATAATTTTTAAATATAAAAATAATCATCCATGTATATTCTTTCAATTTTTATTTTTTACACCATTCTTTCCTAGAATTTGGTTTGAGGTAGAATTTAATTTTTTTGTCAGTTACGAAACAAAATGTGCATGGGGACGTGAATATTTCTAATAAATCATATTACAGGCTTATTGTATGGCTAGGGGTGCTGGTTTGGGTGGGATCTATATGCTGGTTTGGGTGGGATCTTCAGTAAACTTGTCCCAGCAAGAGAGCCAACAACAGTATAGACACCTCACAGCCTGTTTCTGCAGGTACCAACTGCCAATTTTAGACTGAGAACTGAAAGGACTTTGTTTCACATACTCATAAAATCTATCCAAATAAAATTTCACAAAATAGAACAAATGTATTATTGTTTTGCATTATCCTTAACTGCTGTACAAGTTATTCTCCTATCTACAGACTTTTGCTGAAAAGTAAAGATTACAACACATAGTTTCTTTCCAAGGACAACATCCAAGGAATCTGAGGATAAAAATGTTGAGGCAACAGCAGCTACAGACAATGTAACTTTCCTGTGATCCAGTGGTCGTGGGAATTTGGGGAGTTCCCTATCCAGTACAGGGTGGATTTGTGCCCTGGTCTGGGAGATGCACGGAGCTCCACAAGTTGCTTACGTCTGGTGGAACATATTGACTAGAGGATGGGTGTGCTGCAAACAGGGCGGTTCTAGCACCACCGTCCTTGTTGCTGTTGTGAGGCGTTACCCAGGCAGCCTGGACTCGTAGACACACTGCCTTGTCCTACCCCATCTTCGCAACCACTGCTGCTTGACTGTGCCCTTTGTTGAGTCACTGTGTTAGTCCATCGCATTTAGGGTCTCTCTCATTTTTGCTGTCCTTCTCCAGAGACTGGTCTTTCCTGATGACATGTCCAAAACACATCAACCCAGGATTCGACATCTACTGAAAATACCCTTTAGGAGATTTGAGACATATCAAAACATTCTCAGGTGAGATACTGGGTAAAGGACACATGGAATGTCTTTGTATTGTTTCTTAATGGCTGCTTGGTAATCAATAATTAACTCAAAAGTTTCCCATTTCTTATAAAATTGAGCAACCCTCACCCCATGCTGTGAATGAGTTTCCCTCAGTAATGAGCCCAGGGTTGCTGCAATTGGCTTGATTTTGAAATAGAAACTTTAAAAAATGATCAAATAGGATTGCTTTGTTTGTCACATAGTTACCATATATACTTGAGTATAAGCTGACCTGAATATCAGCCGAGGCACCTAATTTTACCACAAAAACTGCAAAAAAAGTGCTGAAAAACTTGAGTTATATACGAGTAAATACGGTAAATTGAAGCGTTAAGAGGCTAAGTAAATTACCATGATCTCATAATTTGTCTTTGAGAACCCAAACTAAACTGCAGTTCTTGGTCTTTCTTGCATAATGTTTTAAGGAACAAAAATGTGGTTTTAAATCACAATACCTTTTAATATTAAAAAAGTTTCACAATGCTTTTTAATATCCCAAACTGGGATAGTCCAGAAATAATGTAACTATATTCATATAGGGAAGAGATGGCAAGTCATTTGACTGAAAGTTGAGCCCTGCGGGTAGAAAGTTTAGCTTCAGGTCTGAAGGATAGCTTAAATTCATGCTCTGGGGGGTTCCAAAAGTCTCCAGCAGGTCAGTAAGTTGAGAGAGCCTCTCACTACCTCCTATGCTGTCTGTCCCCTTTCAGGGAGGTCAGCAGCGGTAGCCAGGTACCATCTAGCTCTTGTGATCTCACAGTTGTGAAAACCAAGGTTACATGGTCTGCTATTGCTTTGGAGTGTCTCCTTGCCTTTGACTTTTCTTCAGTCTTTGCTTCGGCGGGGCAGAAACAAACAGTGGCATCGTAGATGGTTGCTCATAAATCTTTACGATCCTAGTGGCTACTCCCTCAAGCAGGAAGTAGAACATTCTCTTTGTGGATTATTTTTTGCCAAGTAACCATGGTGTCCCCAAGGTCCAGAACCCCAAGGTCCAGTAACTCATCCCTTTTTGGCTATAAATAACTTTGCCCCCTATTTGTTGTGTTTGTGTATGTATTAGCAGCATATACATACACACATAGAAATAATCTCCATCAAACATACATATTTATAGGTGTAGTCTTAATCACCTTCCCACCTGGTCTTTAATTTTTATTAAGTATGATGTGTATTGGTATGGACTGAAGTTTATGTGATTCATGTGGGTTTTTAAAACAAGATTCATGGTCCAATTTAAGAAGTTTTCATCTAGTATTTCTTTGAGCAGTTTTTCAGCCTTTCCCTCTTATTCCTTTCTGTATAGCCCTCTAATATATAATACATATGTAGTCCCACAGGTTCCTGAAGCTCCATTCTCTTCCCCACCTCCCCGAGTGAGTCTATTTTTCGCTACTGTTCAAATTGGGTGATTTCTAATGTTCCATCTTCAAATTCACTGATTATTTCCTGTCTCCTCTAGTTATTCAGTTTTAGTATGGGCCATTGTATTTTTCAGTTTAAATTTTTCTAAAAGGTATCTTCTATTGTTTTTTGTTGTTCTTGCGGCTTCCTGTTTCTTTGCTGAGCCTTTCTAATTTTGTTTCAAGAGCATTCTTAATTGCTCAAGGTAACATTTCAATAATGGCAGCTTGTAATATAGTTGCCCTGAAGCCTGGCTGCATCTTGTAGGCTCTTGTCAATGCCATCCTGCCCCTAAATGGAGGGTGAGGGGTCCAGGCCTGCTGACATTACAGGTGGGCTGGGGTCTGGAGTGTGGGGTGGTAGGCACCCTTGAGGACCAACTGGGACTCTTCTGGAACTGAATACTCAGTCCTTCCTATAGTTTTTAGCAGTCAGAAGATACCTGCCTGGTTAAAATAATTAAACTGTATACCTATTAATGCAGAAGTATTTATATAAACTGAATCGGTAGGCCTGTACTAATCTCTCTACATCCACAGTATCAACTCACCCACACCCAGGTGGCCAACACAAGTGGCCATTTGGTTCAGCGGCATCCTGGGTGTGTCCCAAATTTGGGCCCCAGGACAGGAAAATGAATTGGTCTGGCAATACTGTGGTCACCTTCTGCAGGCTTAGCAAAGGAAATCATGTTTCAATTTTGTGTGTGTATTGGCAAATTAAGTTTTTTTTGTTGTTCATTGTTTTTTAATAAACTCTGGTAAGAAATACAGCACCTTTATTGTCTAAGGCATTTTACATTTTAAAACATTTCAGAACCACTGTCATTTGTGTGACATCTAATTGTCTTTTTTCATTCAAGTTGTGATATTGCTGGTTCTTAGTTTGAAGAATTATTTAAATTGAAACCTGGCATTTTGGTTATTATGAGATTCTTTCTGAGGTTCTTACATTAGAAAGTTCTTATTTAATTAACCCATGTGCTTTGGCTAATTTGGCATTATTCAATCAGCTGAAAGAAGCTGCTGCTTTATTACTCCTAGGTATGAAGTCCACACTTCCAAGTCAGTCTATGTTGAAATTGAAGGTGGGGGTGGGGCGGGGCAAGGTGGTCTCAGTACTTTGAAACCATGTTAAAAGTTATGAACCTCTCCAAGGCCTCACCTGATACCTTTCCAGCTTGGGTGGTAATGTCAGTATCAGTTAGCTAGAGGAAGCTTGAGGGCCAGGCTACCTACACTGTCTTTGCTCACAGGACCGAAAGTAAGGCTTGTTTTTTGTGAAATCTGTGGTTATGGTTATTGTCTTAGTTTTCTGTCTTTCTACTGTGTCCCTTTCTTAGTTCCTTGATAGAGAAAGCAAAGTTTTGAAGGGATTTCTTTCATTCATTTGCTAATTTACAGGTTAAGAGGAGTGCTTCTAGATTGCTAGTTTTTTGGTTCCAAACTATGATTTAAAGTCAACAGAAAGACCAAAGCGAACTCACTAATCTTTTCATTTCTTGGATTCTAGGATTCCCTAGTGGTCTGCCTTGTCTTCATCCTTAGCATCCTTGTTTGTTTACAATATTCTGGGGATTGGGTTGTACACAGAAGGTAGAACAGGGCAAAATATGGCTATTCCATCTTCTCAGAAGAGGGAAGCTTACCTGTATCCTTTTACTTTTAACTTTTTGATAATCTCTGCCTTTCTAATAGGTGCTTTTTTTCAACTCAGAGTTCAAATATTACTTGAAGTAATAACATAAACATCATATAACCACATATTCTCCTTACCAGCTCCCCAGTTTTAGGTTCTACTTCCATGTTTACTACATTTCTTATTTTGAACTTGGAATTTGTATTTCAAGTTCTTTCCAAGACCAGGCCCTAATCACCCCCAGGTCAAGTATGTCCCTGAGCTTGGTCCACTGCTACAGGGGGACTGGGGAGCCAGGTCACGTGCTTGGGTATTCACCAACATTAACTCAGACAGGAGATGAGGCACTGCAGAACTCCCTCCTCCTCAAGGCCAGCTGCCAGTCCTTCGCTCATTTCAGGAGGAGCCATGGCCAAGCAACCACGGGATCTCTCCTTGAGCCAGGAGAGGAACTTGCCACACCTCCCCTCCAGTTGCTGAAGACGGGAAAGGGGTCTCCTTGAAGACACGTGGTGTCCATTCAGGAACCTCCACCCAGGCACCGTGCTTTCAGGTAGTCTGTGTCTAGTTCAGCTGCCGGATGAGTTGGTTTAGCCAGGTGAGCCCATCTCCTTGAGAAAACCCACTCTGTTCTTGGTAGCATGACGGGCCACAGAGAGGTGGAACGGGTGCAAGAACTGCGAGACCACCTGGAAATACTTGTCCGGGAAGGCGATTTCATGGACGAGGTCTTCCAAGCAACTCACACCAAACTTCCCCAGGGGCTCCTTAATCACTGTGTTGTCCGTCAGCGGGATGGTCTTGTTCTTAACCTTGGCTTGCCCGCATTTCAGGATGAGTTCCAGGACAGACTTCAGGTTTGGAAAGCCCCACGTCACATAGGGCTCCACCATACGCAGCATTTTCAGGGTCACGGGCGTCACTTTGACAAAGACACCACTGAAGATCTTCTTCAGACGAAGTCTTGTGATGGTCTTCTTTACCAGAAAACTCACCCCCTTGATCCTTTGGATGCGGACAGCAAAAGCCAGGGAATGTCCATCGAGCACTTCCAAGACATGAGGTTTGCTCTCAAGTCGTCTGATGCGGGCCTTGTCCCGCTGCTGCCGCCGGGAATCAAGCAGGAACGACTCCAGTCGCTTGAACCGCAAGTCTTTCCCTTTCCTCTGCTTCCTCTTTTCCAGAAGCGCCTGCTTTACCTGGGTGACTTTGAGAGCCTGATAAGCCTTCCTTTTTTTTTCAGGAGATGTTTCTGGCACCATTGGGATCATTTTCCGTGGCTCTTCTTCCGCCATCTTGCCAACGTCCATTTACTACATTTCTACATGTATACATCCAGACAATGTTACAGCTCTTACTTCCTTTTTTAGAAGTTAATAAGGTAAAATGGTCTTTTAGATTTGTCTTTTTAGTGTTTCAGATGTTTATCAATAAAACTTGACCACACTTCTCAAAACTACTTAAAGATTCCTTATAATTAATAATTCAAGACCTTTTGCTCATTCAAGAACACAAAGATTACAGATTTAAGATTGTCCCTGGCCTTTCCCATTATCACATGACAATTGAAGAAATATCACTTGGCATTAATATGTATGTAAAAGGCTCCACAAATGGTACTGTGTTGGCTTTACTTTTTTATATTATGAAATAGAATTTTTAAATTGTTTTATTAGGGGCTCATACAACTCATTACAATCCATGCATACATCGATTGTGTAAAGCACATTTGTACATTCATTGCCCTCATCATTCTTAAAACATTTGTTCTCCATTTAAGCCCTGGCATCAGCTCCTCATTTTTCCCCTCCCTTCCCGTTCCCCACTCCTGCATGAGCCCTTGATAATTTATTATTTTGTCATATCTTGCCCTGTCTGACGTCTCCCTTCACCCACTTTTCTGTTTTCCATCCCCCAGGGAGGAGGTCACATGTAGATCCTTGTAATCGGTTCCCGCTTTCCAACCCACTCTCCCTCTACCCTCCCAGTATTGCCACTCACACCACTGGTCCTAAAGGGATCGTCCGCCCTGGATTCCCTGTGTTTCCAGTTCCTATCTGTACCAGTGTACATCCTCTGGTTTAGCCAGACTTGCAAGGTAGAATTGGGATCATGAAATTTTGGGGTGGGGTGGGTTGGGGAAGTATTTAGGAACTAGAGGAAACTTGCACTTTTCATCGTTGCTACATCACACTCTTGAAATAGAATTTTAAGAACCACTAAATACTAAAATTCCTGTTCAAAATTCTCAAGTCAAAGTAGGGCAACTTCTATAATACTGAATTAAAAGGCCAAAGATATTATCAACTCATTTTAAAAGGTCCTGGACTCTATTCAAAGTAAACATGACATGTTAATTCAGGCATAACTACATGCTTCTTTTAGAAGTTTTCTGGGAAATAATGTTTGGCAATATAAACAAATCACAAAATGAGTTGGCATATAGGAAATTTCAAACCCTAAACAATCATTTACTGAGTTTCTGCTGTGTGCTGGACACTGTACTAAAGAACCATGGTTAGACTACCAAGAAATTATCCACTGGGGGGAAAAGCAAAAAGTAGAACTCTTATAAAGGTACTACAAAGATAGAGCTGCACATCTTGAAAACAAGCTGAGATCTGCTACAGGGCTTCCACTAGAGAATACTGACACCGTACTGCTAGTCCATCATCCTTCTGAATCTTTTCTCTTCTGCCTATTTGTACATTTAAGTTCTATTTCTGAGGAAGGTAAACGCTCGTCTCCAAATTCATATCCCAAGCCTCTCTTGCAGTGAGAGATGGCTATGTTGAAATAGTTCTGGCCATTGAAATGTCAATCTACTTGTAAAAGCACCTAGCAAAGCTAAAATTTCCTGATAAATCTCCAGGTCTTGTTCTACTCACTTCCTTGTTATCTTAAATTTAAAAAAAAATTAAAACCATGCCACCCGTCTTGCTACAGCCATGAGGGGAAAACCCAAATCACCCCGGACACACAGCAATGATTGCACTGAACTGCCAGGCAAAGCCCGTGCCAGCTTCAGCCTTCCAGTTAAGAGAGCTCGCCCATGTGAATGATTTAAACTCAGTTGAAGTCTGAGCACCTTCCTAATAAAAGTTGTAAGAATAAACATCTAGGTCAGAGTGGTCATTTTTGTTAGTGAGGATAGATTTTGAAGGTCAAGAATGGAAACAGGGGCTTCTCAAGAAGCTATTACAGTACTCTGGGTAAGGAAATATACAGACTCCAAATACAGGCACCTACTCCCAGGAGATAATATAAAGTGACCTGGTGGCACAGTAGTTACACGTTGGGCTGCTAAACGCCAAGTCTGCGTTCTGAAACCACCTCAGGAGAGAGGCGGCTTTCCACTCCAGTAAAGGATTACAGCCTCGGAAATCCACAGGGCGCGTCTACCCTGTCTGCAAGGTTGCAATGGGTTGGAATCTACTCAATGGCAACGCGTTTTCAGTTTTCTTTAGTAGGAGATATTGTGAGTTGGTTCCAGACCACCACAATAAAACAAATACCCAAAACAAGCAAGGCAAATGAATTGTTTCCTGGTGCATGTGTTTGTTTCGTTTACACTCCACTGCAGTAGGTTCTTAATAGTATTATGAAAACTTTGGAAACACTGTGATGTGTGGTGTTGGCGGAATAGTGCTGAGCACAGCTGCTTTCCAAAATGTGACTCAGAGACACGGATGAACACCTGTTGGAAAAATGGTGGCCCTCAGATTTGCTAGGCACAGAGTTACCACAACTTTGCAAAGTGTGAAAATGCAATATCTGCCAAGCTCAGTACAATGGACTAGATGTTTTCAAGAGGAAAGAGACAGGTCAAGAAAAGGTTTCAAGTGTCAGGGTCTACATTTTCAATTTCAGCAACAAAGGAGAGAGTACACTACTCCCCAGAATAGGTGCTCAGGAACTGGGGAGTTCAGCCCTCAAGTTAATTCAGGTAGAGATGCCTATGGGAGAACCACATGAAAAGATAAACAAGCAGGTGGTTATGAACCTTAAAGTCACCAGTGGGATTTGGATTAGAGAAACCAGATCACAGGGTTCCCATCATAGTGGATAGTGTTGCTCAACAAATTACAAAGCAAATTGTGACTAATTCTAAATTAAAAAGACATTAAAATTGTTTAATATTTTGTTTAACTCAATATATCCAAAGTAGTATTTGAAGATATTATCAATATAGTTAATATGATAGGATCCCATGGTCTTTAGAATCCAAAATGTATTTTACATGTTACACTTTCAGTACATCTCAATTTAACTGAATGTCTTTTTCATCATAATTGATTTGCATATAGAATAAATTTTATAATTAAAAACTTAATTAACATACTCAAATTGTTTCAGTCATAAATTTTCTAGTACTGAGTCTCATACCAGGTGATCATTTTTCTTTGTTATTTTCACAGTGAATTATATCCACAGTAAATTTAATTTTAAAAAAACACACAAAAACCCATCATCTTATTTTAAGAACTGATTTGACTTTGACATAAAAACTTATCCACCTGGAAACTTGGCAGATTCAGTAAATCTTGTGCTAGTTTTTATTGTTAACATATCAGAGGGCTGCTGAGAGAGTTAAAAAGCAACTCTGAGTTTCTCAAGAAAGCATTTTTTCAGATTCTCCTTGCAGCTTCTGCAATTGATTTACTTCACAAAACCGGTGACTAATTCTTGAGCATAATGATTGTTAGAAAAGATATAAAATCATTTATTCATTTTTATTAATTCTTGATTTCAACATGAATTCTAACACTTCCCACAGCAGACCACAAGTCACATTTTCCTTTCCTTGAAGTAATATTGGGGGTGGGAGAACATAAATTGAATGGTAATTTTTTTATCTTTAATTAGTAATCTTTTTTTTACATTAGGGGCTCATACAACTCTTATCACAATCCATACATATACATACATCAATTGTATAAAGCACATCCGTACATTCTTTGCCCTCATCATTTTCAAAGCATTTGCTCTCCACTTAAGCCCTTTGTCTTTAATTAGTATCTTATTAGCACCTGCTGGTTCAAGGAAATCTTTACAGCACATAAATTTTGGTAACATTCCCCATAATTCAACCAACTGGTAGAGTATACATAATCAATACATCCTTTATCTTTTAGCTGGTCCTATTGGCTGGTCTTGACCCACAGTGTTTACACTCCTATCCTGCACCCATGATTTAACTGTACCCAGGCTTGTGGTAGAGACCATTTCAAATGGCAAAAAGTTTCAGATGGTATCATGCAGAATGAAGAAAGAAGGAGAAACATCAGGCTTTAGTCTTAAAGTTTCAGTAAAATTAGATTTTAACAAAAATCTAACCTAGCCTAACTGCTGTTCATTATGAATTTTTTTTATATCTAGCTCAAATTCTTACTAGTAAGACAATAAAAAATCTACATCACATGTATTACTTTTAGTGAATGAAATTATTTCTTCATACATATTTTAAGTTTTGAGATAAAATGTATTCCAAGTTTTGGTGGGTCAGTATTTCATAACATGACTCACCTAAAGCAAAAGAAAGCACTTTCAACTTTTTAGATTATTAATCAACTGATAGTTAGATATCCAGTTTTCTAAAAGCAACTATTACATGCCATAAGACCTTGCACTCTTTAAAAACATCTTTTTAAAGACTTTTTTCTTAATTAAAAAACTTTCTACAACTGAAATAATTTATTATACCACAAGAACTGAATGTTAGTTGCTCTTGACTGCCAGTCAGTTGAAAGGAGTGGAAATCCTTCAAGGATGTCAATTGTTAAAGCAATGTCTTGCAAAAAGTTACTGTTAGCTAATCTCTTTGCCAAACCTGACTACGAATGGGGGAATGCCTGTATCATACAGGCTATGCATGCCACGCCACAGTCCAGGCTACAGACTACATGCTACCCATCTTGGCCCCAGTACCCGACCAATTTTAGTAATTTCTATTTCAAGGTCTTTATCTAGTTCCTAAAAGCCTAGTTTGGCTTTTCGAGATTGGTGATAGCCTACATCTTGTCCAAATTTATTTTTAAATGACTAACTTGATTTATTTCAGATATTGAATCATCTAGGGACAATTGCAATCGATGATTTCAACAGTCCCAAAAGACGATTTCAGAAACATTGTCTAACAGCTTTGTGGCTACCAGGCTTTCTTCCCAGCACTGTATTAGCAACATCAGAACAAAACCCAATTAGATTTGCCTTGAGATATTCCTTATTAAAGCCACAATCATTTAAAGCAGCCAATAGTGTACTGAAAATGCACTGTGCTGTAATCGAAACCAATTCTTTCAGAGCAACAAATAACATAATTGGCAAGGTGCTTTTCTTTGAAACTGAAGCTGCCTCATCAATTAGGACACAGATCTTGGTATTCTCTTCTATAATCTTAAATATCTTCATTTCTTTTGCAATATGTTCTGCTATTCTTGGTGCACTGTTTCGTGTATGTAAACAACTAACCTCCCCATTTTTTTCTTGTAGTTCTATTGTCCACTTGGGATAGTTTATTCTGCCAGCCTGGCCGATAAACACAAGTAGGATTAATTGAAGGGCAGAGGAATAAATGGCTCGGTGAGCCTTGCCTTGCTTGTTCTGTGCCTCAATTTAAAGGGGTACACTACCTGTGGGATGCCTAGCCTGTGGACTCTGTCGCTGTAAGTTGAGGTCCCTCCAATCCCACAGGATCGGAATGTTCGTCTCTGGAGCTGGAGACCGACAGTTGGTGACAGTTGGTGAACTGCCATGCTGTTTGCTGCCTGGGTAGATATAGCCCAGCTCTCTCTACAGAAGGGGACTGGCAACTGGTGGCTCTCAAGCCTTAAAGGACTGCTAGTGTCTTACTGCTTTATAATTTAACTGTTAATTTCTTGTATCATCTATCTGTATATAATTTAACGGTTTATTTCTTGACTTATATATCTATCTTTATAAATATATTTATATATAATTACTAGCAATCCGGTTTGTCTCTCTAGAGAATCCTGTCCAACACACCACTCAACATCAGATAATCGTCTATTATGTTTTATCAAAGCAGTGCTTCTCAACCTTCCTGATGCTGTGACCCTTTCATCCAGCTCCTCGTGGTGATGACCCCAACCATCACATTATTTTCGTTGCTACTTCATAAGTTTAATTTTGGTACTGTTATGAATCATAATGTAAATATCTGACATGTAGGATATATTTTCATTGTTATATATTGAACATAATTAAAGCATAGTGATTAATCACAAGATAATATATAACCATATATTGTGAAATATTTATTTCTAATTACAAATCAATAAAAATTTATCTTGAAGCATGGTGTAGGATGGGCAACAGTGTTAAGATAACAAAAATAAACTACATTGCTACATTTTGCAATGTATCCGTAAAAAGCCAACCTCAATGCAAAGGTTGAGATGGCTTCTTTCTCATCAGATAAATTCTCGGGGCAGTCTTTCCAAGAGCACAACGAAGATCATCTTCTACAACAAGTCTACTTCTGCATTTAGATTTGATCACCAACAAGCTGGAAAACCCTGCTTCACAAAGATATGTTGTTGGCAATGGAAGAAGGCACAACACAGTCTCAGACAGAACAGGACATGACTGCAAAAACCTGATGGGGAATTTTGTAACTGGCATGTAGAGAAATCAGTTCTCACTGCATTGCTGTTAATAGGGTCAATGAACTAACTCCTCTTGTACTGTCTCAGGAACATCTTCAGCTTTGACAGAGAATGGGCTTGTGGCAAGTGCACATGGGGTGTCGGGTAGATTTGGAAAGTATGATGAAATTTCGTCTGTAAGCCTGTGCAAGTGTTCTGTCACAGAAATTATCATTGTAATCCTTTTTTTTAATATATAATTTACCTGTTCCCTGCATGGTTTGTCTCCTCATTGTTCACGGGACTCTGGAGAAGCTGTCGGACTTGCAGATGCAGCCTCAAGGCCTGGCTTGATCCCCAACACTGTGGAAAAGGACTGTCCAGCACGGGGCACTGGGCCCTGTGCTCCCCTATGCCCCTGGACAGAGCCCGGGGAGAGTGACCGCTCGGGAGTATCCACGTTGGATCGTAATCGTTTTGTCTGGTTCAATGTCGTGTTCCGCAAAGAAAGCAGAAAAGGTAGGCAACAAATAAATTTTATTTTCATACAATTTGTTTTGCCAAAGCTGAAATTTCATTTGGAATGATCAGATCTTTTCAGACAGATCGAGGCATGTTGCATTTGGTCCTTGCAGTGATCAATTGAACTCGTTCAAGATGGCAAAGATGTCAACTAAGTAAGCTCTTTTCTGCAGTTCACTTTATCACTGAAAAGTGCTTCGAACTGAGGTCTTGCTTTCTGATTAAAAAACATGTTGAGTTCATCACACAGCTCAAAAACACGTTCTAAAACGTTTCCTCTCGTAGAACATTGTTCAACGCATCCAATTCATTGCACAGTTGACTGTTTACAGTGCTTGCCTTTATAAAATTGACAGAAATCATGACACTTTTCATTACTTCTTGTGACTCTTGTGGCAGCATCTTCATTGCTAATATTTGCTGGTGAATCAGACAGTGAGTTCCAATGACTTTTGGTGACTCATTCAGTACCAAACGTTGAAATCCAGATTGACACCCTAGCAGAGCTGGAGCACCATCTGCGCACACCGCCACAAACTTTTCCCCAAGAGATCTGATGCTCTTTCAGAAATGAACCGTGTCAAATACATCACATGCAGTAGTTGTCTGTAGGAGGCATCCAGTTGATCAAGGTGTTTACTAATGGGTGACCAAATAGTCCCCTGTGCCTCTGTGTCTTTGCAGACAAAAGCAATGCAAAATGACTGTTATTTGTGACTTTGCTGCTAAAAACATTGAGAGATAGCTCAAGTTATTTATGATCTCTTTAAGGCTCTCTTGAATCTTGCATATCCTTGTGATTGTCTTTGAACTTAGTGCTTTTATTATTCTAAGGTTAAGAAAGTGTGACTGGTTAAGTAACATTTGCATAGATAAGAGTTTAGGAATGTTTTTTAAGTTCTTTGATGTTTGTTTTGTAACCAATCCCATGTAAGAAGAGTATAAAAACCAAGCTTTGAATATACTCAGGACTTCAGTCCATCAGACTGTCATCCTCCTGATACTGTGCTTTGTACATATCTCTTTCTTTTCCTTTCATCAACATGCCTCATTTCAAACCTAGCTTGATGCAGGATAGCTGTTATAATCCCCCGCATTAGTTGTCGTTTCAAGATGTTTGCAAAAAAGAAACTCATCTTTAAAGTCGCCATCATTAATATACCTCACGTAAACCAGTAACTGTGAACATTTCGCAACGTCTTTAGATTCATCAAGCTGGATGCTAAATATTGGAAGTGGAGCAGATTTAATTTCCTGGATTATCTGATCAAGAATATCAGCAGACATGTCATCTATTTTTCTGTGGACGGTGTCATTAGATAAGGGAATTGCACTCAATTTCATAACAAATTAATCTCCGATCATAACTCGAACAATGTCTTTGGCTGCTGGCAACAGTAAATCCTCAGCAATGGTGAGAGGTTTCATAACTCTGGGGATTCTGAGTGCCACCAAACATGAAGCTTCAATGGCTGCTCCGTTTTGTTTGTGGTTCTTGCCACCAGTGTCAAGTTTGGCTTTCTTGAGTCCATCAGCTTTGCTTCTAAAATAGATGGTGTCCTTGCCGGCAAAGCTCGGATGCTTGCTGTCAAAATGGCATTTTACTTTATTCGGCTTCATATATTTGGCTGATAAAACTTCACAAATAACACATTAGGGTTTCTCAATTCCCACTGTAATTATTGAGGTAAAACCATACAGATGTGCTTTACACAATTGATGTATGTATGGATTGTGATAAGAGTTGTATGAACTCTTAATAAAACATTTTTTAAAAAGCTGTAAGAGCACACCCAATAAAATGATTTATTTTTAAAAATATATCCTCACTATATTTTCTTAACATTCTTCTCTACACGATCAATTGTCATGGGATGGTTTCTTAATGAAAATAACATATAACAGTAGTTTTAATAATACAAAAGATAATACATGGCATAGTTCATTTGATACAGTTCATTAAAGTTTCCTATGATTTACCATTCTGTTGGTTTTTTACATACCTGTTACTATCACAAGGGGGCAGTATTCACCATTAACCACAGCTGAATATAAAAAGACCAATCAACACCAGATTAAGTTCCCATGGTACAGATATATATATATATTTTTTTTTTTGCAGTAGTTGATGATTTTACAGTACATGATTTTACATTTACCCAGTAATTATAATTCATGAAGTGTCGTTTTACCTCCAATTCTGCTGCTTTCAACACAGTCGATGCTTTTAACAGAGTAGCTGCTCTCTGCACAGTACCTGCTCTCCACACATGGGTGACTGGTCCGCATAAGTACATTATGGTGCCAACACTGTCATATACACCTGTATTTGTATGGAGTATATGTGATGGGGTTGACGCGATGATGTCATCACTCTGGGTACTCGTATGTGGGAGTATCTGCATGTGGGCAGACCCACCTGGAGATGGATAGCAGAGCCGTGTCTTGGTTCCTAAGGCCATTGGAAATATTTGTTTTCCTACAGTCTTAGGTGACCCCTGTAAAAGGGCCGTTCCACCCCCAGAGGGGTTGCCACCCCCAAGTAGGGAATCACTGTGCTAAACTGTAAAATTTTATAGTGGTATCAATATTTTTATTATCTTGCGTATGCACTAAATTGGAAATTGAGTCATTAGCAGATTCCTTTAACAAATCCTAAATTTTACCATGGGCTTTAGAAATATGCTCCCAGATAGGAGCTGGAGGTACAGGGAATCCAGGGCAGATGATACCTTCAGGACCAGGGGTGTGAGTGGCGGTACTGGGAGGGCAGAGGGTGAGGGGGTTGGAAAGAAGGAACCAGTTACAGAAAAGGGGGTGAAGGGAGCCATCGGACAGGGCAAGATATGACAAAATAATATTTATAAATTATCAAGGGCTCATGAGGGAAGGGGGAGCAGGGAGGGAGGGGAAAAAAAGAGGACCTGATGCAAAGGGCTTAAGTGGAGAGCAAATGCTTTGAAAATGATGAGGGAAAAGAATGTACAGATGTGCTTTACACAATTGATGTATGTATGGATTGTGATAAGAGTTGCATGAGCCCCTAATAAAATGTTAAAAAAAAAAAAAGAAAAAGAAATATGCTCCCTAATTGTGCTTTGCAGAGATGCTCACCTCTTAGTTTTATTACTACCACTGGGGTTATTGAATATACAGTCCATTCCTTGGATACATGGGCAGGCTTTGCTGCTTTTGATCCCAAATGGTGAACTGTTGAACAATTTTTGCATCCTAATTTACCTTCTTTCATTTTGAGCCATTTGTACTGTTCTGTAAACATGACTGCTTATTTTTCTTTCCAACAATCTGGAAGCACAAGGTTATCTGTTTCTTTCTCTGATGGCATGATGGCAGTTCTTCAATGACTGGTTCACTAACACATTCAGAATGTGATCCTAGGACCTAGAGGACCCACAGTGATGTTGTTCCTCTCATTCCTCTCTGTCTGCTTCCACCTCCTTCACATTTAATAAACTTAGTAAATCACCCTGCCTTTTGGCACTTTAGGAAACAGAATATGGAAAATAATTTTATTATATAAGTAAAAAGCATTACACTTTAAGACTAATGTAAAATGTTCTATTTATGATTTTATTAAGAAAAATAACAAATTTTAAAGTAAAATCCCTTGATTTGCAATTTATATATATAGCTTCCATGTAACTCTCTATTTTTCTTAAAAAAAAAAACCCAACCCAGTATCAGTTTTTAAATAATTGATAGCCAACAACAAGAAAATAACCATACCCAATGCCATTGAGTTGATTCCGACCCACATGACCCTAAGTAGTTTCCAAGGTTGTAACTCTTCATAGGAGGAAAAAGCGACTGTTTGTCCCAAGGAGTGCCTGGTAGGTTTGAACTGCTTAACTTGGGATCAGAGTCTCATTTACCTAACAGGACCATCGTTCCTTAGAGCCAACAGTCGTGTCACAACAATTGACTACATCAATAAATGTTTGAATAGTTCTCAATTTAGCAAAGAAACTGCTCCTATCATTCGTGAACAAATATATTTACTACATGAATGTTATTTTCATCTGTAAGAATGAGTAAAAGGAAAGCAAAACAATAAAGACAAGTACAGAATTCACTCATGTATCATAATGACAGCGATGTCCTTGCTGAATCATTGAACAGTATTTAAGACTATTTCATCAATTCTTCATATTGTACGCAATGCACAATTAGAAGCACAGCAGTTTTAAGTCACATGTGGATTTACATTGGATCCATGACTTTCTTAAATCTTTAAGGCACAAAACCAAATTATTCTGCTCCCCTTTGCAATGAGAACTTTTATAACAAAGCCCATAGTGCAGGATGAAGGGTAAGTATCTACTTTTGCAACCTCCTTGGATCATTCCAGCACCTCCACTTGGGGAAACACTAGCCTGGGCAAACAACAACTAGTAAACTAAGTCCTGAGTTGTAAGATTTGCCAGTTACCATTATGTAAATGTTCCCACTGTAGAGATCTCTAACCATACAGTTCATATATTTGTAAATAAGTGATGAGTTTTAAGGATGTATTACCTTCACTGCTAACTTATTTACTTGTAAGTTTAAAACTTTAGCTCTTAATAATGACTGCATTTTACAGCCAACTTGTATAATGTCTATAAAATTCACCATTGGTTTGCATGAGTCCGTTCAAGCCACAGTCAGCACCCTATTACATGTAAGTGATAAGCCTGGGAAACAGAAATAAAATGTACTCACATCACTACGAGAAGTCACGGGCTCTTTGTCATCACTGCAGACCAAATCAACATACTCAAGAACAGGTCGTGATGGCCCTTCCTACAACAAAAGAGAGAAAATTACACAAATTACTCAAGTCAAATTTGCAATTTGCAGTTACAATCAGTGCTGTTTTTATGGGGCTGGCACATCTTCTTCTGAGAACAGTTTTGTAGGCGGCACAGTATTATCAGAAATGAAAGACTCATATGCAGATCCAGAGGACATGAATATGCAATGAGGACCCAAAAAAAAAGCAAAACCAAGCTCACTGCCAGAGCTCTGTTGCGAAATTAATCACACACAGTAGTCCGGAATGGAGGAAGACAAGAAACAAGCCAGAAAACTGGTAATGTAGTACTGAAATACGGTCATGCTGAGTAGTACACAGAGGAGATACATTTCTCTGTGTGAACATTACATGAAGGGAAGTCATAAAGTGTTCTAGCACTCTAGTTCCTACATCCAGAAAGAAAAACAGAATCAACGCCACTAAGTAGATCTGACTCATAGCAACCCTACAAACTAGAACTGCTTCGAGGGCTTCTCAGACTGTAAGCCTCATAGCCACAGCAAGGCTCGTCTTTCTCCCAAGGGGCAGCTGGTGGTTTTGAACTACGGACCTTGTGGTTTGTCAAGCTCGTAGCCATTAGGACACCAAGGCTGCCTAGTTCATATACAGACTTACCATATATACTCGAGTTTAAGCGACCCGATTATCAGCCAAGGCACCTAATTTTACCACAAACACTGCATAAAAATCCAGGATAGATAAACCTCCACTGGCCAACAATGAGAGTAGAGATACCAGGAGGATTAGGGGAGGGTGGGGGCAGAAAGGGAGAACTAATCACAAGGATCAACCTATAATCCCTTCTCAGGGGGATGAACAATGGAAAAGTGGGTGAGGGGCGACGGAGAATGACGTATAATCTATAATTTATCAAGGGTTCGTGAGGGAGGGAGGGCGAGGGGGATAAGAAATGGCGAGCTGATATCAGGGGCTCAAGTAGGAAAAGAATGCTTCCAAAATGATGACGGTGGCACATGTGCAAATGTGCTTGACATACTGGATGAATGGATTGTGATAAAAAATATAAGGGCCCCCAATAAAAGTACTGTAAAAAGAAAGAAAGTAAAGGATAGCTAAGATCACAAAGGGCTGACCCTGACTAGAACAAAGAAATAACACTTGGGAGCAATGCTGAGAACTCGGAGTGCCTATGCTGAGACCTTCCTAGGCCCAAGGGAAGATTGATGCCAAGACAGAGAGTTCTCCTGGGGGCAAGACGCTGACAGACATTCAATGGAGACAGGGACCTTCCCTCAGAAAACAGAGAAAATCTTTTCCTAGAACTGCCACCCCGAATTTATACTGTTAGTTTCCTAAACTGCGAGAAAATAAATTTCAGTTTGTGAAAGCCATCCATTTGTGACACTCCTGTTACCGCTACACTAGGTAACTGAGACACAACCCATAGCCAGCAGGTCTTTCCGAGCAACACCCATTTGACAAATTAGTTCTCAGTCTACCCAGCTTGCCAGAGCCTTCATGCCATTTCGTTATATGGAAAAAGACCAAAAATGTGGGAGTTAGTAATTTGGGGCTCTGGCCTGGTTCTTTCACTGATCAATGACATTCCCTTAATGGATATTCGTTTTGTCTGTACAATGGAGCTATCATTTCAACTACCTCTTTAACAAAAGCTCAAATGTAACAGTGAATACTAAAGCAATGTGAAGTATATAAAGTGTGAAACAAATGCGAGGTAGAATTATTCTTCCTGATTCCAGAGGTGAAAGATGAAGCTTTGCTTCCCAACACAAAAGAGCTTTTTTATGGATCATGTTTTTTAATTTTTAAATCATTTTATTGGGGGCTCATACAACTCTTACCACAAGCCATATATACAGCCATTATGTCAAGCACTTTTGTACATGTTTTGTTCATCATTCTCAAAATATTTGCTTTCGACTTGAGCCATTGGTATCAGCTCATTTTCCCCTCCCTTCCCGCTCCCCCCACCCCATTAACCATTGATAATTTACAAATTATTATTTTGTCATATCTTACACCATCCAATATCTCCCTTCATCCATTTTTCTGTTGTCCGTCCCCCAGGGAGGAGGTTATATGTAGATCCTTGTACTCTGTTCCCCCTTTCTCCCTCACCCTCCCTCCACCCGCCCGTAGATCATGTTTTAAGAAAGGTAAAGCTGAGCTATGGGAGAAACCTTGAGAAGAGCACAAACTGCGGCTGGAGTTCACAAACGAACCGAAGAAAGCCGGAGAATTACCACTGTTGCAATAGCTAAACATACTGGGATCTCAGGCGTTTCAGCATTTTCAATTTTAGGCAAACGTAAGAGACCACGGATATCCTATTCCACCTGCAAGCCACCTGCCTGATGGCACTGGGCTTAGTGAGTTACATGTTGGGGTGCTAACCACAAGGTCCATGCTTTGAAACCATGGCTAGCTTGCTAGTAATGTAAAATGGGGGCATGGCACCCTTTATCATATTTGCTTGATTCTACCCCCCACAAAGGTGTCATGGCCCCTACTTACATTGCTAGCAAGCTAACTGGTCCTTTTGGAAGAACAAGTACATCATACTTGCATGGTCCTCCCCACTCATTGGTTGGGAGGCACAACGACTACAGCTAGAAGGGCCATATCAAATCACTCAGGAAACCACACTGTCTCACTTGAAATTCTGATCAAGCAGGTGTTAAGTGAAGCCTGGGAATCTGCAGATAGGCACATACTAATGCTTGAAAACTACTCTCCTAAGGAGAATAAACTCAGAAAAACAGAGCACGTTTGATGACTCGGGGATCCTAATTATGAACATCAATGACACGAGAGGGCGTCAAAAGAAGCATGGAATAATCCCATTATCTTTAAATTGCATTTCTCCAGGAACTTTGTGAAGCACTCTGTAAGCTGTACCATAATGAGCTCAAAGATGGCAGTCTTTCATTAAGACCCTGGACCTCACCTTACACCTTAGTGACAGAAGGCTGCAGTGGAGTTCCCCTTGTTTACCCTCTCTTCCTTAGCACCTTCTCTATGTGGCACCCATGTCCTTCCTCTGTGGGTTATCATTTAGAAGATATTCTTGCCCTATCCAAAATAGTAAAAGAGACCACAATTTTTTCTAAATTAAGTGTAAAGTGGCTTTAAATCAGTGCTTCCCAAACAGCAATACAAGCCCCTGGAGAGCAATGGATTGGGGCAGCAGGATGCAAATACAGATACATATACTTGATCCTGGATTATAGGCTATGGTCCAAAAGGTTTTAATTGCCAGAGGGGCGTGGAGTAATTTTGTTTCCTCCTAAAGGTCAAATAAGTTTGGAAACGGCTGCGTTAAACGAAGGCAGGAGGTTCCTAATTAGCTATGCAGATTGTATGTTAGGGCACTGTCTTCGTGATGGCTACTGGGTTGCTGTAAGTCAGAACTGACTAGATGGCAGAGAATGTGTTACTCTTTCCCCGATGTACTTCGGTGGCCCTTCTCCACACGAATCAAGTCCTTTGTGTGTCATCTTTTAGAAGATCTTGTTGCCCCATTCCCTAACACTCTAGGGACCAGCATTTTGTCTAAATTCAGTGTAAAGTGGCCCTACGTGCAGCCAGGAGACACACACACACACACACACACACACACACACACACACACAGCACGTGCTTTAGGGCAAGGTCTTTGTCGTGACTACTTCCCGACCCAAGAGCCATCTCTTGGTGAATTCCTATTCCAGATGGGCCAGGCGTCACACCATCTCAGTCTAGGTTCCGGGCGGTACTGGGCGGCGGTCAGTAAATCACCTGGCTGAATGAATGGTGGGCAGACAGAGTGGTAGGACTACCTGAGAGCTTACCATCGTCTTTGACTGGGGACCGAGGGCCATGACTACTTACACTAACAAACTGAATGTCATCTTCATTTTCATCCATGGTTGACTCAGATGCCTCAGGCCCAGCTGGAAGGGCAGATTCTAGAATCTACAAAAATAAGCCAAAACATGCTCATCTTCACGGCCTCAGAGCGGCAGGGTGAGATTTCCCCAAAGGTGCGAGCAACGCGCAGCGCCCCACTCCCCACCAGCCCGCGAAGGGGCAGCCCCCACGGAGCCCGGTGAGGGAGGGCACAGGCGCGGCGGGGCGCAGGGGGGCTGGCCGCGGACACACGTTCCTCCCCCATCCTCCCAGGAGCCCTGCCCCGCCACGAGCGAGGGCGAGCGCGCGCTCCCTGCCGGCGAGCACCTGGCCTCCGAAGGCCGCTCGGCCGGCCCGCGAGCACCGACAAGGGGCCCCGCAGCCCGCGCCGGGCCGGGCGGCCATGGCGGCTGCTGGCTCGGCGCGCAGACGGACGCCAGGCCCCGGAGCGGGCTCGGCCCGAGCCCCCGCCGCAGCCTCGCCCCGCGCGGGCGGCCGAGCCGCAGGCCTCCGCCGGGGGACGGCAAGCCCTTTGGAGGGACGGCTGTGGGCCGCCGCGGCCCGCGCACTCACCTCCGACCGCGGGTCCCCCATTGCTCCGACGGCCCGACCGACGGCGCCGCGGCCACGACGCCTCTCCGCGCCCCGCCCCGTCCCCGGCGAGCCCCGCGCGGCGGACGCAGCACCGCGGGGCCAAGCCGCTGTCGAAGGAGGGGCGGCCGGCCGACGCCCCCTAGTCCCCAACTTGTTCCGCGCACCGCAGCCCGCTCGCCCCTCTCCGCAAAGGCTGCTGGGAATTATAGTTCCACTAGACCCCCTGCCCGCCGTCCCCCTGCCAACCAGCCCTGGCGTGGACAAGTCAGTTGTGGAAAATGACTGGGAGTTAGAGCGCAAGTGTTCCTGTAGGGTGCTAACCGAATTAAAGCTAAAGTTAGCTCAGCTCTTGTTCAACCCACTCCCCTCCTCTTTTAAAATGAAATAACCCAACTGTAGGCCTATGGAACGGTTTAGTGCTGTTCACCTACTGGCCCACCAAAATAATAGCCCATCTTTTTATTGTCAGTATTACCCAGCAGGATAGAAAAAACATTTTAACTAAGGAAAGTTATTTTAAAGCATCCCACCCATGTCCAATTTAGGACCACCTGTAGTAATGATAAATCTGTAAGCCGAAAAAAATTAGTTTCTAGATCCTGATTAAACGAAAGAGGAACCATAAGGCACCACAACGGCAAATGCAGCTTTCGATTAGGAGGCTTAATTCTACCTTTTGAAAATAAGCAATAACTTTAGAAAACATGTAATTATCCATTCTTTTTCTTTCTGAAAACTGTATAAGTTAAAGATGCTTCTACAAGAACCTGTGCATGGATGAAAAGGTTGGCAGGTGACTAGAACAAAGGCATACTGTATGGTTTAAAGTTAGGACAGTTGTGTGTTAAGGATTGTAGCTTATTCAATATTTACCTATTATACTTATTCAATATATGTGCTGAGCAAATAATCAGAGAAGCTGGACTACATAGAGAACAGGACATCAGGATTGGAAAGCTTATCAACAACCTTCGATATGCAGATAACACAACCTTGCTTGCGGAAAGTGAGGACTTATCGATGAGAACGAAAGACTGCAGTCTTCAGTAGGGACTGCAACTCAATGTAAACAAAACCCAAATCTTGAGAACTGGGCCAACAGACAATATCATGATCGAGAGTGAAGTTGTGGATGATTTCATTTTGACTGGGTCTACAATCAATGCTCATGAAAGTAGCTGTCAGGAAATCAGATCATGCATCACACTGGGCAGATCTGCTGCACAAGACCTTTTAAGTGTTGAAGGGCAAGGATGTCACTCTGAGGGTTAAAGTACACCTGCCCTAAGCCATGGTACTTTCAATTGTCTCATATGCATGTGAAAGTTAGATGATGAATAAGAAAAACTAATGAAACACTGATGCTTTCGAATTATAGTGTTGGTGAAGAACATTGAAAGTATCATGAACTGGCAGAAGAACAGGCGTGAGCAAATGCCACAGAGAGGGCAACAACTAAAATTAAAATCTGCAAGAAGGAAGATGTTGAGATCCTGGGGGTGTTGCAGCAACAGCAATTACGGAGAGGAATTACTAAGAGCTGGAAGAAGGGCAAGTGTGATGGTGTGGCAGGAGGAAGATAAAAGGAAACTGATGATCTATCCAAGAAGCAAAGCTGTGGATAAGAGGTGTACGCATAGGGGTGTACATATGCAGATAAATTAATTGATAAAAATAGAGGTTTGGGCCTAGGTACATATATTTATATGGCAATACACTGAGGTAGTGGACAGACTCCGGGCCTCTGCTCCTGCCCTCTCTCACAAACTGGCATTCTGTGATGCTCACCCTGCCAGCACCATCACTGAAGATAAAATGGGTACATAAGTAAATGTGGTAAAGAAAGCAGATGGTGCCCGGCTAACAAAAGATAGAGCATCTTGGGTCTTAAAGGCTTGAAATTAAATAAATTGCCATCTAACAGAGAAGCAGCAAACCCATATGGAAGAAGCACCCCAGCCTGTGTGATCATGAGGTGTTGACTCGATCGGATAACAGGCATCAGAAGACCCAACAAACAAAAACCATATTGTTGAGAATGAGAAGGGTTGGAGCAGTGACCCCAAACCCATCTGTAGACAATAGGACATATCCTCACAGAAGGGTCACAAGGAAGGGCTGAGTCAACCAGAGTGCAGTAAAACAGCGAGGAACCACACAATATTCCTCTGGTTCCTTGAGGCTTCCTCACCCCCTGCCCCCACTATCATGACACCAGTACTGCTTTTCACTGCGGGCTAGACCAGAGCAAGTGCACAGGTACAGATAAGAGCTCATTACATACACACGGAAACCAGGAACAGGAATGGGAGTAGCAATATCAGAAGGGTAGAGGAAAGGTGGGAGAGGAGGAGAGGAAGGGGGAACCAATCCCAATGATCAACACAGAACCACACCCACCCACACCCTCCAGGGGGACGAACAGCAGAAACCATGAGGGAAGAGAGTCAGCAGTCAGTGTAAGATATGAAAATAATAATTTATATTTTATTAAGGGGTCACTAGGGGGGAGCAGGAGCTGATATCAAAGGCTCAATATAAAGTAAAAGTCAAGAAAATAATGATGGCAACATATGTGCGAATATGCTTGACACAATTGATGTATGGATTGTTTTTTATTTTATTTTAACAATTTATTGGGGCTGATACAATTCTTTTCACAGTTCATACATATACATACATCAGTTGTATAAAGCACATCTGTACAGTCTTTGCCCTAATCATTTTTTCTCTTTTCTTCTTTTACATTTTATTAGGGACTCATACAACTCTTACCACAATCCATACATATACATACATCAATTGTATAAAGCACATCCATACATTCCCTGCCCCAATCATTCTCAAGGCATTTGCTCTCCACTTAAGCCCCTTGCATCAGGTCCTCTTCCCCCCCCCTCCCTCGCCATTCCCCCCTCCCTCATATGCCCTTGGTAATTTATACATCGTTATTTTGTCATATCTTGCCCTATCCGGAGTCTCCCTTCCCCCCTTCTCTGCTGTCCCTCTCCCAGGGAAGAGGTCACATGTGGATCCTTGTAATCAGTTCCCCCTTCCCAACCCACTCACCCTCCACTCTCCCAGCATCGTCCCTCACACCCTTGGTCTTGAAGGTATCATCCACCCTGGATTCCCTGTACCTCCAACCCTCATATGCACCAGTGTACAGCCTCTGTCCTATCCAGCCCTGCAAGGTAGAATTTGGATCATGGTAGTTGGGGGGAGGAAGCATCCAGGATCTGGGGGAAAGCTGTGTTTTTCATCGATACTACCTCACACCCTAATTAACCCATCTCCTCTCCTAAACCCCTCTATGAGGGGATCTCCATTGGCCGACACTTGGGCCTTGGGTCTCCACTCTGCACTTCCCCCTTCATTTAATATGATATATATACATATATACACATACATATATACATATACACATATATACACATACATACACACACTTATATCTTTTTTTTTTTGCATGATGCCTTATACCTGGTCCCTTGGGCACCTCATGATCGCACTGGCCGGTGTGCTTCTTCCATGTGGGCTTATTTGCTTCTGAGCTAGATGGCCGCTTGTTCACCGATGTATGGATTGTTTTAAGAGCTGCAAGAATCCCCAATAAAATGGTCTTTTCATAAAATATATATATGATGCAAAACAAACAAAATCTATCTTGAACGAAGGACAACCAGAATGTCTTTAGAAGCAAGGATGGCAAGACTTGTCATGTACTTTGGACATGTTATCAGGAGAGAGCATTCCCTGAAAAAGGACATTGTGCTCGGTAAAGTAGAAGAACAGCAACAAAGGGGAGCCTTACGGAGATGGATTGAGACTGTGGCTGCAACAATGAGCTCAACCAGGGGAGGATGGTACAGGACTGGCCAGTGCTTTATTCTAGTGTGCACGTCCTAGCACCTAACTGCAGCTTCCATGTTGTTGGCTATGCATCCATGTAAAATGAAAACCCTGAAAATTTCAATCTTTTCCTCACTTATATTGATGTGCTTAATTTTCTTGTTGAATTTTCTGTTTTACTTGAGAAGTAATTCATGCTGAAGGCTGTAGACTTTTGGTCATCAGTTAGTGTTTGAAATCCTCTTGGCTCTTCAGCAAGCAAAGCTGATTCATTTGCATCTCACAAGTTGTTATTCAGCCTCCTTCTAATCCTGAGGCCCTGCTCTTCTTCAGGTAATCCAGCTTCTCTTATTTGCTCAGTCTACAGATTGAAAAAGGATGGTTCAAGAATTCAGTCCTGATACAGACCCTTTGGGATACATATCCAAGGAGACACTTAGCATCTCCTTGCTATGTTTGAACGACTGCCTCTTGGTCTATATGTAAGTGACACACAAACCCAACTAAATGACCTGGACTTTTCATTCTTGGAAATGTTACCATACTTTGTTATGATCCACACAAGTCGGCTGCATTTGCTTATTCTGTAAAATACAAGTAAACATTGTTCAGTCCAATTCATCTGATGTGAGCCATGAGATTCCTTGTTCTGTGTTCTCTTCTGAATCCGGCTGGGGTTTCTGGCAGTGTACTGTCAATGTACTGCAACGGTTTCTAATTACCTTCAAGAAAATTTGACTTTTACGTGATATAAATGGTGTTATTGATAAGACGTACATTTTGCTGGGCTACCTTTCTTTGGAAAGTGAAGCTTTTCTTGTCACTGGCCAGGTAACTGTCTTTCAAATTTCTCACAGTAAAAGATGAAGTTACTGACTTGAGATCTTCTTTTTCTTTGTCCACATTCACAGCTCAAATTTCTTCTGAGCAAAACTTTCTCTACCTACCAGTTTGTTTTTCATTTTGTTTTCATTTGTCTCAGACTATTTTCTAATTTTCTTACTATTTCTTTTCTGATCTCTTGGTTCCTGAGGACGGTGTTTTTCATGTCCACATTTGTAAATTTTCAGTTTTCTGTCTGCTATTAACATCTAGTTTCATTCCATTGTTGTTTGAAAAGATTCTTGGTTTGATTTAAATATTTTAAATGTTATTGAGACTTGCTTTGTTACCTAACCTATGGTCTTCTGGAGAATATTCCATGTAGATTTGAGAACTCTATGTGTTGTTGCTGTTGAGTGAAGTGCTTTACATATGTGTGTTAGCTCTAATTAGTTTATAATGTTCAAGTGCTATTTCTTTGTTCAAATCTAAAAGAATGGAATCTTCTTTCTAGTTGTTCAACTTCTTATTGAATGTGGGCCCTTGAATCCTCCAAGTATTACCATTGAACTATTTCTCCCTTTAATTCTCCCAATTTTTATCTTATATATGGAAGGCTGTTATTAAATGTGTTTATGTTTATATATTTGGTTTGCTATTACTATATTTTGTAATTACTGCTTTCTTTGGTCTTTGGACCTAAACTTAGTACCTTGTAGACAGCATATGGATGGGTTTTTTTTTTCCTTCTACCTTCTGCCAGTCTGCCTGTTAATTGGAGAGTTATTAAACTACTGAAAAAGATGAGCAAATAATTAGAGAAGTTGGATTATATGAAGAATTCGGCATCCGGATTGGAGAAAGGCTTAACAATTTATAATATGCAGACAACACAACCTTGCTTGTTGAAGGCGAGGATGATTGTTAGCACTTGCTGATGAAGATCAGGAGATCAAACGATGTATTGCTTTGGGTAAATCTGCTACACAGACTGTTAAAGTGTTGAAAAGCAAGGACATTACTTTGAGGACTAAGGTGCATCTGACCCAAGCCACGGTATGTTCAGTTGCCTCATAAGCATGTAAAAGTTGGATATTAAATAAAGAAGTCCAAAGGAAAAGGACGCATTTGAATTGCAGTGCTGAAAAAGACTATTCAAAGTACCACGGACTTCCGAAAGAACAGCAACAGAACTGTCTTGGAAGAAGTGCAGGCAGAATGCTCGTTAGAAGCAAGGATACATTTTTTTAATAAATTATTATTTGGCCATATCTTGCCCTATCCGGCATCTCCCTTCACCCCTTTTCTGTTGTCCATCCCCCAGGGAGGAGGTCACATGTAGATCCTTGTAATCGGTTCTCTCTTTCCAACCCACTCTCCCTCAACCCTTCCAGTATCGCCCCTCACACCCCTGGTCCTGAAGGTATCATCTGCCCTGGATTCCCTGTGTCTCCAGCTCCTATCTGCACCAGTATACAACCTCTGCTCTATCCAGACTTGCAAGGTAGAATTCGGATAATGGTAGTGGGGGGGGGGGGGGGAAGGGGAAGCATTTAGAACTGGAGGAAAGCTATATTCTTCATAGGTGCTACATCGCACCCTACTGACTCATCTCCTCCCCTAGACCCCTCTGTAAGGGGATCTCCAGTGGACAAATGAGCTTTGGGTCTCCACTCTGCACTTCCCCCTTCATTCACTATGGTAAGATTTTTTTTTTTTGATGATGCCTTATACCTGATCCCTTTGACACCTCGTGATCGCACAGGCTGGTGTGCTTCTTCCATGTAAAGTATCAAGGGCTTATGAGGGAGGGGGGAGCAGTGAGGGAGGGTGAAAAAGAGGACTTGATGCAAAGGGCTTAAGTGGAGAGCAAATGCTTTGAAAATGATGAGGGCAAAGAATGTACAGATGTGATTTATACAAGTGATGTATGTATATGTGTGGATTGTGATAAGAGTTGTATGAGTCCCTAATAAAATGTTAAAACAAACAAACAAAAAACCTTAACAAAAAACCCACTAACCAATTGCAGTTATTGTATAAGTGGCAATAAAATCATCAAAGGGAAAAAAAAAAGAAGCAAGGATAGTGAGACTTTATCTCACGTACTTTGGACATGTTGTTAGGAGAGATCAGTCCCTGGAGGAGGACAGCGTGTTGGTCAAGTAGAGAGGCAGGGAAACCGAGGAAGGCCCAGATGAGACAGACTGGGCTCAGAGGTAGAGTTTTCTTCTGTTGTACCCAGGGTTGCTGGGTCGGAATCGACTCGATGGCACCTAACAACAACTGATAAAGAAGGCTTACTTCTGCCATTTTGCATTTTTGGTTTACCCCTGGTGTGTCATCTTTTCTCTTCCCCCTAAATTCCTCCATTACTACAAACTTTTGTGTTTGAATTTTTGGAAATTGCTTTGATTCCCTTGTCATTTTCTTTTTGGTTGCTATTTTCATGTTGCTATTTGCTATTTTTGTTGTTATTGTTACTTAGACATCTTGAACTTCTAACAACCTCAAGACAGGTGAAAGTTTTCAGACATCTTGGGTCTTTTCCGAGTATACATATGTCATGGGCATCTGTGTGGCATTGTAGATGGTTTCTATAGAAGAGAAAGGTGTTCAAAGTCTATATATTTTCCGCCAGGCTTTGGGTAAATGTTTTTGTTTGCCCCAACTGTTTTTGTTTATTTTTTTTTTTTAAAGATGACGGCAGTTTATTCATTTGTCTTTCAAAGTTTTGGAGCAATGTGCTCTGAATAGCTTGCTCTGGATACAGTGAACCCAAGGTCTTTGTATTGGTCTTTCTGAGAAACTCCAATTCAAAACAGGCAAACATAATTCCTTGGAAGCAAGGTTCATCCTGCTCCCTCCAAAGCCAGATACCCACGCAGGAAATGTAGGCTAGCAAGGCACATCAAGGGAAGGGAGTACAGCAAGACTTATTTAAATCACCACAAAACTCTCCCTGGTGTTTCTGTGGCCTTTCTTGGTGTTAAGCATTTGCTTGGTTGCTCTAAATATTTGATTATTTTCCAGAGTCTTGGTAAGGTCAGTTCTGAGAGTTTCTGTGGGTATTTCGGGAGGGGACCCTGGAAGTTCCCATTCTACCATTTTTGCTGATGCCATTCCTATACACTAATTATATGAAAAGTAATTTATTTCCATTTAGTGGGCATTGTCCATCTCACAGAAAGGGAAGAGTCTCCTGGGTGCCTCCTGGGTTTCCCAAGCGGATGGTCTTGATGGAATCAGGCTGCCATGTCTTTCTCCTGTGGAACAGCTGGTGCGTTCACATTCACACTGCCAGCCGTTCAGTTAGCAACTGAGTGCCTTAACCTCGTCACCACCAGACCGCCTTCAACCAACTCGGGAGCAACTGGTTTGGTGTTTCATGAAGCATACTTATATTGTCCTAGTAGTGCCCAGAAGAAAACAACCATCTCAATTGCATTATCCACTTTTCAATTAAAATATAGAATCGATTTCTCTTCCTGGATATTGTTCTACGTAGCATGACATTTTACAAAACCAACTGACAGAGCTATAGAACCAGATTATCACGGTCCAGCTTCAAAATGTGGGTAAAGAAGCTATTAACCTATAAAAGAATTTTTCCTTTGAATTATATACATTAATTAACAACAATAAAAACCCTTTTATGTTTGAATGCTGTTTATTTATGTTTAAGTAAAAGTAGCAAATGTTACATACGTCATTTCCTTAAGAATATTTATATTGTGTGTAACCACATGGTTATCATCAAGCAATATTTATGGAATGTTCCCTGGGTCCACAATACTGAATTTTGAAGTTATTGTATGCTTCCTCTTTCCTAAGTTTTAAATGTAACCCTTGCACACTGAAAAAAGTATGGCTTGGCATTGCAGGGTGGTCATGTGTGACAACCTGGCTTCAAGTGAAAACATACCTTGATGGAAGGATATTTTACCTTTCGCTGATTAAAAAGTGTTATTCTCCTTTTTTGTGATTATCAAATCCATATAATTTATTTTAAATTCTTTTTACTTGTGACACAATTACAACAAACCAGTAAACTATGCAGAGTAGTCATATCACTGATTAAATGTACGCTTTAGATGAAATTGATGCTTTTTACTCCCCATCTGTATTAAATATATTTTGGTCAATTAAAAGTTAGACCTATGTCTGGTGAGCAAAAATAGAAAAAGATTATTCTGCAAGTTGATTCATTGTTTTAGCAATCGCAAACTTGGATTTGCTCCTGTTTCAGGAGTACAGTGGAATGGTTTAATATTCAAATAAAAAAGTATTGCTGTTCTCATTGTCATATTCCTATTTTATATATTTTAAATAACCAAATCCCCGTATTTTTATTGCTAAAACATTGTGACTTGTAACTTAGTCATAATTACCAGATTTTAGGTTGACCTTGCAACTTTCGGGTTTGTGAACCTTTATTTCATTGAGGACCTTTCCTAAGGTGCTTGTGCTAATGGCTAAAAAAGATATAATGGGGAGTCATCTGTAATAATGAACACCCAACAATTGATTAGGACGATGACAAATCTTAGGGGATAAAGATGTTTGTTGCCATGATATGAGCTATATCTTGTTAAGCTACTTGTACAGAAAAGAATTTCAATATAGGGAAACACACATTTTAAAAGAAAACACACTGCATGCTTATTTGACTGCTGGACATTTTTCTGCTTCAATGTGTCAGTGGTTTTTCGGGTGGAATCTACATGCAGTTCTTTGGCAAGCTTATTCTCTCAGGAGAGCTCAGCAGTCTCATAGCCATCTCACAGCCTGTCTGTCTCTGCACTCGTCTCTCCGCTCACTGCCAAGGAGGTCTCCGCTTCTCCAACAAAATCCATGGTTAGATTTTGAACTGAAGATGCTTGGTTTCACATACCTAAAATGCCTATAAAAACCAGATTTCAAAAAAAGACAGATTCATGTCACTGTTTTATCATATTTTTGCAATTGTACAAGTTGCTTTTGTGTCTACTACAAATCTTTTGCTTCAACTACAAATTGCTAATAAGAACTGTTACTACTGATGTGCTTTAGAAATAATTTGATCATTCATTCAGAGGAAGTCTAGCAGAGAACAATTAAAGTACTTAACATTTTAAAATCCTTTATCTCGAGTGACTAAACACACACACACACACCAACAACTTTGTACTAAGGAAAGTTTAAAACACACAAAATAAAATGAACGCACGTGTAATAGTTAAGGTTTCGTGTCAAATTGACTGCGCCAGAATTCTCAGTGATTTGGCAGATGAGACCTAATAATCTCCCATGATGAGATCTAACAATGTAACCACTTCCATGAGGACATCAGCTGTGAGCTGCCAATCAATTGAAAGGATGTTTTCTCCGGTGTGTGGTCTGCTTCCAACCTAAGTAGTAGATACAGTGGAAAAGCTTGCTTGCTTTCTGTTGAGCCTGGATGCTGCATCTGACTCATCATTCAGCCTCTGGTTCTTTGAGCTTGAGCCAGAAACCTGCTCTCTGACCTAAATCTTGGGCTCATCAGCTCCTGTAACTAGAAGAATTCGAAGTCTCCAGCCTGACATCTGACCCACAGACTTGGAACTTGCCTCTGTAACATTGTTAGTTAATTTCCTCGGTGTGTACACACACACACACACACACACACACACACACACACACACACACACACACACACACATGGTTGCTGTCAGTCTGAATCCATTCAATAGGCAGTGAGTTTTATGTGTACATAATAAGCCTGGTAGTGCTCCAGGTAATCAGTGGATTGCTAACTGCAATGTTAACTGCAGGAGAAATTGGAGGCCATCTACTCTCATAAATATTTACAGACTCAGAAACTCTATAAAGGATTGTTATGTGTCAGAATCGACCTGATGTCAGTGGGTTAGACATAGATATGTAAGCTGCACTGGTTCTACTTCTTTAGAGACCCCAGTTTAAGAAACACCCATGTACCCATCAGCCATCTCATAAAACTACCAACACTCCTGTCACTCTTCATTTAACCTTTACTAAATGCTTATTAAGTGTCTGCCACTTTCCCAAGCTTGCATGACCTCACTCAAATGAACTAGACTAGAGGTGGACTTACTGTGAAGAGCTGAAGGCATTCCTGCGTGGAGCAACCAGTGAATGACTCTGCAGCTAACTTAAAGGCTGTAGGTCTGAGTTTACTTAGAGATGCTTCAAAAGAAAGGCTTGGAGAACTACTCCTGAAAAATCAGCTACGGAAAGCCCTGTGGCGCATACATGGAGCCATGTCTGATCTGACATACATGGACCCACCGTGAATCAGAGTCAACTTGATGGCAACTAGTTCATCAAACTTACTTGCAGGGGTACCTTCCAAGAGAGAAGCCCTAGCAATATCTTCACATCTTTAGATCTATTTTTTGCAAAATCTGAAAGCAATAAAACAAAACATTGCAACTATAATCTGTTAAGACTGTTGGCTCTTTCCACCTTAATGGCCGTGAGTCACCCTTCTTCCTCCTGTTGTCACCAAAGAGCAACAGTGGGGAGTTGAGATATGGCTAAGGTTTGACTGGAATAGAACGCTGTGCTCCGCCATTGTTGGTCATTCCCATTTGGAACATCTTCAAGGAATATTCAAGAGGATTCACTCCATCTCACTACCATTGAGTTGATGGTGACTCATACGACCCTGAAGGAGAGGGCACAACTGCCCCTGTGGGTTTCTGAGACGGTAGCTCTTTATGCAACCTTGTGGTTAGCAGTCCAGTGTGCAACCCCCAAAAGCCATCACCTTTTATCACGCAGATATAAAAAAACTCAAGCTTTTGCTGATTCAAAAATAATCCTAAAAATCACATATGACTAATAAGGAATTGAGAATTTAAAAGAAACCTATATAAACTGTCAAAAATTAAAAGCAAATTTCCATCTTTCTAAAGCAAGGTCTACTGCAAAGTTGTTGAGGAGGGAATCAATGTGTATTCAACCCACACAAGAAGTGGAAAAAGTATTTTAAAGATATGATTTAATAAAAACATTGTACAATTCTCCACATTTAGTTATATATATATTTTCATTTTATAAATATTTATTGCCAACTGGTATGTTTGATCTTTTTTTTATCATTTTATTGGGGCCTCTTATAGCTCTTATAATGTTCCATACATCAATTGTATCAAGCATATTTGTACCTATGTTGCCATCATCACTTACAAAACATTTTCTACTTAAGCCCTTAGTATAAACTCCTCTTTTTTCCCCTCCCTCCACCAAGAATCCTTGATCAATTATATATTATTATTATTTTGTATCTTACATTGTCCCTTGGCTCCCTTCACCCACCTTTCTGTTATTCGTCCCCTTGAAGGGGGCGGGGGCGACTGTCTGTCCAACCTGGTGATGAGTTCCCTCTTTCTTCCCCTTCAGCCTCCCAGACCATCCCCGCATCCTCATGCTATTGCTACTCCCACTACTGCTCCTAAGGGGTTTATCTGTCCTGAATTCCATGTCTCAAGAGCTCTCATCTGTACCAATGTGTGTTCTCCAGTCTTACCAGATTTGTAAGGAACACTGGGTCATGGTAGTGGGGGAAGGAAGCATTCAGGAACTAGAGGAATGGTGTGTGGTTCGTCAGTGCTATACTGCACCTTGGTTGAATCAACATTTTGTGATATTAGAGGAACTTATTAGCTTTCAAGCATTATGTAATTCATTTTCTTCTGTTAAAGAGATATTAAACAGAATTGTATCTGTAATTTTGTGCTCTTTTTCTTAAAGTGAGGGTCACTCTAAGTCAGAATCTACTCAATGGCAGTGGGTGTCTTAAAGTGAGTTCTCCAAATTCTACAAGTTCTAGGTTCCAGAAATCCTGAATCCTTTCCTGAAATATGTATTATTACCATCTTTGTTTAAATTGAAGCGGATCACGTGACTTGCCAAAGATCATATAGTTATTAAGTGGTAGAGTAGGATTAATTAAAAAGTTTTACGACCTTAAAACATTAGGTAAGATACACACCAAACCAACTGCTGTCAAGCTGATTCCAAATTATATCAACCCTAGAGGACAGAGTAGAATCACTCCCTCGGGTTTTTGAGACTGTAATCTTTACAGGAGGCACACCACCTCCTCTATCTCTTGTTGAGTGACTGGTGGGTTTGAATCATCAACCTTGTGGTTAGCGGCCAACCACTGAGTGCACTGTGCCACCTGGGCTCCTAAGATATTATATAAGAAGAACAAAATGTATGTTAGTCTGGGCTGTCTCTTAGTCAATTAATTTAACCTTTTTGTGCATTAGTATAATTCGCTCCAAAATAAAATCACATTAGACTAGGATGTCTTAACCTCAAAACAATTGACCTTTTGGCTCAGGTAATTCTTGGTCACTACAGGATATTCATTGTCATCCCTTGGTCTACCTATGAGAGACCAATAGCATCTCCCCGTGGTAGCAGCCAAACATCTATCCAGACATTGCCAAATATCCCCTGCAGCTACGAAAGTAAAAACCGCCCTCCTGATCTTCTTGAGTACAGCTGTATTTGCTCATCTTTAAGTTACAATATGGATAGATGGCATTAAAGGAACCCCGGTGGTGCATTGGTGAAGTGCTTAGCTGCTTTAGAAGATTTGCGGTTCAAATCCAGATGTGGCATCTCGTTCCCATAGGGCCTTACAGCCTTGGAAACCCTATGGAGCAGTTCTACTCAGTCCCACAGTATAGCTATAAGTCAGAATCAACTGGATGGCAGTAGGTTTAGGTTTTCTGTTAAACTTAAAAGAGCGAAATAGAACAACAGACCACTAGATGGTGCTGTATCTGACAAATTTATTAAGTCTGTCTACATTATGTGCCTGTTATCTTTCCCAGCATGTTTTCTCAGTGCATTTGAAATCCTTTGAAGTGAGTTAAATTTCAGTAGGAGGACATCTGCCAATTAAAAATATTTCCTCTCTAGTGTTAATGTCCACTTATGACTCCATTTCCCCAGCCATTGATTCCAACTCATAGTGATCCTAGATTATGATTCTACGCATATATATTTCTAGTCCAAGCAATTTTCCTTGGCAAGTGCTCAGGTCCAGAGACGCTACATTGTGTTTATTGTAGGAGATCTGTCTGTTCTTTCAACTCTATGTAATGCCACAGCCAGGTGATTTCATAACACTGTGAGGCGAGTGACAGATAAAAATGAAGCTGAAATAAAATCCTTCTTAACTTTAATTTGTTTAATAAGCTGTTGGGCTGATATAAGCAGAGATGGACTGTGTGTCTCACCTTGGCAGTATGATATATTAAAAAGTCAGAAGTTAGAATATAGAATATTAAAATTCATTCCTGAGCTTTGAAATATAATAATGTGATCCAAGAGAAAGCCCTATGCCTTAGGAATCTGGTTATACAATATTTAGAAAGGGAACCTGTTCCTCATCTGACAGAATTCCAATATTAAAATGATGAGTCATAAGGGCGTCTGTCCTTCTCCAGGGACTGACTGGTCTCTCCTGACAACATGTCCAATGTGCAGGAGGTGACATCTCACCATCTTTGCCTCCAAGAACATTCCAGCAATACTGTTTCCAAGACAGATCTGTTTGTTTTTGGGGAGTCCATGGTACTTTCAATATAAATGCATGCATTCATTCTGTAGCCTTCCCTTATACAATGTCCAGCTTTAACAAACATATGACGCGACTGCAAATACCCTGGCTCGGGTCAAAGAAACCTCAGTTCTCACACTGATGTCTCTAAAGAGGTCTTGTGCAACAGATTTCTCCAAAGCAATGCATCATTTGATATCTCGACTATTGGTTCCATCAGCGTTGACTGAGGATCCAAGTAAGAGGGCATTCTTGACAACTTCAATATTTTCACTTGTCATGATGTTTAGCTATTGTGAGGATTTTGGTCTTCCTGACATTGAGTTGCAATCCATATTGGAAAGGCTACAATTCTAGATCTTCATCAGCAAGTGTTTCAAATCCTCCTCCCTTTCAGGAAGCAAGGCTGTGCCATCTGCATATCAAACAAAGGTTCTTAGTAAGGCCTTTTCCTACCATTTTTCTTCATAGTCCAGCTTCTCTGCTTATTTGCTCAGTGTACAGATTGAATAAATATGGCGGAAGGATGCCCTTGTTCTGTTGATTCATGTACAGGTTCCACATGAGCACATTAAGTGTTCTAGAGTCCCTATTCTTCCCAAGACTGTGGTTATGATCTACAGTGTAGATTCTACACAATTGAATGTCTTTGCATAATCAATGAAACACAAGTGAACATTTTTCTGGTATTCTCTGCTTTGAGCCAAGATGCATATGACATCATCAATGAAATTCTCTTTTCCACGTCCTCTTCTGAATCTGGCCCGAACCTCTGGCAGCTCCCTGTCAATGTGCGGCTGCAACGGTTGTTGAATAATCTTCAGCAAAATTTTACTTGTATGTAATATTAATGATATTGTTTGATTTCCAATTCTGTGGGGTCTCCTTTCTTTGGAATGGATACAAATAAAGATTTCTTCGAGTCAGTTTGGACAGTAGCTGTCTTCCAGCTGGCATAGCCTAGTGAGTGCTTCATCGATATGTTGAAATGGTTCATTTGGTATCCTGTCAATTTCTGGAGTCTTGCGTTTGGCTAATGCCTTACGTGCAGCCTGAGGTTTCCTCCTTCATGACCATCAGTTCTTGGTCATCTGCTCTCTCAACATGGTTGCATGTCAACTAGTTCCTCTTGATATGGTGACTCTGTGCTCCTTCCGTCTTCTTTGCTGCTTCTTGCATCAATCAACATTTTGCTCATAGAATCTTCTCATATGCAACTCGATGCTTGAATTGTTTTCCCTCTCTGACCTCTTGAGCTATGCTGAGCGTGTCCTTTCTTCTTGGTTTTCTAATTTCAGGTGTTTGCACATTTCATACAATACTTTGTCTTCTTGAGCTGGCCTGTACATTTTTCTGTTTAGCTCTTGTACCTCACCACTTGCTCTGGCTACTCTATATTCAAAAGCAAGTTTCAGAGCCTTTTCTGATACTCACTTTGATCTTTTTTTTGTCCTGTCTTTGAAATGATCTTTGCTTTCTTCATGTATTTGTTGTTTGTTTGTTTTAAATCATTTTATTGGGGGCGCATACAGCTCTTATCACGATACATGCATGCATCCATTGTGTCAAGCACATTTGTACATATGTTGCCATTATCATTCTCAAAACATTTTCTCTCTATTTGACCCCTTGGTATCAAATCCTCATTTTCCCCTCCCTCTCCAACCTCTCTCCCTCATGATCCCTTGATAATTTATAAATTATTTTTTTCATGTCTTATACTGACCGATATCTCCCTTCACTCACTTTTCTGTTGTCCGTCCCCCAGGGAGGGGCTTATATGGAGATCCTGGTGATTGGTTTCCCCTTTAGCTTTCTTCATGTATTATGATCTTGATGTCACCCTACAGCTCATCGGATCTTCTGTCATTAAGTGTTCAATGAGTCGATCGTATGTTTGAGATGTGCTCAAAATTCAGGTGGAATATAGTAAAGGTTGCATTTTGGATCTTAGTAGACTTATATTTTCTCATACTTCAACTCAATTTTCCTGGATTTGAACTTGAACTTACATATGGGAAACTGATGGTCTGTTCTATAGTCAAAGCCTGTCCTTGTTTTGGCTGATGATACTGAGCCTTACCATTCTCTCTTTCCACAGATGCAATCAATTGGATTTCTATGTATTTTGTCTGGAGAAATCCACATGTATAGCCAACATTTATGTCATTGAGAAGAAATTGTTGCCCTTGCAAAAGTCTATCCCATGGTCACAGTTTCATTTCTATCACCAAGGCCCAATTTTCCAGCTATTCTTTCTTCCTTTTGTTTCCAACTTTAACATTTCAATCTCCAATAATTAGCAATGCATCTTGATTGAGCAATTAATTTCAAACTGAGGAGGTTAGTTGAATTCTTCAATTTCTTCATCACTGGCTTTAGTAGTTGGTCCATACACTTGAATAACAGTTGTA